>NW_020954585.1:53194227-53202203 GCF_900497805.2 Vombatus ursinus
TGGCTGTTACTGTTTACAATATTCTCCTGGTTCTGCTCACTTCACTCAGCATGAGTTCATACAAGTCTTTCCAGATTTTTCTGAAGTCTGCCTGCTCATCATTTCTTATAGCACAATAGTTTGTCCTTCATTCTTGAAGAGGACCATGACATCAGAAAGTTGATGCCATGATTTGCAAGTGAATTGGATTTAAGTGAGGGAGGGCTGTGCAAAGTCACCAGCCTCACTTTCTCCTCTGGAGCCCTCTGGGTCCAGTGACTAGGTATAGACCAGGACGACTGAGATGGCCCCCACGTGTAAATGACTGTGGACACATAGCGTACAGAATAGATGAGAGGTAATCTCAGAGGGGAAGGCACTAGCACCTGGAGAGAGAAGGAAAGGTCTCCAGCAGAAGGTGGGATTCAAGCTGAGTCTTAAAGTAATAATCCAGTTAACTAGGAGGCATAATTTGGAGAGGGTAGAGCATTCCAGGCATGGGGGGACAGCCAGAGTTCAAAGCCATGGAGATGTTGTGGTGTGTTTGAGATGCTAAGTGCAGTCAGATCATAGATAGTATGAAGGGAAGAAGATATAAGAAGATTGGAAAGGAAATGTGAGGTCCATCTGTATATGTTGTCTGCACAAGACTTTTTAGAAGCATGAGTATGCTTTATCAGCAATTTGGATGAAGGCCCACTTTCCATGCTTATAGATTTGCAGATGGTACAAAGCTAGGAGGGATGCCTGACATACTGGATGACTATTAGGACTCAAGAGGATCTTGACAGGCCAGAAGATTGGAGCTGAATCTAATGAGAAGAAGTATCTATGTCCTTGTATTTATCTGAAAAGTAGAATGGGCTACTCATTGAAGGAGTGTGTTTCCCCTCCCTGGAGGTCTTCAAGTAAAGCTTTGCTAGATGACTAATTGGAGGCTGTGACGTAGAATGGGATTTTTTTTTAAAATTAATTTATCTCTTTATTTCTTTTTTGTTTTCAACATTCACTTTTATAAGATTTTGAATTCTAAGTTTTCCTACCTCCCTCCCTCCCCAAGATGAAATGCAATCTAATATAGGCTATACATGTACAATTATATTAAACATTAGTTTAATTGCTTAATACAAGTTATGCCTGTGAGTCTAATCCCAGTAAAACTTCTCAGGAATTTGCTTACTGTATAATGCAAGGCATGTCTGGATACTGTATGTGAAGAGCATTTTTCAAGTGGATGACTCCTATAGAAAGTCAAGTATGTTTGTGTGCCTTACTTGAATAAGCAACATTTCCTCCCCTAACTATGGGCTTGCAACCCTCTTGGTTGGGAACCCCAGCAGTTGTTCCGGGGTTGATGGAAAGACAATAGAGAAGATAAAAGTTCTTCTGGCTGGAATCTAGGGGAAGAGGGAAGGAGGAAGTAGGTGAACATTGGAATCAGGCCTGGTTTGGGGGCAGAAACCTAAGTAGCATCCCTGACCTAAGGCCCAGGTCTTAGCCCAGACTGTATAATCTTAGTCCCCTCCCCCTGGTTTTCAAGGTTTCAAGCTAAAGCTGACAAGGCCTTGGAGTCAGAGACAATGAAGAGATGCCATGTTCCCTGAAAACAAAGGTTCATTCTCCCAGGAGACCTAGGGAAATATTGACTTTCAAGCTCCAGAGAGGTCCTTTCTAACATGGACAGAGCTGGTATCTGAATTAATCTGGATTTTAACCACAATTAAAGAGGTAATCAGGGTCAGCAGCTCCTTTCAAACACAGTTTAGCACAAAATCCTAATGCAGGAATTACACAAATTGATATTGTCAATATAATGGATTCATACCAATTTCACTAAACAAGGTTGTATAAAGTCTGTGCTCTGTGTTAGGCAAGGGCTAATTCTTTCTAGCAGCATTGGAAGCAAGCAGAAAAACAAGGATACATTGAGCCTTCCAGATTCAGATTCATTACCGGGGAGCTTGTAACACATTTCAGAGAATTCATTAGGGAAAGAAAACAGTAAAATTTGAAGTTATTTGTAAAACCGACAGGGAACACATGCATCCTTCCAGGAAAGAAAATGTGTCGATTTCAGATGAAGACAATGTTGGAAAATATGGAGAATGAATGAAAGCAAGCACAGCAACATGGGAAAGGGAGGGTGAGATGGGCATTACCTTGCTGAGAGCACAGTGTCTGGCCTTCATAAGATCAGTGGCTATGGGTCATTGGCAAAATTCCTTAATAGAAACAGTGACGCTTTTCACTTAGAATCAGGTAGGAGGGGGCTTTATATCCTGAGAAAAGTGGGAGTCAGAGAAGTGAAATGACTTACTGGCTTTCAGTCACACAACTGAAGGTGGGCCTAGAATCCAGGTCTTTTGACTCTCAGTACAAATCTCTTTCCTCCACTTTCCTATGAGAATCTGAGGTTCTAGACCCAGAAGTCTAGAGGACACCATGGTATTTGCATTCTAAGGGGTGGGAGGTGGGGGTCATAGAATCATGAGTTTAGAGTTGGAAGGGACCTCAGAGGTCATCTGGGCCAACCCCCTCATTTTACAGATGAGGAAACTGAGGCCCAGGGGAATTAAGTAACTTGCTCAAGGTCACATAGATATTAAGTGGGAGAGACAGGATTTGAATCCAAATCCATTACTCTTTCCATTATGCCATACTTCCATTTAGACAGATCTAGGAGACTATGGAAGGAGAATTCATTCTATCCTATCTACATGTATGTATGTCATATATGATTGAGAATACATATACTCACAGTAAATAACCATACCTTCTTGTGTAAATGAGTCTTTCTCACATGTGGTTCTCCATTTTGGACTGACCTGTTTTGGACTAACCATGGTTTTGGTAAGGCACAGATGCAGAAACCAGTCTACTTGCAAAGAGGCAGATGGGATTTGGCCAAGTAGGTGAGGCAGAGAAAGAGGAGGGTGGACAAAAACCTTGATTCAGGCTTTAAAAAATACCTACAAATGAAAAACCACCAACCTTTTCAGTTAAAAACATTGAGTTTAAAAGAATTATATTTTTAAATCAAACTTTTACCAAGTTAATATGTTTTTAAGCAAAATACTTGATTTGCATTTAAAACAAGCAGTGAGTCTGACTTATGAACTGAAATATTCTTACATTCAGAGTTTTCCACTCCATAAAAGCATTTTAAAATTAAATTCATTGGATTTTAATCCCTGAGTCAAGCTTTTCTCTGTATTCATACAAGTCTACCTAGAGAATTTTACAAGTGGCCCATACACATGAACCAGAGGCATCTTCATCATCCTCTTAGTCCCTTGTCCAAATTCTTTGGTACAAATTTACCAACTTCTTTAGGTCTGTCCATACTAAACATGTCCAATTCTGGTAGACATAGAAATGATACCTCTTTGCTATTGCACTGTTGTGACTTTCTAGACAGGACACTCAACTAGCAGTCAGGAGATCAGGGTTCTAGGCCTAGCTCTACAACTAATTATTTGTGTGATCCCACCTGCCTGTACTTCTCTGCCTTGTTCACCAAGCCTCTGTGCTGGGTACCTTTCCTATCCCCCTTCCAGCTTCCTTCTGTGTCATCTTCTCCCATTGGATGATAAGCTCCTTGAGGGCAGGGACTGTCTTTCATATTTGTATTCACAGTGCTTAAAACAGCGCCTGGCACATAATAGGTACTTAATAAATGATTACTGACTGACAGATCCTGGGGACGTCATTTGTCCTCTCTTGGCTTCAGTTTCTTCTTCTGTAAGATAAACGAGTTAGGTTCCTTCTGGTTCTAAGATTCTGTGATTCTATTTCATTAATTCCATGTCCAAAGAAGGTCAAGAAAGTAGAACTCATTTGGGCCTGTGGATGGGAGTTCCCAGAAAGACACCACGCAGAATCACTTGACTTAGTCAAAAGCTCATTTACCTGAGCACCTTGTGAGGATGTTGGAACCTTTTTCAGCCCTTGAGATTTCTTACCTACACACTCTACTCAACTGAATTAACAAGTCAGGACTGCTGAAACAATTAAGTAGCTAGTCGGACTGAAGTTTTGACTTGAATCAATTGAACTGATTGTGTCCTCAGACATAAAGCTTGGTATCAGTCCCAGCCTCACCCCAAATAACACCACAATTCAATTCTATAAACATTCAAACATCTATGTACAAAGCACTCTGCTATGTTCTGGGGGTACAAAGGAAGTGAGGGGGAGGGAGGGAGGGAGGGAGGAAGGGAGGATAGAAGGAAGGAAGAAGGAAGGAAAAAAAGGAGGGAGAAAAGAAAGAAAGGAAGGAAGGGAGGGAGGGAGGAAGGAGAAAGGGAGGGAGTGAGGGTCCCTGAGCTTACATTCTCCTGGGGGATACAACAAATTACACAGATAAACACATGTAGAAGATTGATCAGGTGAATTGCCTGATCATCTTAATGAGTTTACAAGATGGTGAGCCTTTATATACCCTGTGGTATATATATATACCCTGTGAAGGTATGATCATGTCCCTTGATCCTCCTGGAGGGTCAGTGGTCTCAGGTATAGGGGCTGAATTGGTTTATAGGGTCATAAAATCAAAGGTCATTGATATCAAGCTGGAAGGGATCTTAGAAGCCAACTAGTCCAATGCCCTCATTTTTTGTTGTGAAGTCATGTCCAGCTCTCTGTGACCCCATTTGGGGTTTTCTTGGCAGAAATATCAGACTGGCTTGCCGTTTCCTTCTCCAGCTCATTTTACAGATGAGGAAACTGAGGCAAACAGGGTTAAGTGACTTGCCCAGGGTCATACAGCTAGTAAGTGTCTGAAGTTGGATTTGAACTCAGGAAAAGGAGTCTTCCTGACTCCAGGCCTGGTGCCTGTGCCATACAGTTGTCTTGTACTATGGTGGGAGAAACCAATCTTTTTGTATTGGCCTATAAAAGGGAGTCTGCAATTCCAAACTCAACCTTGTCCTTTTCCCCCATCTCTTTTTTGGAGGACAGACCAGAACACAGCACACAGATCTAAGGCAGTGGAGGCAGAGAGGGCAGGCAGTGGGAGGCTCCCAGACCAGGAGCTAATGACTGCCTTGGGGTAGAAGTACATGGAATCTACATGACTCTCAACTGCACAAAATGAGTTTCTAAAGAGTTTCTTAACTGGAAATTCCTTGCCCCTGTCTGAAGAGGCAGTGGCTTAATCTCCCTCTCAATCCAAAACATGACAGGCCTAGAGAGAAGGATCATGTGTTTTGAGGTGTGGGAGTTCTTGAACCCCATTTCCAGTGGAGTGTTGACAGTGAACTCTAGCCTTCTGGATAGAGTTGGGGAGATTTCCTTTGTTGAGGGCATAGAAGCATAGGTCTAGAGTTATAAGGAATCTTAAGTTTCATCCAGTCTGATCCTCTCATTTTACAGAGGAGAAGATGGAGAATATCAGACTTATCCAAGGTCACACAGGAAAGAAGGGGCAGAGCTGAGATTCACACTCAAGTCCTACCATTACCGCAAATCCAACCTTCTAGAGAGAGAAGGAAAGTTCTTGGGCAGTGCCATCTTCAGGGATATCTTGCTAGCAACCCCAAGTATGAGTTTCCTGAAATCCAGCCTTCTAACAAGAGAAGAGGGATTGTGTTGACTTTCTTGAAATCTTAAATTCATTAATTTCATTCTAAGAGGGAGCCCAGTTCTACCATAAGGCTGCATATCTATATGGATCCTTGGGGGAGAAAGTAGGATTTACTAGAATATTGAGGGGTTGCCTATAGAGCAACCTCAAGGACATTTCTCTCCAGGGGAGTCCAAACCATAGAGTAGAACCATAACGATGGGGTAGTGGGACCTGGATCCCAAAAGGCAAAGATCATGCCTCTAGAAGCACCCCTAATTTCAGTAGGCCCCTGTGAGAAAATTCTTTCCTTGTTACAGGCACAGACAGAGTTGACCCTGTAACTCCTCAGATAAAAGTCACCTCAGAGACCCAAAGACTCTTTCCCTGGCCCCTGATCCCCAAGGACCATGCTCTGGCAACACTTCTATCTTGTCCCTTCAACAAAGCTCTCTGTTGACTCCCTGAGTTTTCCCATACATTCTAGCAGCACCCAGACCACTTACATATACTGACTACTCCCTAATCCCACCCCTGCATCACCTAATTAGCATATGTGGCATCCTTTCCCTGTCCTTTTTCCAAGTAAGCTTTAGAATCACCCCCATTAAGTTGCAAATTCCCTAAAGAATTTCACCGACTTCTATTGGCATGACAATAAACTTTGCCACTTGCCTGGAAGATGGTTTGAGTGTGTGAATTCATTCCAGGCAACTCTGCCATTTTGGGGTCCCAGCACCCCTAAACCATATCAGCACCCCAAAACCATGTCAATAAGACTGGATGGCCATCTGGGACTCTGGTATAAAAGAGGGACTCATCATTGTTGGGGAGGGGAAAGGATTACCTGGTTAGAAACCCCATGTTAGTTTCCCTTCTGAGGGGAGTCCAAACCTCAGGGTGGTGCCATGAATCTAGAGGGCTGGAGGAAAATTTGGAAAAGTGGGACTCCCTAGGGTGGGAGAATTTTATCAATTATCTATGAGCTACTACCTAAGAGGCAGCTGGGTGATGCTAGGGATGAGTGCTGGGCCTAATCTGTCATCAGACACTTATTAGCTGTATGGCCTTGGGCAAGTCACTTAATTCCACAACAGTTTCAACTGAAAAGTGGAGATCCTAAAAGTATCCACTCCCAGGGACATTGTGAGGATCAGATGAGTTAATACTTGTAAAGCACTTAGCACAATGCTTGGCACCATTTGGGTTGCTTAATGAATGCTTAATTTCCTTCCTTCAGTAGGTCTTTTATGTGTTGTCTGCTTTTTCTGTGGGGTGAAACAAAAGCTTCCCTCTCCCCATTCTATGAAAGTTTGTATTGGGGCTGGAGCCCCCTTCATCCACATATATAGACACTGAGATATGAATTATACCTGTGCCTTAGTCTCTGATCTCCCAGAGGCAGCTCTGGATGGGGACAATACAAGCAGAGAGTTGTGGTTGCTCCCAAGTTTGACTTTAGTCATTGTAAACCCAGAGCTTGGGGGGCTGGAGCACGGGTTTCACAAGAGCATGAATAACTATGGGGACCAAAGAAGGGTTCACGGAATACCTGATCTGAATGTTAAAGAGAGATCATCATCATTATCATTATCATTATCTTCAACTCACATTTATATAATTTTATATAAAACACTTTCCTCACAATGACCCCAATATAGTTATTACAAGTATTAATGTTTCCATTTTTCAAGATGAGGAAATTAAAGATCTGAATGGTTAAGCAGTTTGTCCATGATCATGTGACTGGGTGTCTGAGGGGCGATTCAAGCCCAGGTCTCCTGACCCCAAATCTAGAACTTACTAACTTTGTTGGTGTGAGCACAAGTAGTGAGTGGGTCTCCTGGGGAGGGATGGGTCTGGGGGGGTTGAGATTGGAGTGCAAAAAGGTAAGTTAAGGAACAAAATCTCTTCACAAAAGCTGGGCTCTGGGCCTCATTATTTGTAAGGGAAACTAGGGCACTCATTTGGGGGAGCAGAGAAATGGTAAAAGAGATAGACCTTTAGGTCTGGTGGATTTAGGGTTGTTCTAATCTTTTCATGACTCGTTTCTTGAGGACTTTCACCCAGCGAGCCCTTCCCTTGGTCCTGGAGCCTGAAGACTGCCCTCTCTTTAGGTCTGGAAGTTTTCATTTTCCCACCTGGGTCAGCTTGTGTTCTCTTTCCCACCAAGAGCTGATTTCACAGGCACTGAAGCATCCCGTGGAAATCCTTCCTTCCTTTGCCTGTTCCCTTCCTCTGACTTCAGCCCCACCTTTTAACTCTGTCTCAGTTCAGGATTGCACTGGGGGCGGGGAGGGGGAATGGTTCTTTGTGTTCCCCACATTGCCCTCCTCCAAGCTTGGGAGAGCAGACAGATGTTCATCTCTCTCGATGCACAGGACCGGCTCTGTTTCCGGGGCTAGTGTGAGAAAGGAGGTTAATGAGAGATACT
>NW_020954585.1:53202239-53202360 GCF_900497805.2 Vombatus ursinus
CGGAGGGGTGAGGGTAGAGTTGGTGGTGGGAGGATGTGGGAGGAAGGGAAAGTTGAGAACAGGGGAGAGTTATCCCTATCGCCTCACCACCACCATGGAGAGATCATTTAGCTTCTGTCAA
>NW_020954585.1:53202391-53204891 GCF_900497805.2 Vombatus ursinus
AATTCCAGCAGAGTGGAAAACCGGGGTCCAGGGAGTGAGTCTTAATCTGTGAAAAATCAGCTTTTCCTCTTCCTGCCCCTGACTAGGTGGTAGTGTCGTGATCAAAGTAGCACTGCCCTACCTCGGCCCCCACAATTTATGAGGCACTGGGGTAGTTGTTTATTAATGGGTCTGAGGGGTTCAGGGGAAGCAGAATCAGTCACACTCCTTCCTATTTCCCACCTTCAAATTTCAGCCTCATTCTCTCTCCCTCAGGTAAGCAACTTACCTGAGAGATCATCATAAGAGGGCAAAGAATCCTGGTAGCATGAGCTTTGTGGGGGGGGGGGGCGAGAGAATTGTAACTTGACAGAAAGGGAAAAGGGGAATCAGAGCCCAGATCTGCTGATTAAAATCTATGTGATCCTGGGTAAGTCACAACCTCTGCTAATGGTTATGTCGTCCAACTCTTCATGACCCCATAGACCATACTGTCCATGGGGTTTTTTGGCAAAGATACTGGAGTGGTTTGCTATTTCCTTTTCCAGCTCATTTCACAGATGAGGAAACTGAAGTAAACAGAGTTAAGTAACTTGTCTAGGGTCACACAGCTAGTAAGTATCTGAGGCTGGATTTGAAGTCGGGTCTTCTTGACTCCAGGCCACTAAGCCACCTAGCTGCCTTCCTGACAGCAGTTTACCCATCTGTAAAATGAGGGGGCTGCTTGATGATCTCCGAGGTCCCTTTCAAGTCTATATCTACATCTATGATTAGCTAGTAGACCCAGTTGCTTCATTGTAAGAGATATTAGAGACCATTAAGTTCATCCCCTTCATCTTACAGCTTAGAAAGCTGAGACCTTGAGAGGCTGTGTGATTTGCCCAGGTTCCCACAGCTAGTAAGTGTCTGAGAGAAGATTAGAACTCAGCTCTTCCTGATTCCAGGGACAGTGATCTATCCACTGCACCACACTGCCTTGTGTCCCTGAATATTCTCCTCCAGAATGAATCAAGGTGTGGTGTGATCTTCCCTTCAGGCTCACAAGGGCAGTCAGGACACTGCAACTGTGTGATCTAGGCAAGATCTTAAAGTTGTAGCCCCTTTCTCTTACTGTCCCCTAGAGGCTTTGAACGTTCCCTATACTAGGCTGTGCTTGACTTATCACACAATAAATACCTTGTGCCATGGTGAAAAGATTTTTCTGGCATTCAAATATTTGCATTTAAAAGTCTCTTCCTTGGCTCTATCCTGGATGTTGTGTCCCAGACAGGAGCACATCTCACCTGGCCCAGTCCCTTATTCTGCTCAGAAGGGTTGGTTTCCAGACTCAGTAGGGGTGGATGGGACTCATAGAGCAGGATGGGAAAATGGTCAGGGAGTGCAATCCACTGGATAGAATTTCTGTTGCTTCTTTTCCAGACAGAAGAGTAGTGTCCTCCACCCGCAGGATCCCATCAAGCTTCGGGCTGTCACTGACCTTCTGGCTTTGCTGATACTTAACCCAGGTCCTAATTTCCTAGCAAGCTGATATTCTGGTCTCCAGCCAGAATGCAAAATCTTTGGGGAATTAAGGGTTAAGGATTACAATTGTTAATGCATTTATCAATGTCCTTAGCTATAGGGACTAGGGATTGGACCTATGATTTCATTAATACAGGGAACTTCCAAGTGAGGAAAATGCAGGCACATCAGTATCTTTTTTGAAACCATGCTGAGGAGTTCAGTGACTTGTCCAAGGTCACACAGTCAGTATGTTTCAGAGGTGGGAACTCACGTTTCCTTGGCTTTGAGTCTAGCTCTTTATAAATACTATACTGTGGATAAATGGCTTATAGCGCATTTGGACATTAAATAGAAAATTAGTGTCTATTATTTCAAGTTAATAGCTTAGGCATTTGGAGGTAATAATATGCTTATAACCAAGATCACCTTAATAAAATCGAGACCATGGATCCCAGGGACAGCCAGAAGGGATGTTGACATTACAGCCTTGGTTAAGTTCTTACAATGTGGGGTGTTGTCAGTTTTGTTTGATCTATACAGTCTGGTATTGACTAAGGACAGCTAGGTGGTGAAGTGGATAGAGTGCCCGGCCTGGAGTCAAGAAGACTTCTCTTCCTGACTTCCAATCCAGCCTCAGACACTTATGAGCTGTGTGATCCTGGACAAGTCACTTCACCCTGTTTGCCTCAGTTTCCTCATCTGAAAAATGAACTGGAGAAGGAAATGGCAAACCACTCCAGTATCTCTGCCAAGAAAATCCCAAATGGGGTCATGAAGAGTCAGACATGACTGAAAAATGATTAACAACAACAAAAGTATTGACTAGCGTAGATAGGGTTATTGTTGATGACGGAAATAAGGGTGAGAATAGCAATGATGGTAGTAATATTTTTTGTTTGTTTGTTCTGGACCACTGATTTTGCCAGTAAAGAAGCTTCTTCTCCCAGTGCTCACCCACAATCGATCTGTAACTTAAGTCTTAGATGGTTGCCTGGGATACCAAGAGGATCATAGGATC
>NW_020954585.1:53206105-53208218 GCF_900497805.2 Vombatus ursinus
TGCCCCTTCTCCTGCCCCTTCACCAGCCCCTACCCAGCCCTTCTCCTGCCCCTTCTCCAGCCCCTACCCAGCCCTTCTCCTGCCCCTTCTCCAGTCCCTACCCAGCCCTTCTCCTGCCCCTTCACCAGCCCCTACCCAGCCCTTCTCCTGCCCCTTCACCAGCCCCTTCACCAGCCCCTTCTCCAGCCCCTTCTCCAGCCCCTTCACCAGCCCCTTCTCCAGCCCCTTCACCAGCCCCTTCTCCTGCCTCTTCACCAGCTAAAAACAATAAGGAAGCAGAGAAAGGAAAGTTTCCCATGCTTGGCCCAGTGAACTCCTCATCCATGTCCCAGGGAGACCCTGTGCTGCATTTTCTGTTATTTTAGGCAAATTGTGCTGGGGTTGTAAACTTGGTGACCATCTCCCCGCCCCTCCCCCTTTGACCTATAGGCCAGGGCAAGCCCCAGATCTGATAATGCTTCCAGATCTGAAGTGAAAAAAAGTCTGCCTGACCCTAGGTGTTAGGAATCCAAACATTCCAACTTGCCCTGGGAAATGGTCATCCGTCACTCCTCCAAGCATCTCTTCTCTGGCTTCCACAAAGAAGACCCAGACACCTCCACACCACAATTCAGTATGCCTTGGGGGGATTCCCTGCCCATTCTCTGCTGTCTCTACTTACAATAACTCTGCCCTTCCTATGGTGGGGGTAGGGAGCCCCAATTCTTTCCTTTCCCTTCTTTCTCCCTGCAGGTCTGGTTACTTGGATGGGAATTGGAGGCCCGAGCCTAAGGCTGCAGCTGTTTGGACAGAAGGCTCTGAGAAGGAGGTGGGTGAGGTGGGGAGGGGAGGGAGGGGGTTGTGGTTCACTGCTGCTACCTAAGGGAGAGTGAAGACCAGGTTGGGAAACCAAATCCATCCCTTAGGGCATCCGGAGCCAGCTGCCACAGGAAATGTCATCTCCCCAAGCTTTCTGACTGAAAGTAGAGGAGCCCTAAATCTTGAAGGATGTTATCATCAGAGACTAGCTTTCTCCAAATTCTAAAATTTACAGTTTTTCTTTGTTGACTTCCTCATCCTCCCCTCACCCCCCCAAAAAAATCCAATGTCTGCCCAGTGTGTACTCATAGGGCCTTACCTTCAGCTGGCTGCCAATGATGGAAAGCCGTTTCATAAAACATGAAGTCAGCTAATACTTTAGCAAGGATCAGCTGTAAGGTCCCAGGGAATGCATCTTCTCAAAGACCAATAAGAACTCCTGTACCCCAATGGATACCTTGGAACTTCAAACATGACAGAGAGGATATTTTGAGGGTTCTCCTCAAGACTCACCATATTGCAGCAACCCTATTTAGAGATCAGCCCTGGTGTCTGTGAAACACAAAGAGGCCATTGGGTGTGGAATGAGCTACCATGGACAGTAGGAGCAGAGGCCAGGGATCTCAGCATCAAAGGAAGGGACTTCAGGGGCCAACTAGCTCAACCCATCCCAGAATAGGAGTCGCCCCTACAACATTCCCCAGTCTCTGCTTTCAGTGCTCCAGTGATGGGGAACTCCCTCTCCTCTTTAGCCTCCTACCAAGAGTAGAGCTCTCTCTAGGAGTAGAGGCATCTTCATTCCTTTGTCTAGAATCATACAGGACTCATGTCTTTCTCCTACCTTTCCCAGGAGAAAAACATGGCTCTGTTTTCCCTATTTAGTCCCTCTTAGGGGAGGTATTCTGATATAATGCCCTGGCCCTGGCCTGGGACCCAATACCTCCCACCCCACTCTCCCAGAGTATATATAAAGCCCCAAAGACAACAAGCATCCAATTCATTTGAGCTGTTAAAGGCAATAGAGGAAGTCAAAAGATTTGTTGAAGAAGTAAAGAGAGATTGGGGTGGGGAAGCAACAGGACTTTTCCCCACCTCCAAACAGGTGAACATAAGGTTTTAAGATTTCCTTCCATCCCTCCCTCCTCCTTCCTATTTTTCTAACTACCTTCCTGCCCACCTACCTGCCTTCTCTTCNAAACAGGACTTTTCCCCACCTCCAAACAGGTGAACATAAGGTTTTAAGATTTCCTTCCACCCTCCCTCCTCCTTCCTATTTTTCTAACTACCTTCCTGCCCACCTACCTGCCTTCTCTTC
>NW_020954585.1:53208254-53208429 GCF_900497805.2 Vombatus ursinus
TTCCTTCTCTCCATTCCTTTTTGTCCTTCCTTCCTTCTCTTCTCCCTTTCTCCTTTTCCTCCCTTCCTCCCTTCCTTTCTTCCTCCCTTCCCTCCTTCCTTTCTTCCTCTTCCCTTCCTTCCTCTCTTCCTTCCCTCCCTCCCTCCCCCCTCTCTCCCTCTTCCCCTCCTTCCTT
>NW_020954585.1:53208481-53208923 GCF_900497805.2 Vombatus ursinus
TCCTTCTCCCTACTTCCCTTCCTTCTTTCTTTCCTTCCTTCCTTCCTTTCTCCTTCCCTCCCTCCCTCCCCTCCTTCCTTCTCTTCTCCCTACCTCCCTTCCTTCTTTATTTCCTTCCTTCTTTTCTCCCTCCCTCCCTCCTTCCCTTCCTTCCTCTCTTCCTTCCCTCCCTCCCTCCTTCCCTTCCTTCCTCTCTTCCTTCCCTCCCTCCCTCCTTCCCTTCCTTCCTCTCTTCCTTCCCTCCCTCCCTCCTTTCCTTCCTTCCTCCCTCCCTCCCCTCCTTCCTTCTCTTCTCCCTACCTCCCTTCCTTCTTTATTTCCTTCCTTCTTTTCTCCCTCCCTCCCCTCCTTCCTTCTTTCCTCTCTCCCTCCCTCCCTCCTTTCCTTCCTTCCTTCCTTCCTCTTCCTTCCTTCCTTCCTTCCTTCCTTCCTTCCTTCCTTC
>NW_020954585.1:53208990-53212021 GCF_900497805.2 Vombatus ursinus
AAGGCACCGTGCTAGTCTT
Organism: Vombatus ursinus; assembly: GCF_900497805.2. Classification (NCBI taxonomy): domain Eukaryota; kingdom Metazoa; phylum Chordata; class Mammalia; order Diprotodontia; family Vombatidae; genus Vombatus; species Vombatus ursinus. The sequence continues at coordinate 53,209,010 of NW_020954585.1, forward strand.
GTGAAGGACACTAAGATGAAGAAGACATATGTCCTGCCCAGGAAATGACCCTTCCACTGGGTTTGGCCATTAGGGCTAGTTCCTCCAAAGAGCAGTCGAGCATTTTCCAGGGATGTGACAAGCCCGGTTCTTCAGTTTTCCAGTAGGCTTCTTCTGTATAACCCAGAATCTTCATTAGTTAGCTCTGTGGAGGTGGTCCCACTTAAATCTTTTCTCCATATGATTCAACTCAATCAGTAAATATTTATTCATCATGTACCACCATGTACCATCATGAACTGTGGGAGGTATACGCAAAAGTATAAAAACCAGTCCCTGCTTGTTGCTGTTTAGTCCTTTTCCAGTCATGTCCAACTCTTTGTGACCCCATCTTGGCAAAGTTACTGGAATGGTTTTGCCATTTTCTTCTCCAGCTCCTTTTAGAGATGAGATAACTGAGGCAAACAGGGTTAAGTGACTTGCCCAGGGTCACACAGCTAGTAAGTGTCAAGTGTCTGAGGCTAGATTTGAACTCAGGTCCAAGGATGGAGCTCTATCCACTGCACCACCTAGCTGTCCCTCGGACTTTTTGACCCAAGAATGAGGAGGGGGCCAGTCTCGACAGCCACCAGCAAAGATGGATCAGATCATATTACATTAACCTAAATCACATTAGAAAAACTCCCACCTTCTTTAAGCCAGTCATTTCTACCAGACCTTCTTTCCTAGGAAATTATGATCTTATTGGACATCCATCCAAATGTAAACTTCTTAAGGGCAGGATTTGTTTTTGTTTTTGTTGTGATATCCCCGTCTCCTTGGCCAGCACCTCACACACAGATAAATGTTGGTGAATGAATGAATGAAAAAATGTAGAAGGTACATTTCTGCTTCCTGCAGCTACTGGGAATTTCCAGAATTTCACCCACTTTGAAGAGGACTCCGGCTCCTACCTTAGTGTCCGACAAGTGGGGATCAGTTTGGAAGAAGGGTCCTGCAGCTGAAGGGTCTGGTAGGAGGCTGTGTTCCTAATGATGAAACAGGGAGAAGACCGTGGGCAAGGCTCACAGCCCAGCAAGCCTTTTATTGAGTGTGCTGCCAGGTAATAGAAGGTGCCATAAAGCTGATTTGGAGTAAATGAGACAAATGTTGTTATATTTCTATCTATCTCACCTAAATTTATGATAACAAATTGGAGACTGCACTATTGAGCTTTCAGATGTGCTGCTTACAGAGAGAAATTAAGAGGAGGGAGACCCAGGGGAATGGGGGAATCTGAAGAAGGCAGACACATGAGATTTTAATCTAAGACAAGGGTGGCTATTGTCTCCCTGACCCCCACAAGGCATCCTCCATGCTCTCTATATGCCAGTGGGCCCCCACTCTTCATTTCTAGCCTTATGACTTCCCTACATTTAACTGAGTTCAATTCAAAAATTTGTCAGGAGGCAATTGGAGTTAAGTGACTTGCCCAGGGTCACACAGCTAGTAAGTATCATTTGTCTGAGGCAGGAGTTGAACTCAGGTCCTCCTGACTCCAGGGCTGGTGCTCTATCTACTGTGCTGCCTAGCTGCCCCAATTCAACAATTTATTAAGCATCTATTACAGGCAGAGAACAATGTGGGACCCTTGGGTAAATAAAAGGTTGGATAACATATGATACCTTCTCTCATGGAGTTTATAGTTTACTAGGGGGTGCTGGAAGTGGAAAGGATTGTTCGATTTTCATTGTGAGCATTTACACATCAGTAATTGACAAAAGTTACTAATTGGAATTTGATTTATAGTTTTATTGATTTCTAGACTTAAGAAAGTGATGGAGAAAATGTTAATTATTCGGATAAAACTTAAAAGAGTGTCATGGATACATCTTTTTCAGAGAGCCGGTTGTTAAATATTTTAACAACACATCACTGGGTTGAACTTTCTTCCTTGGAAAAGACTTTATTGATAGGCAAATAAGCTGGGCCTAGGTATTCCTAAAACTTCCTCTCTCAAATTTCAGCTGTCAGGACGTACACAGAGATGATTATAATGTACAGTATTAGAGATATAAGTAGGAATTGTTTTCCCTAGGGCAAAAATAGTTGAATGAGTAGCAACTGTGGGATGTGTGTGGTGGCAGGTCAGAGGACAGTTCAAATGATGATGCAGCATTATTGGGAGAAAGTGTAACCCATCTCCCAAGACTCATCTCTACAGGGCTGTAGGTGGAGAGACAGATACCAGGAGAGGCATGCCATAGCAACCAGACCCTGGGCTGGGGGCTGGGAAAAGCAAGGTGCTACAATGTTGGGGGGGATCTGAGAAAGCATCATTAATACTGCACAGTAATCACAGAGATTACTGACTATACCCCATCCATATGGGGGAATTAAAATGCATTCTACACTTCAGCCAGACTGGGAGAGAGATAAGACAAAAAGACAAAATGAGAAGCTACTGCAAAGTCCAGGTGAGAGGAGATAAAAGCCTGAACTATGTAAACGGAGAGAAGACAACATATAGAAGAGATGCTATGGAGCTAGAAAGGACAGCCAGGTGGCACAGTGGATAGAGTGCTGGGCCTGGAGTCAGAAAGAGTCATCTTCCTGAGTTCAAATCCAGCCTCAGATACTTACTAATTGCGTGACCCTGGGTAAGTCACTTCACCCTGTTTGCCTCAGTTTCCTCACCTGGAAAATGAGCTGGAGAAGGAAATGGTAAACTTCTCCAGTATGTCTGCCAAGAAAACCCCAAATGGGGTCATGAAGAGTCAGATACGACTGAAAACAACAACAATGGAGATAAAAAACAACAAAATTAGGCAGCTAATGTGGATGGCGCATCGCAATCCTGGGTGACTGAGAGGATGATGGTACCCTCCACGGTAGTAGAGAAGTTGAGAAGAGGGGAGTTTTTGGAACAAAGATAACAAATTTTGTTTTGAAGATGCCCACGTGAGTTCCAGTTCAAAATACAGTCCAATACTGGAATCCTGAGTCAAAGCCAATGAGATGAAATTTAACAGGCATAGGTACACGCTTGCATTT
>NW_020954585.1:53212099-53220488 GCF_900497805.2 Vombatus ursinus
TTTACGATGAATTCATAGAAGTATAATAGGCCAGTCACTGATGTAATAACCACATCTAGAGTATTGTGTTTATTCCTAAACACAACAAGGTGTTGCAGTGGATGGAGCTCTAGGTCTGGAGTCAGGAAGACCTGAGTTCAAATCTGACCTCCAATACTTACTAGCTGTGTGACCCTAGGCAAGTCACTTAACCCTGTTTGCCTCAGTTTCCTCATCTGTAAGGAAATGACATGCCACTCCAATATCTTTACCAAGAAAACGCCAAATGGGGTCACAAAGAGTCAGACATGAATGAAAGAACAGAACACCTCGTTTTTAAAGGGATATCAACAAACTGAAAGCTGATTAAGATGGTGGAGTGTCTGTAAGTATTGTCATATGAAAATCAGTTGAAGGAACCTGAAGAAGAGAAGTCTGAGAGAAGATAAATATAGAGGAAGGAATACGGGGACCCTCCGGGCTCTACTTCCAAATCTGCCACTGAAGGAAGAAGTCACCTGACCTCTGTCAGCCTCAGTTTCTTCACCTCCAAAATGGGAGGGTTGGGATTCAGTGACTTCTCATGGGCCTTCCTAGAGTCAACTAGGTAGTATCTAGAGTCAGCAAGGCAACTAGAGCACTCTGTCTGGAGTCAGGAAGACCCAAGTTCAAATCCAACCTCAGACACATAACAATAACAACAACAACAATAATAATAATAACATTTATACAGCATTTCATGTGCCAGGTATTGTGTTAAGTGCTTTAGAAATATTATTTCATTTGATTCTCACAACTGTGGAAGGTGCGTGCTATTATTACTCCCATTTTACAGATGAGGCAAAGACATGTTAAGTGACTTGCCCAGAATCACACAGCTAGCAAGTGTCTGAGGCTGGATTTGAACTCAGGTCTTCCTGACCCCAGGCCTGGCACTCTATCAGCTGTGTTACCTAGCTGACAACTTATTAGTTGTGTGATCCTGGGCAAGTTTCCTTAACCTTTATCTGCTTCAGTTTTCTCAATTGTAAAATGGGGATGATAATAATAACACCTACCTTCCAAGGTTCTTATGAGGATCAAAAGAGAAAAGAGTTATAAAATGTCCAGCACAGTGACTGACACATAGTAGGTGCTTAATAAATGCTTGTTTTCTTCTGTCCTCTCTTCTTCCTTCCCTTCCACCCTTCCTTCTTCCCTTTTTCATTTCTCTCTCCCTCCTTCCTTCCTTCCTTCCCTCCTTCCTTCTTCCCTTTTCCCTCCTTCTCTTCTTTTCTTCCTTCCTTCCTTCCTTTCTTCCAGCTCTAAAATTCTCCATTTTAGAAGATTTTTAGAAATTTTAGAAAATTCTCCAGAGAGAAAGTAGCTAGATAATCTGCATTTTAATGCCAGCTCTGCCACTGAAGGCACAGTCACTTAGCTTCTGTCTACCTCAGTTGCCTCAACTGTAAAATGAGATAATTGGATTAAATCACTGCTTCTTAACCTTTTCTTCATATCATGGACTCCTTTGCCAGTTCAGTGAAGCCTAGGGACCTCTTCTCAGAAGAATGTTTTAAATACATAAATAAAATACATAGGATAACAAAGAAAACCACTTATATTGAAATATAGTTATCAAAACATTAAAAAAACAAATTCATAGACTCCCTTCCCACTCCAGATCCCTGTGGGATCCATGGACCTCAAGTTACCCTGGATTAGACAGTCTCCAAGGTCCCTTCCATAGCTCTGACATACCACGAACCTAGGATTCTATACTTCTATATGATAGCTATCTATGTTTCAAGAGTTGTCATATTTGGAAGCAAATGAGTCCATCTCAAGAAGGAAGAACAAGGACTATTAAAAGGAAGTTGTAGGGAGAAAGAGTTTAGCTTAGGTTAAGGAGAAATTTTCTAGCAATTAGAACTGTCCAACAACAGAACCAGCTGCTCTAATAGTTAAGGAGCTCACCTGATAGGAAATGGGGACTGAATGACCATCTGTCAGGAATGCCGCAGAGGTGATTCCTGCCCTAGGTTGGAGGTTGGGATAGAAGGTCAGGAGGATCCCTTCCCACTTAAAGACTCTTACATTCTACTGGCCACCATGGTGGATAGCATCATCCCCTGCCCTTGAAGACTGTTCAGTCTAATGGGAAAGACAGACCAACCAGATGCAAAACCACTTAACAACATTGACAAAACAAGAGCAAAACAATATAGTCAAATTTACTTATGTTGTTAAGTCATTCCCCCATTAAAAGCCCTCATCCTGGTGCGGAAATAAAACTGGGCATTCCAAGTCTACTCTATCTCAAGCAGAGGGCAATCTCTAATTGAGTCTACCAAATTGGAAGTACTGGAAGGACGGGCAGGGCAGCAGACTACTGTGTGCTATCTGAGGGCCTTGGTGAGAGAGGCTCCTCACAAGGTGGGTGGTCACTAGGTGATAAATTTTTCCAGTTTGTGAAGCTGGTCTATCACAGTTTGGAGAGGTTGCAATTTATATACCCATAGTGCTGAAATAATGGAAATTTGAAAGATAAATTGTGTCCTATATGTGCATACACAGGGATGCATGTATGCACGCACATGCACACATACACACACACACACACACATACACACGCACAATCAGTGGCTTAGAGTGCTGGACCTGGAGTCAGGAACACCTGAGTTCAAATCCTGCCACTTACCATCAGTGTGACTCTGGGAAAGTCACTTAACTGCCACCTGCCTCAGACTCCTAATCTGTAAAGTTGGGATAATAATAGCATCTATCTCCCAGGGTGGTTGTGAGGATGAAATGAGATATTTGTAAAGTGTTCTGCAAACCTCAAAGGGCTATATAAATGTTAGCATATATATACATACATAATACATATATGTGTGTGTATATGTATACATACATATACACATGTGTATATACATATATGTATGTATATGTGTGTTTATGTGTATATGGACACGTACATATATACATATGTATGTATGTGTGTATATATGTGTGTATTTTATATATATTCCAAGGACAAAAATCCACGAACAGTCCTCAGCCCCATGGAGTCTCCATATGATCTCCAGTGATTCAGTTGATCAATTCAAAGTTTCAGCAGCATAAAGACAAGATTCTACAGCTCTAAGAGCTGCAGTCACATCCGGATTAAATCCCAGTCCCAGCCTAATTAGGCCTTGAAGGTCTGTGCCTTCCCAAAAATCCAGGTTCCAACTTAGGGATACTAATGTGAAGAGAGGAGGAAGCAAAGAGACCACCTAACTACCTTCTACCTCCAGGAACCAACCAAGCCATCATTTGAAGAGGTTGGCATGGAGCAAACACGCTTTCTACCCTTCCCTCCTTTTTTCCCTCCTCTATTCTGTTTCTTCTCTCTTCTACCCCCCATGAGTCCCAACAAGGTTTTGGGGGTAATGGCCAGGATTGATGGCAAGGGGGCAATCCTCTTTCCCTGTTTCTTTAACCAAAAACTCTGTGAAAATGACTGTCCCTGATTAGACAAAATTCCCACTTTCTCCCCATGATCATTCCCCACTGTCATTCTTCCTCATTCTTGGAACCATTGTAGTCTGAGTTTCTTCCTACAATCTCTTTCTGGGACCTTCTGGAGTAGCCACCCACCAAGCATCCATTGCATTCTGCAGGCAGATTTTAATTAAGCCTGCTTGTAATTACCTATCTGTATCCCTACTTAATAAAACTCTGGAGAGTTTTAATTTTTTTTTTTTGTTTTAGTTAAAAATTTCATTGACGCCCTTCGTCATGGGGAGAGAGCTGTCGGGCCCTCTTGGGCAGCCTGGCTGAGTCTCAGTAGCTCAGACTCTCATTAGAAATGTCCCCAGCTCATGCCACCTGGACAAAGACTGAAGCAGAGACTTGGCACTTTGCCTACACCCTCATCCCATTCCTGGCTCTAACTCCCTCAGCCATGTTGGGCACTGAAGGTCCCTGATGAGGAGAAGGGAATGACAATGCAAACATCTCAAGAAGGGGGAAAGGAAGGGAAGAGAATAAATATATGTATATAGCACCTACTATGTACCAGGCACTGTGTTAAGCACTTTACAAATACTATGTTCCTGTGAGGTAGAGTTATAATCTTCATTTTACAGTAGAGAAATTGAGCCTGGAAGATATTAAGTGACTTGCCCAGGGTCACACAAGTAGCAAGCATCTGAGGTTGTATTTGGACTTGGGTCTTCCTGACTCTAGGTCCCAGCTGCAGGGGAAGGCTGATTCAAGAATAGGGCACTATCTACCTAACAGGCTGAATAAATGTCCCAAAGTACCCAGGTCACCAAGGTGAAGTTTCTGGCATTTCTGCCATTGCTTTTCCTTGTCTTATCCCCACCCCTAAAAGGACAGGCTTCCTCAAATGTCAGAGAACAAATGCCTCTTAATGTCTGGTTCATCTTAATTCCTCAGTTACACATCTTTTCATATTAAGCAGTATTGCCTAATAGAAAAAGCATAGAGCTTGCAGCCAGAATACCTGGGTTCTTATCTCTGTTTTCCCCCTTACGAAGTCTGTGACCTTGGTCGTTACTCAGTCATCCTCTCTGTGCATCAGCTTCTTCATCTCTAAAAATGAGTGAAATAATACTTGCACTACCTACCTCACACAGTGGTGATGAAGAAAGTGCTTTGAAAACTATAAAGCAGTCTGTTCATATGTGATTGTGATGGGGGGCAGGACAACAGCCTGAAGACCTATGACCTTTGACAGCAGGTGCATATAGATCAGCGGGGTTCAGAACCAAGGAGTCTACCAACCCATTAACAAACATTTATTAAGTGCCTACAATGTTCCATGCAAATACAAAAGTGTGACCATATTATTGCCATGTAACTTAACATAGTATATTGTATGAAATTATGTATTGTGTCATATATCCTATAATTATAATAACTCAGGCAACTCTTTAAGACTATATGTTACCAAGCAGGTGCTGATCTGCATTGGTAGAAGGAGTTTCCTGTCTGGGAGTTCTCTACATCAAAAAAATCACAGATTGGGTCCAAAAAGTGATAATATTTAGTCAATGGGCATTAATAATAATAATTAATTATAATTGGGGAAGCTAGGTGGCATAATGGATAGAGTGCCGGGCCTGGAGTCAAGAAGATTCATTTTTTTTTTTTTTGGCTAGGCAATGGGATTAAGTGACTTGCCCAGGGTCACACAGCTAGTAAGTGTTATGTGTATGAGGCCACATTTGAACTCAGGTCCTCCTGAATCCAGGGCTGGTGCTCTATCCACTGCGCCACCTAGCTGCCCCCAAGAAGACTCATCTTTATAAGTTCAAATCTGGCCTCAAACACTTACTAGCTATGTGATTCTGTGACCTTGTTCACCTCAGTTTCCTCATCTGTAAAAAGGCTGGAGAAGGAAATGGCAAACCATTACAGTATCTTTGCCAAGAAAACCCCAAATGATGTCACAAAGAGTCAGATATGATTATGACTGAACAACAATTATAATAGTTGATAAATAAATAATAGTTGTAATAAACTATAACAAAATAATATGTAAATATGATAAATTTATAATAATTAATATTAATAAATAATCTTCATAATAATATCTGACATATATAGTGCTTTAAGATTTGCAAAGGACTTTACATTCATCATTTCATTTGATTTCTTGTTTGGAATGTGTGACCCATACCTCTCACCCCACATGAATAACATGAGTAAAGGGTCACCCACAGCTATAAAAGTGAGGTCAGAGGTCATCTGGATCCTCTTGTCTTAGCGAAAGGATAACTTTCAAAAGTCCAGGCTAGCCTTGGTATTATAGCGGAAATCCCAGAAAACTGAGGTTTGCTGGCAAAACACAATAAAGCAATAAGGATGGAATCCATGAATAATTCCTATAGTCCTTCCCAGTTGCCCTGTGGATGGGCAGGCAGTGCTTGGTTTCAACTCCCCATTGATAGGCAGAGCAGCTGCCCCATGGGTGCTCCATTGTGGAGAATGGGCCCACCTTCCTCATCTCCACCAGCACTAACTGCTGACCAATGGCCACCAATAGGCAGATGAGCACAAGAGTGCTACTGGTCCTGCTTCCGGTCCAGCTCTTAGAGTTGTCATCCAGAGAAGCTGCTCCTGTGGAGAAGAAGCCAGCCATCCCCACCAACTCCCAAAGACATGCCCTTCACGGGGCAGGTAGGCCGGCCAAGCTAAGGCAATGGGAGATGCCAAGGGGGAGACAGGAAGAAGCATGCGTCAGGCAAGCCAAGCCACCACCACTAACACCTTGATCGCCATCTCCCCTTGGACCCAGATAGAGACAATCCAGGACTCTGAACCCAAGAGCCTTTGGGGAAGCAATGCTTCCAGCCCAATGTCCACAGCCATCATCCTGGGAAGAGACTTTTATGGAGGTACAGCCTGGCAGCTGCTCCTGCAGGTGCTACAGCCACATTTATTGAAGAAAGTTCTCATCACCAATGTCTTTGGTACTGCCAAATGGGCCACTATCAGAAACTGATAGGATTTGTCAGTGGAAATAACATTAAAGCAATGGCATGGGACCCTATTGGGACCCTAAGGAATAGGGGACCTTGTAACTGAAACCTTCCATGTGTGCTCTCTCCCCATTAGAAGGGGAGCTCCTTGTGAGTAGGGACTGCCTGACTTTTCTATTTGCACCCTTAGTACTTAGCATCATGCTTTGCACATAGTAAGAGCTTAATAAATGTCTTATTCATTCATTCATTTATTCATTCCATTGGTCTCTCTTCCCATCAGTTTACTTTATTTATTTATTAGAACTTTTAATTCTGAACCTAACAAATATCAAACAAAATGCACATTTCCATATACATTAGTAGAATAGAAAAAGAAGACAAATTAAACTGGGAATCTCTGTTATGTATAACTTACTCTTCTTTTTAAAAATATATAATAAATTCACCATGTTACTTTCAAGACTTCCCTATTTGTCTTAATCATTTCTGGTCTCCCTTCTATTCCCTTTTGTGCATTTATAAAAAGAAAATCTTTCAATTACCCCTCTTTTCCTCCTCTCTTTCTCTCTCCCTCTCTTCCTTCCTTTCTCTCTCTGAATAGATAGATTACATATATAATCTCTCTTGACACCTATATATATAATATACACATATATGTTTCTGTCTCTCTATTTCTATTTCAGTCTCTCTCCACCACTCTCTATCTCTCTCACCTCACCCTTCCCCATCCCTAGACACCCTCTCCATCCTACCACTCCCCAGTGGAAAAGGAACAGAAAAACCTTCTAACAATATGAGTAGTAAAAAGATAAATTCCCACATTGGTAATGTATGAAAGTGTATGATGGATAACATTGCTTCACTATCAGTAGAACTGTCTTTGTTTATTGCATTGATGAGAATTCCTTAGTCTTTCTAGGTTGTTTTTCCTTACAGTAATGTTATTGTAATAATTGTTCTACAGGTTCTGCTCACTTTACTCTGCATCAGTTGATACAAGTCTTCCCAGATTTCTCTGAAACCATCATCCCATTTGCCATTTCTTAACAGCACAGTAATATTCATTACATATACCAATGCTTCTTAAACTGTGAGTCTCAACCCCACATGGGGTTGTGAAAATTTTGGCAACAGTAAAAGGTTTCTGAATGCACAACAACCACAAATTAATTCAAAATCAAACATGTAACGAATCCGGGGGGTTTCTGGCAGTGCTTGTCCATGATGTGACATGCTTCTTCACTGTAGCCTTGGTTCTGAACACCAGGATGTGCACTTTGCACTGTGCATGCCCTCAGGCCATGCAACACCAATGAACACACACCGTGAAAAGGGGTCCCCAGTGGAAGAAGTTTGAGAAGCTCTAACATATACCACAATTTGTTCAGTTGTTCCTCAATTCCGTCACTTGACTTTATTTCAACGATGGTTTAGTTACCATTTGTTAAGCAACTTACTACGTACTTGGTCTTGTACTAGCAACGCAAAGATCAGAATGACATTGCTCATGCCCTGCTTTGCTTTGTCACAAGGATAGGCCCAGGCACCAAAGCACCTGTGTTTTGTATATGCCAACATATACAGCACAGAAGGAGAGGTGCATGCTGACAGCTATCCTCTACTGGAGTTGGACATTAATCTACAAGTTGGAGTAGATGTCAAATATGGGCCTATTTCAGAGCTTGGATCACTAAAGCACATAAATCAGATGAGAGGTGGGCAGTGTGAGGTGACAAGGAGAGAGAGTGTAAGGCCTAAATAATATCAGAGAATGGAGACTAGAAAGGAAGACTTGGACATAGAAAGCAAAGGAGATAATTTCCCTTCCCATTGTTGCTATTATTCATTTGTTTTCAGTTGTGTCCAACTCTTTGTGACCTCATTTGGGATTTTCTTGGCAAAGATTCTGGAGTGGTTTGCCATTTCCTCCTCCG
>NW_020954585.1:53220527-53226233 GCF_900497805.2 Vombatus ursinus
GCTCATTTTACAGATGAGGAAACTGAGGCAAACAGAGGTTAAGTGACTTGCCCAGATTCACACAGCTAGTAAGTGTCTGAGGCCAGATTTGAACTCAGGAAGATGAGTCTTCCTGACTCTAGGCCCAGACTCTATCCACTGTGCTACCTAGCTCCTTTACCTTCCCACCCTAACTCTTAATTTGTTGGCTACACCTTCTTTTCTACCACACCATATTGGAGCTGACAGAGCATCGGGATAGAATTTATGGAGGTGGTAGCATTTGAATTAGGTAAAGAAGAGAACAGAGGGCATTCCAGGCAAAGACAACAATGCTAGCAAAGACAAAGAGTTGGGAAACACAGGCAGTGTTTAGGGGACCAAAAGTAGTCTAGTTTCACTGAATCATAGAGTACACGAGGGAAAGCAATATGGGGTGAGGTTGCAAAGATGGAATAGGGTCAGATAGTGGAGGAACTTGAATGTCAAACAAAGAAGTTTTAAATTTACTCAGTAGGTGAAGATGAATCATACCACTTACCTCCTACAGAGAGGTAATAAACTTAAAAAGCAGAGAGACATATTTTGGGGGGCAATATGGGAATTTATTTTCAGACTATGTATATTTTTGAAGAGGGTTTATTTTTCAGTGTTTTGTTGTAATTATTGAATGGGGGCAGGGTCAATGGGAGAACATTATAAATGCATGCAAAAATTAACAAATAAATTTCAATTAAAAATAACTTTACAACAAGAGGAAGTCGCTGAAGAGTTTTGAGCAGAGAATTGATGTGACCAAATCTATGCATGATTATTCTGGTAGCCTATTATAGTTCAGGCCTAAGTTAGGCCAACAGTTCAGGTTCAAGGTCAGAACAAGATGACACATTAATGGAACATATTGCAGTTAACAAAAGTGGGTTTGCCCTGACCTAACAGAGAAGGATATTCAGCAAGGATATAGTGTTGATTCAAGGTTGTTCATGCTATTCCATCAGTCGGAAGTCTAGCCATTAATGGCCCAAGTCTTTAGTCTCCTGAGACAACTGAGTCTTGAGGGTAGTTTTAGTACCTTTAAAGGAAAATCTAACCTAGTCTGTGTGGGAGTGGTGATATTGCTCCCACCACACGGCCACATGAATGATGAGCTGCAGGGTGAAGAAACGGGAAGAGAAAGGATCTGTCGAGAGGATATTGCAATAACCCAGGCAAGTGGCAATCATGAATGCCTACCTGTGGCTGGGTGTTAGAATGAGAAGAGACAGGATAGAGTAAGAAGCAAAATATATTTCAGAAGTATAGTTATGCCTTCCCGCATTGTGGGGGTTAGGAGTGTGGCATCCCCGTGATCTGGAAAATCCATGTAAAAATTTTTGGTCCTGCTGTCATACCAGAGAAGTCTGAATTGTTATGGTGTTAAGAGATAAAATGTACTGATATTATACAATACTATCCGTATATTTTATGCCTTTCTGAGTTTTTAAATTTTTTTGGTGCTGTCTGCTGGCCTTCACATGTTATCCGTGACTTATGCAAAACTCCCCCAAAAATTTCATTTAATTTCTCATGCTGACCTGTGACATATCAAAACTACAATGGGGCAAATTGCCATGCATAAGGGATAACTGTAGAATGTACAAAATTTTTTAACCCCCTAGGGTTAACAAATAATAGGGTTTATCAATGCTCATTGATTGGTAAGTGACAGGATTTAGAAATTGATTGGCTATGAAAAGCCATAAGAAAGAAAGCAGGTACTGAATGTGGGAGATCAGGTGAATGGTAATGGGCAGAAATAGTGAAATTAGAAAAAAGAGCAGGTTTAGGGAGAAAAATAAAAATCCGATTTTGAATGTGTCAAATTCGAGGTGCCTGAGGATATCCAGTGGAGATGTTCTGTAAGCAGATGAAGACACAGGTCTGGAGTTCAGAAGATAGGTCAGGGCTAGATTCAGGAGCTATTTGCATAGAGGGGATAGGTGAAATTATGAAAGTGAATGGGACTTCCAGGGGAAAAAGATTAGAGGGAGAAAAAAGAGAGGGCAACATCCATGATGGGGAACATCCACCTTTAAGGGCTGAGAAGAAGCCGCAGGATCAGTGATGGGGATTAACAAGTAGCAGTTAGAGAAGTAGTGGAGACCCTATCCCTCATAGGCTCTATTTGTAGTAGCTTGTTAGTTTCTAACCCATATCAATGTAAAAATTAAATCTTAGTATTTATAGTAGGGTACCTTTCTGAAGTTAACTTATTACATTTAATCCACATCTGTGAAGTTTTAGTATTTATGTATCTGCAAGATAGTATGCATTAAAGGTGACTTTTAAAAATTAAAAAAAAAAAGGAAAAGTAGTGGAGAATAAGGAGGGTGGTATCTCTGAAGCCAGGGGAGAGGAGAGTATCATGAAGCAGATTGTGATCAGAAGAATCAAATGATGAAAGAGGTCTCAGAGAATGATTAATATAAAAGGGCCATTGATATGGAATTTGGGGGTTAGAATATCATTGATGACCTTTGAGAAAACTGTTTTCTTAGGACAGTGAAGATAAAAGCCATATTGCAAAGGCTTGAGTGGTGAGGGTTAAGTAGAGATAAGATGCTGAAAAAGTGTAGATGTTGAGTGGAGATAACTTTTTTCTAGGAAATTAGCATTCAGTGGGAGATAGGATCATGGCCAGATGGGTAGAAAGGGTAGACTTTTTTGGATTGGGGAAACAGATAGGATAGAGCCAGTTTTACATTGAAAATAAGAGATAATTGGAAGAGGCATATTATTTCTATTGACTAGAGATTTAAATATATATATTTTAAAATATTTCCCAATTACATATTAAAAATTTTTAACATTCATTTTTTAAAAATTTGAATTCCAAATTCTTTCCCTCCTGCCCCTTCTCCACCCATTAAGAAATCAAGCAATATGATATTGATTATACATGTGAAGTCATACAAAACACTTTTACATGTTAGTTATGTTGCTAAAAATATCACACACAAAACAAGAAAAAAAATTTTTTTAAGTTAAAAGTATGCTTCAAACTGCACTCAAAAAAGTAAGAAATACAAAGTGAGAAAATTACACTTCAGTTTGCACTCAAGAGTTCATCTCTCCCTGGAGGTGGATAGCGTTTTTCATCATGAGTCCTTTGGAATTGTCCTGGATTATTATCTTGATCAGTATAACTAAGCTATGATCATCATTACAATGTTGCTGTTACTGTGTGCAATGTTCTCCTAGTTCTGCTCACTTCACGTTGGATCAGTTCATGTAAGTCTGCCCAGGTTTTTCTGAAACCATCCTGCTCATCATTTCTTATAGCACAGTAGTATTCCATTCCAATCATATACCACAAATTATTCAACCATTCTCCAATTGATGGGCATGAGTAGGGCTTCTCTTGACCCTGACATCTTCCTACCTGTCACTGAAGGATGTCCTTATGCCAGAACTGAGCTTGATAGCTCCTTAAGTAGGATAGGAACTACTTTGGAGACTTCTCCTATAAGCCTCCATAGTACCCAGCACAAGGTTGGGCATACCTACAGTAGATGATCAATAAATACTCACTGATTTGATGGCAGCTTTGCTAAGACTAACCTTCCTAGGTTTGTGATTCTTAGCCCTAGAAAAAGGAACATGGTATAATGGAAAAAGGTTTTGGAGCCAGAGGACCTACATGAGCTCAGACAAGTGACTTAGTTCTTCCTCTATGCCTGAGTTTTCTAACCTGTAAAATGGGACACAGAGAGATGACTGGACAAGATGATATATATGATTGTCTAGGTTGAAATCAATAATCCTAAAACCTTAAGCAGAGTGGGAGAAGATTATGGTTATTAATCAATCAACAAGCATTTATTAAGCATTTATTATGTGCCAGAGTCTGTATTATAGGGATGCAAAAATGAAACAGTCCTTTCTCTCAAGAAGCTTACAGATAGTGTTTGCTGTATACCTCCTGTATGCCTATCAAGCCCATGCTAGACACTGAGTATCATCCTTGGACATGATCTCTGCCTTCAGGAAGTAGATTTGGTTGGGGAATAAAGACTGATGACAGAAAATAGTCAGAGAATAATTAGGAACTCAACTATGTGTTACAAACAATATGTCTAACAGTTCAGTAGAAAGAGAGATCTCTATGGTTGAGGGTGGCACAGTAGATAGAGTGCCAGGCCTGGAGTCAGGAAGACCTGAGTTCAAATTTGAGCTCAGGCACTTACTAACTGTATGATCCTGGGCAAATCATTGAAACCTGTTTGCCTCCATTTCCTCATCTTAGAATGATATGGAGAAGGAAATGGCAAACCACTCCAGTATCTTTGCCAAGAAAACCCCAAATGGATTCATGAAGAGTTAGACATGACTGAAATGACTGACCAACAACATAAAACTTCATCTGGGCCTTAAAGGATAGTTCGGGTTTGGACAGGTAGAGGAAAGAGAAGAGATCAGACAGGGTCATCAATGTGAGTAAAAAAAGCTTAGAGATAAGATTGCATATGGCGTATATTGATATAGGGAGAGGTTTGACCTGATTGGAGTAGATGATAGAGATTGGGGAGTAGTTTGTGATAAAGTTAAATAAGGAAGGTGTGACCAGATTATGGAATTCCATGAACGGCAGCCCTATGGGGGAAAAAAAAACCCAAAAACAGAAAACAACCTGGCAGAACATAGGTTTAGAACAGAATCATACATCACAAAAGCTCTAAATGCATTCACAAAGTAAATTACAAGGGTCCAACAAAAAATTAGAATACATTTTAATTCTATAGTTACGGAAAGAATTCTCAGCCAAATAATGGATAGAAGTCATCATTTAAAAGATAGGCAGTTTCAATGACATGAAATTAAAAAAAACACTTTCATATAAGCAAAATAAATGCAGGTAAAATAAGAAAACAAACTGGCAATTGGAAAAATTTTGCATCAAATATCTCATAAAAGTCTGATTTCCAAAATAAATAGGAAATTGATATAATTATATAAAGTCCAAAGGCATTCTCCAGTAAATAAGCAGTGAAGGATATGAACAAACTTTTTAACAGATGAAACACAAACCATAATTTCTATATGAAAAATACTCAGTCATTAATATTAAGAGAAATATAATCTAAAAAACAACCCTCAGGTTTCACCTCACATTCATTAAATTGCAAAGATGATAAAGGATGGAAATAGTGTTGGAGGAACTGTGACATTAATACATAGATAACTGTGAATTTTTTTAACCATTCTTGAAAATATTTTGGAATTGGGCAAGAAAAGTCACTAAACTATTCATACTCTTTGACCCAATGATCCCACTACTGGAATCAAAGAGGTCAAAGGCAGAAAGACACCAAACGATTCATAGCAGCACTTTATGTAGTAACAACAGCACTAGAAACAAAGTGCCAATGTATTGGGAAATAGCTGAACAAATTGTGATATATGAATATAACAGAATATGACTGCACTGTAAGAAACAGTGACTATGAAGAATTCAGAGAAATGTGGGAAAGTGTGTATGAACTGAAGCAAAATAAAATAAGCAGAAATAAGATACTCTACAGTTGCCACAGCAATCTGAACAAAATAATACTAAAAGGTAGGCAGGAAACAGGGATTTATTAAGCACCTACTACAGAGATTCCCAAATTTATTTGGCCAACTGTCCCCTTTTAAAAAATTGCTCTGGCAAAGAATTGGAAATTGAGGGAATGCCCATCAATTGGGGAA
>NW_020954585.1:53226329-53240723 GCF_900497805.2 Vombatus ursinus
AGACTTTGATAGACTTAGCTCTTCTCAGCAATGCACGGATCTAAGACAACTCTAGAAGACTCACAATGGAAAATGCTATCCACATCCAGAGAAAGAACTATAGAGTCTGAATGCAGATGGAAGCATACTATTTGCTCTCCTTTTCTTTTGTTGTTTTGTTTTGTTTCTTCTTTCTTGTGGTTCCTCCCATTAGTTCTAATTCTTCTTTACATCATGACCAATGTGAAAAATATGCTTAATATGAATGTGTTAGCAGAGCATATGTCAGATTGCATGCCATCTTGGGGAGGGGAGAGGAAAGGGAGGAGGAGAAAATTTAAAACTCACTCAAATCTGGCCTCAGACACATAACACTTCCTAGCTGTGTAACTCTGGGCAAGTCACTTAACCCCAATTGCCTCACCAAAACAAAACAAAACAAAATTTAAAACTCAAAATCTTATGGAAATGAATGTTGAAAACTAAAAATAAGTTAATTAATTATATAAAAAATTATTCAGCACCCCTCCCCCGGAAATCTACTTTCTTCAACCTTTTAACAGTTTTTTTTAAAATTTGTGTCATTTCAAAAATATATAAAAGATTTTTTTTAAGTGATGCATCTTAAATTTAATAATTTACTGTAAGTTTGTGGTTTTTGCCTGCTTTGAAATTTTGATGATGCAGTATTGTGTCATGTAACCATAGATTATCATACTGCAAACAAATCATTATACACACATATTCCGCCAATGCATGCTGGACTTCCCAACAATGCATGACATGCTCACTTGCCAACACTTGCTTGTTAAGACCTGTCAGTGGACTTGACCACTAATTGGTTATATCTTGAATTTTGTGTGTTTATTTGGAAAACAGTGTAATCACTACGACTTTAACTCTGTTATACAACAGATGAAACATGTACAAATGGTTTTTCAAAATTTTCGTCTCTTCTCTTCTTTCCTTGCACTTCCACTACCTCCTTATTTTTATTCGATGCCCCCCAATTGCACCCAAGGCTACTACCACCCCCCTGGATCCAGCACCCTCAGGAGGCAGTATCACCCACTTTGGGAATCTATGACCTACTATGTGTAAGGCTCACTGCTAAACATTTTACAAATATTATCTCATTTGATCCTAATAACAACCCTGGGAGATAGTTGCTGTAGTTATCACCATTTTACAGTTGAGGAAACTGAGGCAGATTGAGTAAAGTGACTTGCCTAGGACCACACAGCTAGTAAATGCTTGAGGCCAGATTTGAACTCATTTCTTCCTGACTTCAGATCAAGTGCTTCACACTGTGCCATTTAGTTGCCTCTGTGGTCAAATCTCAGATCAACTGAAATGACCAGTCTTGGTCTCAGGGAACAGATGATGAAATATACCTTTGTCCTCTTGGAAGAGAGGTGGGGGACTATGGGTGAAGAATGTCACCTGTGCTATCAGACATAGTTGTGTTTTTTTTTTATCTATTTTTCCTTAACTTCCCTTAACAAGGAAAAGTTGATTGGAGTGGGACAAATTTGGGAAATGATGATGATTTTTTTAAGTGTCAATAAAACTGAAAAATAATAACAAAGTTTGGATTTCATGACATAGCCAACAGATAACTACTGTAGTCTCTTGAGGAAGAAATTTCCATGATGAAAGTAAAATTTAGGAAGGGAAAATCAGGCCACTGTAATCAATGATTGCATTGGATCTAAGCCTGGAACCAAGGATACCCACTAGAAAGTCATTCCATTAGGAGGTCAAGTTTTAGGAAGTCTTTTCTCTCCCATGGTATACAGCAGTGATGACCTAGATTAGGTTGGTGAGTGTGGGAATAGAGAATAGGTTAATCTTAAAGATACTTCAAAGGAAGACACCATGAGATTTATAATAATAACAAGAAGAAGAGGAGCATTTGTATTGCACTTTAAGGTTTGCAAAGTACTTTACACATTATCTCATTTGATCTCACTTTAATTTCGAAAGAATTTTTAAAAAAATAGAATTTTTAAAATCACAAAATACAGAAGTGAAAATAACTTCCTTTTTTTATTTTTTGTTTTTAAAGTGGGAGCCAGGCATTGCTTTGTGGGAATGGAAAGTTGTAAGATCATTGAATGTTGCGGTGAAGGAAACTGACTTAGCTGAGCCCATGTACTTGGAACTAGAACCCATGCCCCCTAACTCCCGGATCAGTGTTTTTTCTACTACAGACACACAGCTCTTGGGATGCTAAAGATTTCTCTGAACTCCTCAGGTCATTCTTTCTTTCCAGATAGACACCCTGAGGCTCCAAAGGGAAGGTAGAATCAGTGGTGGGCATCGAACTGGGCACCTGAGCCAGACTAGGCTAGACATTTCCTTCCTGGGAATTAGTCACACCATCTTGTCCATGAGAACGTGGAAAGACCCAGAGGGCCATGGAACCTGGCAGGCCCTGTAAGCTACAATGCCCAGCTGGCTCTGATGCCCACCTGTTGTGGTAGACATTGGGTTAGAATCTGGGTGGGAGCCAGGAATTGGTGCCAGGAGCTTGGAGCAAGAAAGACCTTTGCTGATAGGAAGAAGGGTACGTGTTGGACAGGGAGGGGGAGAGTTGGAGGATGAACACCCCAGGCACTAAAGAGGAGAACTCTTTTTATTCCTGCCAGCCCATCGCATTGATTCTAGCAAAGCTCTGAGTCCACCCAGTGGAGCTGCCACCAGTGGTACAGTGACCTGGTCAGTTATCATACCTGCCCTTCATTACAATATCAGGGCACAACTCTCTGGGTACATCTCCCTAGCTGAGCAGCAGCCTAGCACCACAGCACACTGCTCAGTCTAAGACGAGTAAAACAGGAATTAAATAATGCCCCCTTCCCTTCTGGCATTAGATCAGTGTCCTGTTGTAACCTGTCCTTCCATCTTAGAGTAAGTGTCCTTTCAGCTGTTACCTACCTCTCTAGACCTGGCTGGTATTTACCTCTGGCCTCTCCATACCTAGCCCCACTCTTGAAGCCAGCTCCAGAGAAAAGCTGGAAATAGATCTGACCAGAGGCTTTCACAGCTGGCCTCATCTACCATTCCAGGAAGCCATCTCTGCCCACAGCTGCCATTTTACTGGGTGGGGTGGGTTGGAGACCAAAGCCTCATGCTAGGGCAAGGCCAGATGGTAAAAAGAAAAACTCCTAACTTTGCTGAGCAGGAGCAGTAAAGACTGGAGACCAATCCCATAGGAAACATGAACATGTCCAGCCTGCCTACATGAAACTATACCATGAAAGTGCCACTCTGGCACTCACTTTGACCAGCAAGTCAAGGAGTAATTGAGTCAGTACAGCAATGGAAGAGGGCTGCAGATTTAGGCCTCTGCCAGAGGGGAGCCTGCCCCCAAGGCCAGGAGTCCAGTAGAGTGTAGGGGTGGGGGCAGAGGAGGGAAAAGAGGGCTTGGACCAACAATAGCCATTTATTTCTGTTCTCCCCTTGTATCTGCGTCTGTCCAGAGACCCTCATGCCTGACAGATTGACATAGCAGGTTAATAAGTACTTTCCCCTTCTCCTAAAGGCTAATTAAATATTAATCCACCTGGTGAGGTCAGCAAAAATAACAAACTATTGGCAGAGTGAGATGCCTTTAATTAATTCTGTGGAGGGTTTTTGCAGAAATGCCTCCTTTCCCCTGATGCTGCCTCTACCCTCACCACTGCCCACACTTACCTGGCCCCAACTGCTGGGGGGTAGTAGTTGGGGATGGGGAGGGTTTGCTGGTGATGTTCCTCTGCCCAGTTAAAGTACTTTTCTTGACTGAACAGAACCTGGGAGGCCTTTCAGTCTGAGACAGTGGGTGGAGGAGGCAGCTTGTTCAGAGGGGTTTGGGAGGGGTTAAGAAAGATTAATGTCCTGCCCCACAGCCTCTACCTACCCAAATCCCTCTTCCGGCCAGGGTCAAGGCTCACCTCCTCCAATAAACCCTTCCTACCCCCACCCTCCCCACTTCCCCAGCCCCCACCAGCCAACAGCTCACTCTTCCCTTCCTGACCTCCCCTAAGAATTTTACTCAAGGGTCAAAATATTTGATGCACAAACTTAATTTAGCACTTTATTGTATCCTGCTTTGGGTGGATGTCTAATAACATGCTATATAAACATCAGCTTTTATTATTATCATTTTCTCCAGACCTATTAATTTCATTGATATAGATAAATCCAGTTGAGGAAACTTTCTCTGCCAATGCAGATGTGTAGTTGTTTTGCAACTTATAACCTTAGAGCAGCAGTTCTCAAAATTTTTAGTCCTGGGACTCTTATACTCTTAAAAATTATTGAGCTTTTGTTTATGTGGGTTATAGAGAAAGATATAGCTATTTGCATATATCTATATATTGATATTTACCATATTAGAAATTGAAATGTTTTAGTATTATTATAAAGAGTTGTTGACCATCACAGACCCTCTGAAAGGTCCTCTTTCTGCCACTTGGAGGATCTTGGCCTTAGAGTATTGCCTGAGACCCTGAGAAGTCACGTGAGCTGGCCAGAGTCTCACAGGCAGTATTTATTTGAACTCAAGTCTTCTAGAATCTGAGGCTTTCTCTGTACCTAGTAGACAACACTGCCTCTCCTAATAATAATAATAATAATTATCATTATCGGTGGGTATGTAAGACTGCAAAAGTCTCTGGAGGACCGGGAATCACCTGCTTCTTTTTTTAATCTTTCCCCTCCCTCCCAAAACTAGCACTTTACATAAGGTTAGCAGACAGATAGATAAACAGTTCCGTAAATTCTCTGGGGGGAATTCACTTGAATTGAACTCTTCTTTTTTTTATGAGGCAATCGGGGTTAAGTGATTTGCCCAGGGTCACACAGCTAGCGAGCATCATGTGTCTGAGGTCAGATCTGAACTCAGGTCCTCCTGATTCCAGGGCCAGTGCTCTAGCCACTGAACCACCTAGCTGCCCCGAACTGAACTCTTGTGAGAGTGTTTGAAGGCTGAGCTCCTCCACTGACTCTTTCAAATGGAGATCTTCATTGTCGTGGATAATCTCAGGGAAAGGGCACCTAGGTGGCAGAGCTCTGAACTTGGAGCCAGGAAGACTCATTTTCCTGAGTTCAAATCTGGCCCCAGACACAATACTTAATAATTCTGTGACCTTGGGCAAGTCACTTGACCTTCTTTGCCTCAGTTTCCTCATCTGTAAAATGAGCTGGAGAAGGAAACAGCAAACCACTCCAGTATCTCTGCCAAGAAAACCCTAAATGGGGGCACAGAGAGTCAAATACAACTGAATAACAACTCTCCTGCCCTCAGGCAGAACCCTTTAAAAAAAATCGCTTAATCTCTAAGACCTCTGAATTTACCCAAACCAGACTGGTTCTACTGTATTGACTCACAGAAGAAAAAAAAATTAAGTGATGACAGCCTCTTGTCTTATGGGTAGCATCCTGCCATAGTGGTAAGAGGGCTGCACTTGGAGTCAGGAAGATCTGGGTTCAAATCCCACCTTGGACACATACTTCACCGTGCACAAGTCACTCATTTTCCTCACCTGTAAAATGATGAGGTTGAGACTTAAATCCCTTTAAGCTCTGAATCTATGATCCTATAATCTTGAATCTAAGACACAGCTATAGGGTGGTGCTGTGAGAGGACTGCTGTGGAGTAACCAGGGATGGATCACTCCCTATCTTCTCTCTGAACCTCAGTCTCTCTAAAGAAGAGAGGCCCTGGCCCTTTGCCTCACAAGGACACCGAGGGACTAACTAACAGGTAAAAAATGGGAGTTGATAGGCAATAGGATTGAAGCCTATAAAATCACTAACAACACAGCTAGGGACTAGTTCACCAAATCCCAGAATGCTGAAATAAGGAAACTTGGAGCTTGAGAGACATAAATGTAGCATAAGGAAAAGCCAGTGGTAGACTTATGGAACTTGTTACCTCAAAGCGGCCTACAGACTGAAAAGGCATTTTATCATCATCACTGTCACAGACCTATTTCCCAGCTCAGTACTGCTCCATATGGTGATAGTAGGAAAAACCTCCAACTGACTTATCTTGAGTATGTGCTAGGAAACAGCCTACAGCCAAATCCATATGACAGGTTCCCTCTGAAACAGGAGAAAGCTAGGTCATGCTCTGGCTCACTCCCACAACCTATGGACAAATGAGACAGAACAGGCCCTGTCCTGAGTTCTCTGTCCTCTCCAACATAAACTCATAGAACTATTCTTCGGGGCTCCTGACTCTGCGGAAGGAAATGCCAGAATTACAACAACTCACGTACAAGAATGGAGAAGGATGAACAAAAGCCCAAGGTCAGTTCTGGTACGGCAGCTTCTGTGGTTCTCTGACTTCATTCCAGTCTACCCTACGGAGGCAGAAATTCATTGCTGGGGTGGAGTGTAATCATTCCAACTGGCCCAGAGCAAAGTGGACTATCCTTAAAGATTGCCAGCCTCAGCCTCTGCTTTGACGTTGCCTTAAATACTCCTATGCTTAATGAGTAATCACAGAATCAGACTCATTCTCTGGATGTCTCCATTTCCTTGTATTTGCATGGGTACCAAGATAGATAGATAAATAGATAGACAGAAAGACAGACAAACAGATAGACAGACAGACAGACAGATAGATTATAGATAACACATATTATCAGAGAGAGAGAGAGTTGTAGAATGAATGTAAGCCCCCTGAGGGCAAGAAATGTCTTGCTTTTTGTCTTCATATCTCTACCACTTATCCCAGTACCTAGCACATAGTAAGTGTTTAATATGCTCATTCATTCTTTCATTCAAAGAGGTAGAATCCATTACCTCTTAGTCATTTTCAATTTTTGATGTCTCTAATTGATAGGAAGGACAGCTAGGTGGCAGAGTGGGATAGAATGCCTGCCCTGGAGTAAGGAGGATTTGAGTTCAAATTCAACCTCAGACACTTAGCTGTGTGACTCTGGGCAAATCACTTCACCTTGTTTGCCTCAGTTTCCTCAGCTGTAAAATAAACTGGAGAAGGAAATGGCAAACCACTCCAAGTATCTTTGCCAAGAAAACCCCAAATAGGGTTGTGAAGAGTTAGACACAACTGAAAAACAATTGATAGGAAGTTTTCTCTTAAATTGAGCCTAAATTTGCCTCCTTGGAATTTTCACCACTGCACCTGGTGTAGCCCTTTGGAGCTAAGAAGAACAACTCAAATCTCTCTTCTACTTGACAAGCCTCCAGGTATTTGAAGATAGTTATCATGTCCCACCAGTGCTCCCTCACCCCCAAGTCTTTTATTTAGGCTAAAAATTCCCAATTCCTTCTGACTATCTTGATGTGGCAAGCATGGGAAGTAGTTGGTCAGCTGCTGCTGTACCAGGGAGTTGGTATCCTCCCCTATAATTATATTCCCATCCCCATATGAAGTGGACTTCCCATACTCAGCTACCACAAAGGGAGTTATTCTTTTCACTTTGTTTAGTGAAGAAAAATTTGTAACCTTGCGTACAGATTTCAATCTCTCCCTGCTTCACTGTTAATGAAATTATGTCTCCTGTCTCCATTGCCATTCCTTAGAAATAACATACCTGTCTATTGTGCCTGCAGCACCCCTGCTTTTACCCTCATTCTTTTTGTTACCTCCTTAAACACAGAGACCCCAGACACTTCTTGTCTACTACAGTTTTCATCTTTTTGTTCCTGGTAATCATCGTCATCAAATATTTATTAACCATCTATGCTAATAATAAATAGAAGACATAGATAGACCTTGCCCTCAAGGTGCTTATTGTATGGTCATGAGGCAAAGCCAGGATGTGCTGGTAAATGTTTAACAACCAGCTCTCCAAAAACCACCAGACACACTTCTGTTTACTCTGAATTATTATAATTTTCTCCATTACTTTCTAAAGTCTAGACAATCAATAAAACAACAAATCCAGCCCCAATTTCTAGCATTTGCTGATTTCTGAGTTGTAAATGTTTACACTGAAACTGTAGCAATTATCTCACCCATAAGTTGGTTTGAGACATTTAAGTGCTTATTATGTGCTAGGCCTTGTGCCCCTATCTGGGGGCACAAATAGAGGCAAACAAGACAGTCCTGCCCTCAAGGAGCCTACATTCTAATAGGGTAAGACCGTACATTTGGGGGAGGTTGTTGTTATTGTTTGTCCTTCATTCTTGAAGAAGACCATGACATCAGGAAAGTGACTCCGTGACATGCAAGTGAATTGGATCTAAATGAGGGAGGGCTGTGCAAAGTCACCAGCCTCACTTTCTCCTCCAGAGCCATCTGAGTCCAGTGGCCAGATATAGAGCAGGATGACTGGAGATAGCCCAGGATGCAGGGGGAGACCTTGACCTTTTTTTTTTTTTTTAGGCAATTGGGGTTAAGTGACTTGCTCAGGGTCACACAGTTACTAAGTATCAAGTATTTGGTCTGAGGTCAAATTTAAACTCAGGTCCTCCTGACTTCAGGGCCGGTGCTCTATCCACTGTGCCACCTAGCTGCCCCGAGGGCATTTCTTGATTAGCTGATTGAAGAGTGGGGTACCACCCCCACCTCTTCTTTTAGCAGCCAATGGTTATAATTGGTGAAAGTCAGGTGTTTCTGAGACTCAGATAACAATGAATTTTTGAGACAGGAAACAGAGGTTATTCCCTAACCTTACCTTATCCACAAAGGGAAGCTAAATAGACTTAGGGGAAGAAATACTAATGGGGGTCAAGAGTGATGGC
Source organism: Vombatus ursinus (assembly GCF_900497805.2). NCBI lineage: Eukaryota > Metazoa > Chordata > Mammalia > Diprotodontia > Vombatidae > Vombatus > Vombatus ursinus. The sequence continues at coordinate 53,235,015 of NW_020954585.1, forward strand.
TTCTCTTCCTACCAGGCCACACTGGGCCCAGCCTATGACTGCTCTCTGAATGTGCCCTGATCCCTCCCTACCCCTCCCTCTTGATTCGTAGACCTACAGTCCCCTGGTCACAGCCAAAGCCTCCAGAAAGCTCAATGAGAAGAACCTCATCTGAGTTTCTGCTCAAATTACATGTTAATTTTTTATTTATTTGAAAGTGGTACTGGAAGGGTTTTCAAAGTGAGTCCAAAGTAATTAGGAGCTCCCGCTGATGGATTGCACTGGAGGGACATGTGGATTATTTATTACAAAGTCACTTGCTGGAAAGGTTAGAGGCTGAGAAGTAATTATTTTTTCTTTTTCTTTCCCTCCACCTTCCCTTTCCTTGTTTAAAAGAAGCAAATCTGCAGGGGTGAGCACTTTTCTACTGCTGAAGGAGGGTCCCCTCCTCTCTGCCATATCTGCCCTATCGCACATGCCTAACCTCAGGGTCCCCCCTAGAGCACCCCACTCCCAGGAGCGAAAGAGAAGTTGGTGACCTATGTCAATTTGGTCCCAACAGAGTTCATGCCCTTTGTCTGCTTCTGTATGTAAGGTTCTCAATGTGCCCTTCAGAACACACACACACACACACACACACACACACACACACACACCCCACAGGCTTTGCTGGGGTTCACATCAGCTGCTTCCTCTTTCTCCTCTTACAAAGAGAAAAATGACTGTGTGCCCCATATTTCCTTTAGTTAGAACTCCTACAATTCTTAGAACACGTACTCCTAAATTTAACCCTTGTTATTCATCTACCGTCATTCACTGGGCCATAATGGAAAGAAGGCTGGGCTCAGAGACAGAGACATAGCATCTCACAGAGCCAGATGGGACCTCATAGACCCTCGAATTCACACCATATGTAAAAGGTATGGTCAAAATCACCCCTACCCCATTTTAGCTTTCCTATCTGAACTAGGTAAGAACAAGTCTCAACTGATCAATCAATCAATCACAACTGATCAATCAAATCACAAACTTTAGAATAAAAGTAAAAGTCCTTTGAACTGGTTGGGGTAGAAGGTCTGACCAAGGGGGGATGGGGTTATTGGTGAGGAAGTTTGAGGGAAAGAGGTTGAGGAAGAGAGAGCTGAAGAGGAGGGAGATTTGGAATCAAATGTTTTATCCCAGGGAATATAGTGAATGAAGTCAAATCACTGCTTTACTTTCATGGCCAAAGTTTAGGGGTCTTATTGGGTATTGTCAGGGTTCCATGCACACTGGCCCAATGTAGTGGGGAAGGGTTTGTAAGATGTTGTCAAGGACACGGCTATCACTGACTTTATGACACAGACTCATCATTGTGTTCATTGTTCTTCAGGTCCAAGATCTTTGTTTCCATGCAGCATGACCCATCCCAGAAGACTTTCCCAGAGATACACACAACTCTAGGGAATGTAGCCAAACAGGGAAAACCATACAGCACATTTCCTTAGTCTCACTGCTATACCATGAAGAAATGTTACTTAGCTCTTGTTTTTCCTCCTACTAATTATTGTTGTTCATCCTTCATTCTCAAAGAATTAGTTCTGTAGTCATAGTATCAGGCCCAATTCATAAACACCAATAAAGAGGCCAGGGCTCTCCCAGCATTTATCTGTTGTATTCAAGCAGCCTCAGAGTGAGAGAAAAGTTCTGCTTCACTCATTGTGGTAAGATATCTGCCCTGGAGTTGGGGAGCTTTATCTCCACCATCATGGACTCTATGTGGCCACTGAGAAATTAGTGCCCAGACTGGGACTGGGGCAAAGGAATTGAGCTGTGAAACTGGAAGGATGGGTAAGACTTGAGGAATCAGAGTTAGGGAAGGACAGGAAGTGTCTCTTCCCCCACACACACACTTCCTCCCTTTGTCCTCCCCCCGCCATAGATGCCTGGCTCTATATTGTTAAATATTTTTTATTAATGACTTGGATACAGGCATAGATGGCATGTCTATCCAATGTCTAGATTGCACAAAGCTAGAGAGGATAATTAAAACACTAGATAATGGTGTCAAGATCCAAAAAGGTCTTGCCAGCTTCAATGAGTGAGTTGAATCTAATAAATTGAAATTCAACAAGGAGGAATATAAAGTCTTCTACTTTGGGTTCAAAAAGTCAACTTCACAAGTACAAGAAGGGAGAGACCTGGTTTAGACAGTAGTTTAAAAAGTATCTGGAGGTTTTCACAGACTGGAGGCTTAATATGAAGTGAACAACATAATGTAGCAGCCAAAAAAAAGTAATATAATCTTATTCTGTGTTAAAAGAGGCATCATTTCTAGGAATAAGAAGATGATAGTGCTTCTATAATCTGCCCTGGTCAGATGACCTCTGCAGCATTTTGTTCAGTTCTGGGCTTCACAGTTTAAGAAAGATATTGATAAATTATTGAAGATGACAAAAGAGGGGTATAGTCCATGTTGGAAGGGCTCTGGAAAGATAGACGCTCTAATGCACCATTAGTGAACTATGAATTGGTAAACCATTCTCAAAACCATTCTGAAATTCTACTTTAAAAAAAGGAACAAAAATGGTGAGATCTACTGCTAGACCAAAGACTGACAAGAAAGAAAGGCATCATACATGTCCAAATATTCATAATATCCTTTTTGTGCTGGCAAAGAACTGGAAAATGGCTATACAAATTGTGGTACATGAATGCAATGGCATATTTTGGTGCCGTAAGAAAAAATAAATATGAAGAATGCAGACAAACTTGAGTAGATTTATTTGAACTGTTGCAGGATGAAATAAGAACCAGGAAAAAAAAAACACAATTCCAATGTAAATGGGAAAAACAATAACAACAACAAACTTGAACCATGCATAATTAAAATGACCAATCTTGGACCCAGAGAGAAAATGAGAAAATGTACCTCTCTTTCTTATTTGTAGAGGTGGGGTGCTATGGGTATGGAGGAAGGGAAGGAAATAAGGATTTGTTTTTTATTTATTTTTATTTTTAGAGGCAATCAGAGTTAAGTGACTTGCCCAGGGCTAATAAACTAGTAAGTGTTTGAAGCTGGATTTGAATTCAGGTCCTCCTAACTCCAGGGCTGGTGCTCCATACACTGAGCCACTTAACTGCCCCAAATAAGGATTTATATAGTGCCTACTATGTGTCAGGCACTGTGGTAAGCACTTTTACAAATAACTCATTTGATCTTCATAGCTCTTCAAGTTTGGTGCTATCTTTACAGTTGAGGAAACTGAGACAATTGACTTGCTGGGTCACACAGCTAATAAGTGACATCAGATTTGAAGCTAAATCTTCTTGACTTCAGGTCCAGCACTGTATCCACTGCTGTCGATGTACGTAGCTTTGTTGAAATGTCAGGTGTTTTTTATTTTTACTTTTTTCTTCTTTCATTCTTTATTACAAAGGATAATTCTCTGGGTGGTGGGAGAAGTAGGTATATATTTGGAAATGAAGTTGATGTAAAAACAAAAGATATCAATACAGTAATTATTTTTTTTAATTTTAGAAGGAACATTGATAAGCTGAAAGGCCTCGAGTCTGCATCCTATGAAAATTGGTTGATAAAAGGTGGCAAGAAAATGGTGTGTTTGGCCTAGAGAAGACTCAGAAGAAACAAGATAACAGTATTCCAAGGACTGTTAGGTTGTGTTTGGTCCAGAGTACTGAACCAGAAGTAATGAGTAAAAGTTGCAAAGAGGCAAATTGAGGCTGAATGTCAGGAAAAAACTACTTAACAATTAGAACTGTCCACAAATGGTGTATTTCCTTTCACTGAACACTTTTTTATATAATTTTTCCCATTAATAAAAATCCATTCTCTCTCCATCTCTATCCCACCCCACTGAAAAATAAAAACAAATACTAAACTCTTGTAATAGGAAATATGCATAATCAAGCAAAACAAATTCCCACCTTCACCATGTCCAAAAATGCATGTCTCATTCTGTGTTTGGGTCCAACACAACTCTGTAACATGCTTCATCTTGGGGCCCCTGGAATTTTGATTGTTGTTCTGACAAAGAGACTTGGAACCAAGTCCTGATTTTGCTACTTATTAACTATGTGATCTTGAGATGTCTTCAATACCACCACTAATTTGACTATTTGCTTCACAAGGGTATAAATGTAAATGATGCTATCATTAATCACAAATTATATTATTACTATTATTTTTGTCTAGGCCTGTGATTTCATCAGCTTGGGGAACACCTGTGTGACCCCAGCCAAATCACTTAATCTCTCTGGGTCCTAGCTCCTCATCTCTAATATGAGAGAGTTCAGCTAGAAGGTCTCTAATGTTTCGTCCGGCTCTAAAATTCTATTAAAAACAACAATAACAACAATAATAGTACAGCTAGATGGCACAGTAGGGTAGAGCGCTAGGTCTGGAGTCAGGAAGACTCATCTTCCAGAGTGCAAATCTGGCCTCAGACACTTCCTAACTGTGTGACCCTGGGCAAGTCACTTCACCTTATTTGCCTCAGTTTCCTCAACTGTAAAATTATCTGGAAAAGGAAATTGCAAACCATTCCAATATCTTTGCTAAGAAAGCCCCAAATGGGATCATACGGAGTTGGACACAACTAAAGTAACTTAACAATGAAAAAATATACAGAAAGAGAGCCTTGAGTTTTAAAAGCAAAGCATTTTCATGTTGTTTATTTTTATTTTTTCTCAATTACATGTAAGCAAAAATTTTTAACATTTGTTTTTTTTAAATTTTGAGTTTCAAATTCTCCCCCTTCCTCCCCTCCCCCCTCCTTGAGAAGGCAAGTAAATTTTACATGTGCAGTCATGCAAAACATTTCCACATTAGGTTTGTTAAAGCGATTTAAAAATATTATCTCATTTCATTCTCACAACCACTCTGGGAGGTAGGTATTATCCCCATTTCATAGATGAGGAAACTGAGTCAAATAGAGGTTAAGTGACTTACCCAGGATCATAGAACTAGAAAGTATTTAAAACTAATTTGAACTCAAGTCTTCCTGAGTCCAGCTCCAGTTCTTTAGTCATCTACCTGCAAAAAATTTAAGAAAAAGGGGGGGGGAGATACAAGCAATTTGATATAGATTATACATATGAAGTCATGCAAAACATGTTGCTAAAGAAAACGCAGACCTAAACAAACAAAACCTCCAAGAAAAATAAAGAAAGTAAAAAGTAGTATGCTTCAATCTGCATTCAGACTCCATCAGTTCTCTGTATGTGAATAGCATTTTTCATCCTGAGTCCTTTGGAATTGTCTTGAATCATTGTATTGCTGAGAATAGCTAAGTCATTCACAGCTGATCATTATACAATATTGCTGTTACTGTATACAATGTTTTCCTGGTTCTACTCACTTCACTTTGTATCAGTTCATGTAAGTCTTTCCAAGTTTTTCTGAGGGCATCCTGCTCATCATTTTTTTTATAGCCCAATAGTATTCTACCACAATCATATACCACAACTTTCATTCAAGCTGGGATATTATTGAAAAGGTTATTATTTAGGATGAGGTTAAGCCAAATGACCTCTAGGTTTCTGCAATTTTAAGTTAGCAGGAGAAAGGGGTCCTTGTTTTTGCAGATGTTTACTCTGAATCACAAAGAAGTAGAAATTTGTTTTCCATAATTCAAGGAATGAGAGGTAGGGTGGTTTAATGGAGAGAGAGAAAGAGGAGAGAGGGGGAGAGAGAGAGAGAGAGAGAGAGAGAGAGAGAGAGAGAGAGAG
>NW_020954585.1:53240809-53241749 GCF_900497805.2 Vombatus ursinus
AAGCTAAGTCAACAATCAATTATTAAGAACCTATTATGTGCCAGGCACTGTTTTAAGCACTGGGGATTCAAAGAAAGGCAAAAGACAATCCTTGCACTTGAGGAGCTCTAATGGGAGAAACAACATGCAAATAACTAAGTAAAATCAAGATAAATACCAGAAAAATTGGAGATAATCTGATGAATTCCTCGTATGGTGGACAAGGTGGGGGAACGAGGCAGGGAGTGGTCCCTATCCCTATGAAATCAATAGTGTAAAAGAAAAAAATTCATGAGATGCACGAAGGATATGCTTATAGATTAAATCAGCTCCAAGGTTCCAATGAGAAATTTGGTGGAAAGATGTCAATAAATGTTTGTTGGAAGGAAATGAATCCCCGCCTATCCCCAGTACCCAACACTTTCCCTGTGCTTCAACTAGCACCTTGTGCTCCCTTGGCTACCATTTCCAGAGACTAGGATCCTTTGAACTTTTGTCTCTTAGGTTCTGGGGTAGCCCTGGGCCCTTACTCAAGGTCAACATTTTGGATATCAGTCCCTAAAACCTAAGGCCTGCTCCATAGTGAAGCTGGCAAAGGTGTGTCTCTGGTGTCTTCATTTCTCCTAGGTACTCACCTGTCCACCCTTCTTTCCCTCCATGCCCTCCCATCACTCTCGGTCTTCCTAGATATATCCTATGGCCTGTCAATACCATTCCTCTCTACCAATCCCTTCACACCATTGAAACTTGACTAGCCTGAGTTTCAGCACCTCTGGACCAGGCACTCAAGGTAACAGCTAAATAATTTGATGAATTAGTTCTCCCTGTTTTCCCAATTGCTAATGCTATCCCCTCACAGGTTGCTTTCCATCAACTCTGAATATATATTGTAACCAATTTTATATTGTAACCAATATATATTGTAACCAATTTTCTCCTCCATTAAAATGGAAGCTCTCCA
>NW_020954585.1:53241806-53242785 GCF_900497805.2 Vombatus ursinus
AGGCTAGGGATTGGGTTTTTGACTTTCTTCACATCACCAACATTAGCATAGACACTGGCACATAGTAAGCATTTAATAAACTCTTTTTGATTGACTAACTAGTGTGCTAATGGCAGAGGTCTAGAGGAGGACTGCAGGGCAGGTAGGTGGTACTATAGTGCACAGAGTGCCAGGCCTGGAGTCAGAAAGACTCATCTTCCTGAGTTCAAATCCAGACTCAGATACTTATTAGCTGTGTGACCCTGGGCAAGTCACTTCACCCTGTTTGCCTCAGTTTCCTCATCTGTAAAAATGAGCTGGAGAAGGAGATGGCAAACCACTTCAGTGTCTCTGCCAAGAAAACCCCAAATGGGGTCACAAAGAGGTGGACAGGACTGAACAACAAAAATTTAACATCTGTCTTCCTTCATTCTCTATGAGCACATTCCTCCCCCTGGGCACTCGGTAGCTGCTCAGAGTTCCTATTGAAATATTCTCCAGGGTTTCTACTCCTCCTCAGCAGAGCCTTCAGTTCTACAATTTTTTGATGGGGACCCTACAGGGCCCTCCAACAAAACTTCCTACTCTGTGTCTCATCCTCTCCAGACACATCTAGGTGACAGTTAATTGATATTATAAGCCAATCTAGTCTGCTATTTCAGGGGTATTGGTGGATTAGTGTGTTAACCTCTGCCTAGGTAACAGATTTGCAGTTTCACAGGGGTCTTCTGTACCTTGAGAGAAGGTAGAAAATGTGGAAGAAAATTCTATGCTTTGCATTTGAGGCACCAGCCTGCCAGAAACAATTTTATTAGATTTATATTAGTTTAATCAAAGTATTTCTGCTTGGAGATAGAGGAGGAAGAGAAAGGGAGAGGGGAGTTCGGAGAGAGAGAGAAACAGTGAGACAGAGTAAGAGAGAGAAATGGTAACAGAGAGAGAAATGGTGACACAGAGAGAGAGAGAGAGAGAGAGAGAGAGAGAGAGAGAGAGAGAGAGA
>NW_020954585.1:53242822-53264741 GCF_900497805.2 Vombatus ursinus
TGGCTTTCAAAATCCATCTCTGACAGGCCATTTTCAGATTATAATTCATCATATTAATAAACAGTAGACAAATTCCACAGTGAGATTTTTTTTAAAAACATAGTTCCAGAACTCAGGGTAGAGTTCAATTAACATTTTCCTTCATGAAGCCTAACAATAATAATAACAACTTTGGGCACACCTTTGGAGAATCATTTTCTTAAAACTATTCAATCTCTTTTAAACTGCTCCTTTCAAGGACTCTCCTTTCCAGTTCGTCAAAGGTGAACTTAAGAGATACTTCCATTAACTAAAGTAATCAAAGACCTTCTCTCTCTTAGTATGATCATTACCTTAATCACTTTAGGGAGGAGTCCTTCCTGGGCTGATGGGGGAAAAGGGAGCTGGGGTGGGGGTGGGGGGGTGAGTTAGAAACTAGTTAGGTCTTTCATAAGAATGATGTAGAAAAAGCCCAGTGTAAAACATGGTTTTAGAATTGGTAGTTAGAGAAAGCCTTTTGCTTTCTCTTTCATAATGGATCAGACTAGGATTTTTTTAATGTTCTCTTAATGTTTCTGAATGAAAAAGTGGCGGGGGGGGGGAGGGAGTTAGCTCCCACAAGTACCAGCCTCAGAGCAATAAACATTTTATTTATGTGTGTATGTATATATGTGTGTATATACCCACATATATATGTATACATATATAAGTTTGAAACCTTTGATCTATCATAAAAGAGAAAACATTAAATTTTCTTTCTTCATTAATTCCCAAACAAGGTTTTACACTGGCCATCCCAGTCTCCTAGGCCAGAGGGTTATACTACCAGCAGGGCAACATTCCAGTGTTAGGAGAATGAGATTAAAATGTAATTGGGAAATAATAACAAAATAAATTAAAATATAATAGAACACAGATAATGTTAGTGTGTTGTTTCCTAAGTCAATATGCAGCCTATAAGGTTTACTGGCCCTAGTTTCCATTTGAGTTTGACACTACTGCCAGGCAAATTCTCTAGATCATAAGCTGCAGAAGAGGTGCTGCCCTGTACTAGTAAAGGAACTTCCCTCCTCTGGGAGTACCCAGTACTACTGAAATCACAGGTCAAGTTCTTCTTCCTTCTATGCCTTAACTCAAAGCGAGGAGGAACTGGGAATGGAGAACTTGCCCAGAATAGTAGGCCTTGTGCTGGGGGTGGGATGCACCTTTCAGAACCCTTTAAGGCAGATCATGAAGATGGCTTTCTATTCCAAGAGCAGGGTTAGTTCTGTGAAGGCCAGTGCCTCTCGTGGTAGCCAGGCTGTCTATTCCTTTGGGGAGCCAGATTTTCAAGGGAGTTCCCTGGCCTGGGACAGCACAAAGCTAGACGCTTAGCTTTTATGGAGATGCCTGACATCCTGCCCAGTGGGGAGGAGGTCTAGCTCCCAATTTTAATGAGTTCACCTTTAACCTGCCTGGTGTGGGAGCCAAACATGACCCTTCAGTTTCCCAGCTCTGCTGGCATTCAGTTAAAAGGCTGAGACTGTAACCTAAAATCCTTGACTTCAACCTCTCCTTAAAGGACCCTATTCCTTCCCTCTTTGTTGCCAAAAAAAAAAAAATCACCTCCTCTCCTCTCCCTCCCCTTCTCCTTCACCCCTGGCTAATCACCACCACTCTTTTGCTAATGATTTGGGAGCAGGAAGGACTGTGTCAACAGGGGCACCCTACTGCTCCCAGGAACAGGTTGGCACTGGTATGTCAGGGGACCCAGTGCAGAGAGGAGACAGTGCAGGTTGGGGGGAAGAGGATGAGGCTGTGTCCCTTTAAGGAGAGTTTGGGGGTGGAGGGGGTGGGAAGAGAAAGGGAGGGAAGAAGCTGCAGGCTCACCCGCAGAGACAATATTCGCATTGAGGCTTTGCTAATGGCAAAACCAGCTTTGCAAACAGCAGCCCTGATGGGGGGCCAGGATTGGGGGGAGGGAAAGGGAGAAAAGAAAAGGGAAAGGGGAGGTTAGCAAGAATGAGGGACAGAAGGAATGGAATGGAAAGGAAAGAGAAACAGTGTAAGGAGGGACAAGGGATCCAGAGTCAAACCCATACCTTTCTGCTCCCACGTCCAGCCTTTTAATGGTCATCAGACCCCAAGGCACCCAGGGACCAAGAGAGGATAACAAGACCAGAGTTAGGCTGGACAACTCAACCCAGGCGTCTGACTGGTTTCTCCAGGTGTTAATAGCCCTTCTCTCTCCATAGTATTTCCAGGTGCTAACAGCTCATCTCCCTGACCAGGAGGGAAGGTCCCCTTGCCTCCTTACCCCTAAACATAAGATCTCAGGATAAATTTTTAGAACTAAAAGGGATCTTACAGAACATCTTGTTCAGCTCTCATTTTACAGGTGAAGAAACTGAGGCTCAAAAATGTCAAGTGATTTGCACAAGATCACACAGGTGAAATGAATAGAGCCAAGATAAGAAGCCAAGGCTCTCTCCCTTTCTCCATTTGGTCCTCCTCTTAGCCCTCTTGGATTCCAGGACGACTGGTCCAAAAGCAATCAACAGCATGGAAATGGATCATAGATCGAGAGACAGAAGGGACCTCAGAGGCCATTAGCCCAATCTACTTATTTTACAATTAAGGAAACTGAGGCATAGTAATGACTTGACTAATTTCACAGAGGTAATAAACATTAGAAGTGGGATTTGAACTCACGTCTTCTGACTCAAGCCATTGCACTTTTCACTGTGCTACCATTCCCTGCCCATTCCCACAATTCACCACCTTCCACTCCCCCTGCCCTAAGCTCAGATGAGGCTATACAATTGGAAGAAAAGCCAATTGAGGCATCAGGGCCAGAAGGGAAAGAAGCGGGCATATCTCCACATCCCTACCTCACCCAGAGCCTGGGTGAGTCAAGCCCGTTCAGAGGTGACCTCGGGGTTGCCCACCCAATGTCCACCAACCCCCACCCTCAACCCTGTCTGTCTGTCTGGCCTAGCAAGACAGTGGCGATGTCTGTCTGCGTGTGGCCAAAGCTCTGGGAGCGATGCCGGGATGGATGCAGTGAGCGCAGCTGTTTGTGGGGCCTTGTCAGGAACCAAACACAGTAACTGTTTAACGATTTAACTGCACTAATGAATATTGGGCCAGATATTTTCGAGGCCTGTTCAGACTGATTACTTGGAGAGCTGAGTATGTCTACCAATTACCCAGGCAATTAGGCAACTAATTAAACACTTACCCTCAGCTTCATAAACAGAAGAGAGGGAGTGGGAGGGAGAGAGCTGGCTCCCGTTCCTGTGAAATATTAGCTGTCAGGAGAAGCTGCTCACACAGAGAAAGGTACTCACAGGCCGATGGATGGACGGATAGACCGACAAGCAGACGGCTCACCAGGGGCAGTGGGAGCCCGATCTTCTGCCTGTTTATGTGACGAGCCCAGTACGGGATGTCTAGTTCAAGATAGCCTCTTGTTCACGCTATTCCCTCCCCCACCACCTGGAATGCCCTCTCTGCCTCTTCTGAATCCTAATCATCCTTCAAGGCAAAGAGAAATCACATTATAATGACTCACATTGTTGCAGCACTCGGAGGTTTAGAAAGTGCTTTCTTCACAATGGTGCTGGGAAATGGTTCTGGTAGTAGTATGCCCATTTTACAGGATCAGAGAGGAGACTGACCTGCCCAGAGTCACACAGTTGGGAAGCATCAGGCCAAGTTTCAGGACTCCAAAACCAGGGTTCTATTTTGACTGTAGCATGCTTGCTACATACCCACCCCTCTTCCAAACTTCCCTCTTGCTATTGAGGGCATTACCATCCTTCTATATTATCCTCGATTTTTTAACCTCCCTCATCCCACATATCCAGTCGGTTGCTAGTACTTCTACAACATCTTCTGCATCCATCCCCTTCTTTCTACTCACACAGCTACAACCCTTGTTCAGACCCTCATCATCACTCATCTACACTATTGCAACTGGTCCTTTTGCATTAAATCTTGACCCGTTCCAATGCATCCTCCACATGGATGCAAAAGCAATTTTCCAAAAGCTCAGGTCTGACTTTGTCACTCCCCTACTCAATCAACTCCCATGGCTCCCTATTGGCTTTAGGATGCCCAGAATATACTCCAACTCTACCTGTTGAGATCCCTCCCTCCTTTCAAGATCCAACTCAGACCCCCTTCTCCAGGAAGGACTGACATCCTCACTCCCCAACCTAAGGAGATCTCTTCCTCTTTCAATTTCTCCTAGTGCCTAGCCAAGACTTTTCATTTATCTCACTTGCCTTTTTTATAATAAAAGTATTTGTCTTTGCTCCCATAAAATTAGATGCTCCCTGAAAGCAGGTACTGTGTCATATCTACAAAGAATATCATTTCATAGAAAGAATATTCCCAGCACCTAGAATAAAATATAACAGGAATGCAAAAAATATAAAGTCTGTTGAATTATAGAAGCAGTGTGGCCTATTGGAAGGCCTACCAAGTTTGGAGTCAAAGGACCTGTGTTCCAAAGCCAGATCTTCTACTTGCTACTTGTGTATGACCTTCATCAAGTCACCTCTTTTCTCTAGGCCTCAATTTCCCTAGTTGTAAAATAAAGGAGAGTTGGACTCCCTGACCTCTAATACAATGGTCCTGTTTGGCTATAAGTTTTATGATCTAATGAATTAACTAGTTACTAGGTCACTTTGTCCAAGTTTATAGAGTCAATTATTGGAAAAATCTGATCCCAGAATCTAGACTTTAAGGTCATTCCTGTTTCTCTAAAAAACACGTTTACACACCGTCTGCCCAGCAAAAGATGGCAGGGGAGAATTGACCTGGCTGCCAGATCAATAGGCAAGCTGTAGAACTGTAGGAACTGGTGATGTTCTAGGGGACATCATGCAGGGAGGGAGAGAGGTCAGGGGAAGGCAGAGGAAGGGCACAGCTCTCAGGTGCCTCTGCTCAATATCCTCACTTGCACCCTGATCCCCTTCCCTGGTAAAATACAATTACCTTCCTGATGCCAAGTCTAAAGCCTGAGTGTTTTCTAGCATGAATCCTGGCCCTAACCGGCCCTAAGTCACCCTGCCCTTTCCAAAGAAGTTACAAGTGAATAAGATGAAGGATCCCCTTCTAGAGGATATGTGCTCAGGTAATTCTCACTCCACCACCCTACATACCTGATAAGCCCCTCTCCCTTCTCTTAGTGTATCCAAATCTTCACATCAATTCAAATCAATAAGCTTTAGTTAAGTACCTGCTATATACCAAGGTAGATAATACAGTGGATAGAGTGCCAGGCCTAGAGTCAGGAAGACTCATCTTCCTGAGTTCAAATCTGGCCTCAGATACTTACTAGATGTGTGACCCTGGACAAGTCACTTAACCCAGTTTGCCTCAGTTTCCTTATATGTAAAATGAGCTGGAGAAGGAAAAGGCAAACCTCTCCAGAATCTTTGTCAAGAAAACCTCAAATGGGGTCACAAAGAGTCGGACACAATTGAAACGACTGAACAACAACAATGAAGGACATATACCAAGCATTGTGCTAGGCGCTAAGGATACAAAGATAAACTAAAAGAGCCCCTGACCTCAAGGTGCTTATATTCTATGGGGGGGAACAACATATACATATATAAATATAAATAAGAAATATATACAAAGACATTTCCTGGTAGAGGGCACGGGCTTAATAGGAAAGGCAGTTTGTTGACAATAGAGGGATTCCAATGGACACAATAGAAGGGCAGAGGGATGAGGCTGGCACAAATGGGCACCATGAACCTGTTAAAAGGAAGCTTCTGGTTCACCAGCCTAAAGCACAGAATTACAGAGATTCTTAGAGGAGCCAGTGGGCAGAAGATTGCCGCACCTTGCCAGACATAGGTAGGTCCCATGCCTTGAGGATAAAAGGGGTGAATAAATAATCCCAAAAGAAGTTACTCAAAAGAAGACACAGACAAGTGAAACAGTTTTTTTGCTACCATTTTAAATTTAATATACACTGTTTTTAAAAATTATATAATGGAAGTTCCCAGTTTCATACACAATTCTATTTTCCCTTGTTTGTCTTTTTAATTGCTCTTCTGTTGAGGGGCAGCATGGTATAGTGGATAGAGAGACAGGAAGGACCTGCTTCTGCCACATACTGGCCATACACTGTGACCCTAGGTAAGTCACTAAAAGATTAAAAATGCACAGGAGGTGTTGACTGATTTTGTGGAAGGAGTTTCCTCATCTGGGGAGGGGGTCTCCCTTTACCAATGACAGATGTCCAAATAGTTAGAACATTCACTCACTATGTGTCAGGATCTGTTTGAAGCTGGGGATTCCAATATAAGCAAACTAGACAGTCTGTACTCTCAAGGGCTTTATGTTCTCATAGGGGGAGGACAACACTTAGTTAAAGGTGTGTTGGAAAGGAGGGGAAGTTGGAGAAGAAGGCAAGGCACAGGAGGCCAGGAGAAAAAGGAGGATTGCAGAGAAAGTCCAGGTGTGAGAGAGGTGAAGCATGCCTGGGGTCTCTTCAACAATGGTAGTCCAAGGGAAGCAGTCTACGACAAGAAGAGGAAGGCCCTACATATAGCAGAGCCTTCTGAGAGAGGGAGAGCATGGTGCTCAAGGAGGAGGATAGAAGCCTGGAGAGAGTCCAGGAATGAATGACAGGAGACATTGCTCCGTGAAATCACAGGTCCAATTCTTCTCCTTCTCCTTAGATTTGTTGATGTACGTTAAGTCCATGATAAAAAGAGAAAATTAAAAAAAAAGATTCCATGGCAAGAAAGTGGCAGCTGATGTGGCGCGAGGGTTATGCCAAGCTTCCGTCAGTCCTTCTTGTCCAGTGTAGGAACACCTGGGTCCCACCCCACACAACAAGGCTGCTCAGTGATACAAATGAAGGTGAGGGGTTTTATTTTTTCATTGTATTTTTAATTTATAGAATAAAACAAGCATTTCCATAACATAGTACAATAAAAAAGATTATTGCACATGAAACTGCAAATCTACTATGTACAACTTGCTATTCCTTTCAAATATACAACAAAATTATCATGTAAATTTCTTTTCTTTTCCCTTCCCTTCCCCTCCTCCTGCTCTGGAGACATTAGATAGAGGCTATCATTAGACACAAATAGGTATATATATATGTAAAATTATTCTATCCATTTTTTTAATTCTTTCTTTGGATATAGATATCATCTTTCTTCATATGTCCTTAATAGTCAATTTGAATATTTATAATTGTCTAAATAACTTATTCACTCAAAGTCATTCTTAAAACAATATTGCTGTTACTGTATACAACATTCTCTTGATTCTGCTCATTTCACTCTTCATTGTTTCATGCAACTCTTTTCATGTTTTTCTAAGATCATTGAGCTCATCATTTCTTACAGCATAGTAGTATTCCATCACAATCAGGGTTTTTATAAGGAGGTGTGAGGTCTCATTTGAGTGAATCTGATTGACTTCCCATCTCTGACATAAAAGATATTGAGGAGCCAATTAGTGGGGTTGAATGAGAGCATGAAAGGTTCCAGAAAAGACAGCGGATGCCAGGCAGGTGAAGGGCTGTCTAAAGGCAGCTTGTTGCAAGAAAGGCTAGATCCAGAACACTAAAGAAGTTTTCTAGAGCACCCACAGAAAATTTAGCTGAAATGAGTATTGTTAGGTCAACACAATGTTCTGACTAACATGGAAATATGTTTTGTATGATTGTCCATATATAACCTATATCAAATTGCTTACCTTCTGGGGGGAAGGGGAGGAAGAGAATTTGGAACTTAAAATTTTTTTAAAATGTTAAAAATTGTTTTCACATTGGGAAAAAATATTATGAAGTTCAACACAATGCTTGATAAAGCCTAAGAGGGAAGGTTCAGACAATGCCCTAGAATTATCCTGGGCTAGAATGTAAAACATTAAATTATTCTGGGGAATTCAGAAATAATTCCCCTTCCCCTCCCCTCCAAATCACATAAATGCTGGTTGAGTGACATACTCACACACTACTGTTATCTTATAGAATTGCCACCCTTAGGACCTCCAAATTTTTCAGTTCCTACGATTATAATGATGTCATGTGCACAGTGGATCAAATACTGGGCCTAGAATCAAGAAAATCTGAGTTCCAATTTGACCTCAGACCATTCCTAGGTGTTTAGCTCTGGGCAAGTCACTTAACTGCTATCTGACTCAGTTTTCTTAACTGTCCAATGGGGTGAATAATTAGCACCTACCTTCTAGGGTAGGTTGGGAGGATTAAATGAAATAAAATTTGTAACAGGGGTATAGAAGAAAGAGATAAAGGATGGAAGAAAGTTTATTAATAATGTCTTGTGGATTCCTAAGATTATAAGGGGAAGAGGTAGAAAGAGGATGGAAAGTAGAAAAGGGATTTTCTATCCACTCTCTTACTCTTCTCAGCTGGCTTTGTGCCTTCATTCACATCAACATTAGGCATTGCCTGCCCCTGTTAGAATGTGAGCTTTTTGAGATCAGGATCGTCATGCAAGATAGGGATAGAAGGGAAGGATGAGAAACTATGGCTAAAGATGGGAAATTCAGAAATCAAAACCTTAGAGATGGAGCAGTTTGGAATAATATGTAAGCATCTCAGTGAGTGGCTGACATAGAGTAAAGATGGAGGGCATAGATGAGAATTCCGCTCAAGGAACTAGGAGGATAAGGTATTTAAAGGGCCATCAATATGGATATGAACCTCCCTGAGAAGCATAGCTGGCAGGGATGGAGAAGAAGGATGTAAGGTAGGTCCTGAAGTCCCTGAGAAAAAGATTGGAAAGGTCCATAGATGACAAGGATTGGGAGGTATAAACCTGAGAGACATTTGTCATGCTTTTCTATTTGTATTCCCAGAACTTAGTATAATGCTTTGCATGTATTAAACACTTAATAAATGCTTATTCAGGGCAACTGGGTGATGCAGTGGATAGAGCACAGGCCCTGAAGTCAGGAGGACCTGAGTTCAAATCCAACCTCTGACCAAACACTTGACACTTACTAGCTGTGTGACCTGGGCAAGTCACTTAACCCCAATTGGCTAAAAAAAATAATAAAAATTTTTTAAAAAAGACATCTTCCTGAGTTCAAATCTGTCCTCAGATACTTATTAGCTGTATGATCCTGGGCAAGTCACTTCACCCTGTTTGCCTCACCTGTAAAATGAGCTGGAGAAAGAAATGGCATACTGTTCAAGTATCTCTGCCAAGAAAACCCCAAATGGGGTCACCAAGAGTCAGATACGACTGATACAACTGAAATGACAGAACAATAAGAATAAATCTTTATGTATTCATCCCTAAGGCCTAAATGGAATCTCTGCCTACATCAACCCCATCTGTTGAGGTTCCTCCTTCACAGCCAAATTCAGGGGCCATCCTGTTCATGAAGACTTTTCTGATGTCAGTGTCCTCCATCCTCCAGCTAAAAATGGCTTCTTCCTCTTCAATGTATTCCTAGCACCTTGACTGAACCTGTTCTCTTTGGTTCATTCTTTCAACAGCAAGAATTTGGCATGTGCTCAGGCCCTCATAGGCACCAGGGATTATAAACACAAAAATGAAATAATCTCTGACCTCATTGAGTTTATATTCTATTGAGGGAGGTGTAGAGATGGCGGCATGTACACAGAAAAGCAAGTAAAATACACAAAGTAGATTAATCCCCTGAATAATTTCTCAGGGGAGGGCACACTAGCCTTAGCAGGCAGGGGAGAAAGGGGTTTGTTGTGGTTCAGTCCTTTTTTCAGTCATGTCTGACCCCTTGTGACCCCATTTGAGGTTTTCTTGGCAAAGATACTGAAGAGCTTTGCCATTTCCTTCTCCATTAAGTGGTAGAGATTAACAAATACTGGGCATGGAAATATATGGAAAGAGGTTAGTATTTGAACTGAGCCTTGAAAGAAGCTAGACATTCTAAGAGGTAGAGATGATGAGATGGTGCATTCCAGGCACTGGAGGACAGAGAGCCTTTGCAAGGTCATGGAGAAGTGAGATGGAATGTGGTGTTTTGTCTGCAACATAGACTACATGAAGGAGATTGATTGCAATACTCTTTGAAAGGTCAACTGGAGCCAGATTGTGAGGCTTTTCAAAAGCTGAAAAGAAGTATAAGGGGGCCACTGGGGTTTTTTGAGCTGGGGAGTAGCATGGTCAGACCTGTGCTTTAGGAATATCCAGTTTGGCAATTGTATGGAGGGTTGATTGGAGAAAGCAAAGACCAGATGCAATCAGGAAGCTATTTCAATAGTTTAGGTGAAGTGAATTAAAGTGAACTCAAAATGTCCAAAACAGAGTTTATTCTCTTTTCTCCTAAACCTACCCTTCCTCAGTCCCCTATTTCTGTCAAGGATACAACTATTCTTCCAGATTCACAACCTAAGAGTCATCTTCAACTCCTCTCCCTTTCCCTCTCTCTCTCTCTCTCCATATATATGTATGTACGTATATATATATATATATATATATATATGTATTTTGTGTATATATATATGTATATTGTGTGTGTATATGTATATATTCACACACACATATATACATACATATATTATCCCTCCCACATTGTCGGGGTTAGTTAGGGGCACAGTACCTCTGGGATCTGGACAATCCACGTAAAAATTTTATACCAGAGAAGAAGTCTGAATTTTTTCTTTTTCTTTTATGGAATGTTTACAGTACCTTACTTTGAAATTTGGGTTAAGTATTTGGTCACAGGCTCTGTGTCATCTGCCAGTCTTCATGGGTTGTCTGTGGCTTCCACAAAACTCCCCCCAAATTCTCATTGAATTTCTTATGCCAACCCACAATATATTGAAACTACTATGGGGAAAGTCGCAATGTGGAAGGGATAACTATATATATATATATATGTGTATATATATATATATATACTTTCTCTCTCCTCTCTTCTTTCTCCCTCCCTCTCTCTCTTTCTCTGTATATATCTATATATACACACATATATACATTTACACACATATATATATATACATATATATTGCTGAATCTTATCGTTCTCACTCAGAAACCTCTCTCACATCTGTCCCCTTCTATACCCATGCTGAAATGCCCATAGCCCAGGCCCTCATCACCTCTGGAGACTGAGAAGAAACAACCAGAGAGTCAGGAAGGGGACCAGGACAGAGAAGTTTCCTGAAAACCCAGGAAGAAGACAATGTACAAGTCATTTGCTGCATTTGATTGTAGGTTTCTTGAGAGTCAGGTCTGTGTCTGGCTTTGAATGCCCAGGACCTTGTATAAGAAGGTGCTGAATATAGGATCATAGGCCCAGAGCTGGGAGATTTCTGCCATGGAGGGAGATCATCTTTCTAGACCTGGAGACCATCTAGTCCAATCTCCTCATTTTATAAATAAGGAAACTGAGGTCTAAGAAGGTGATGTAACAGTCTCCCAGATAGTAATCATCAGAGATGAAATTTGAACCTAGGACCCCCTGACTCAAGAGTCAGGGCTTTTCCCCCATATTACTACTGCCTCCTAAACATTGTATTGAATTTCATTGAATGTTTAACTCTCCCAGACATCAATGAGACATGTGGGGAGGACTCTGAGAGTGACCTATTTTTTAATTTTTTTTGGTGGGAGAGGGGTTTGAACCCACAGCAACAATTCCCAGTGGCGCGTCTACCATACCCCACATCGCTAAGAAGAAACACTTAGCCTTGCCCTTCCCAAGTCTTCAGGTTTATGAGAACCAGAAGCCAAAATTATCTTCCAGTTAAAAAGCAACATAATAGAGCAGAGGGCTGGACTGAAAATCAGCAAAAAGCCTGGGTTCTACCCCCAACTCACCTAATAACTAACTGTACAGTCTTGGGCAAATCACTTGCCCATTCTTGGTCTCAGTTTCCTCTTCTGTAAAATGAGGGTGTTAGACAAACTAACCCCTAAGGTCCTCCCTAGCTCTGCCATTTCATGAAAAGATAATGTTCTTAGGCCCTTTCTCCAGAGCAAGAACTTTTCCCAGAAGGCATATTTCCTACCGATTCAATGTCCCTGAGGCTCTAGACAAAAACATACCACTCATGAGATGTCTATCCAGCTTTTACTGCCCTCCAGAGCCTTCAAGGATTCAAGGAGTTGAAATCTTTCCATTCCTATTGCTTTTGGAATTTATCTTATTATGGAAGCACCTTACCCCCAGTGAAAGGCCCAAATTGCTGTCTGGATCCAAGGGAGGAGATTCCTGGCTGGGTGGGAGGAGCAACGCAGATCTCCCAGAATGACCAGCACAGGAGGATACAGGTCTGGAAGCAGAAGGACTGGGTTAGACAGGTTAAGAGATGAGAGAATAAAGCCTAGAAGTGCATAGGAGAATCGGGTGGCTTGATTACTGGATAACAAGGTAATAGATGGCCATGGGCCCCTGGGGAATTGGGGTTCAAATCCAGAAGGATCTCTGATCCAAAGCACTGTGAGGTTTAAAGTGAAGAGCTTCAATACCTTTTGTTGGTGAGGATGGAAGGTAGATGTGTAGAGTATCCTTGAAGGAAAGATGAAGCAAGACAGTGAGAGAGAGAGACAGAGACAGAGAGAGAGAGACAGAGACAGAGAGAGAGAGAGAATGAAAGGTAAACAAAGGTACAAAATAATGTCAAGACATAAAGAGGAAAAACAGAAAGAGGATAAGGAGACAGGGAGAGGGGTAGAAACAAAGAGAGACAGGAGGAGAAAAGTCAAGGGCAGAGTTAGGAAGAAAAGAAAGAGGGAAGGAGGGAGACAGAGGGAAAGAGAGAGAGCTGTATGGAAGGCTTGGGTTTATTCCAGCACCATCAGCCTTGAGCCATTGCTTGAATGGTGAGCCTGTGGCCAGGAGACAGAAGCTTGTTTGGATAATTTCTCTGTATTCCGAGGCATGAACACTTCACAGTTTTCTGTTTAAATGACCCATTTCTGAGAGCGGAAAGCAGTGACCAATAAGCAGGCAGGCCTCTCTGAGTGTATCCGGAGTTTACAAACCATCCCCACCGATCCGTGCTTGTTAATGGACACTCCTGCTGCTCCGAGAGGATGGTGGTGGCCGAGGGAGAAGGGCTGCCAAACTGTTCCAGGTGATCACCAGCTGGGTCTAGAGGCCCGGAGCAGAGGCAGGATGAATCCCTTGTGTCCCTGGGAGCCGGCCCTTGATGGATGGTAGGCCCTGGCTACTTCCTGCTGGGAGGCAACTCAGGGTTTGCACAGTCTGCTGGGGATAGCCGGGGAGCAGGAAACTGAGCCCGACTGTTTGCCCTGCGCTTGGCAGAGCTCAAGACACCCACCCAGAAGGCGAGCAGGAAGGCCTCCATCAGTCACCCACTGGTGTCCAACTTCCCTCTCCCCAGGGACCAGTACCTCTGACACCTCCAAATCACACAGGGACCAGATGTTTTCTTTTTGTTCTTTAGGTAAACAACCTGTCTCCACACCCCACCCCCAAGGCCTCTGAACTCAAAGCACTGGATTTGGAGTTACATTCCCTCAGATTCCTTCTGCTCCTTACTCCCTGTCCCTTGGGCAAGTCACCTCCCCTCCGTGAGCCTCAGTTTCCTCATCTGGAAAACTGAGGAACAAAAAGAAGAAAAAAAAAGAAAATTGAGGGGATGAACCTGAGTGATTTCTAAGGTTCTTTCCGACTCTAAATCTTATGAACCCCTTCTTTCCTCAGAGATCTGGTCCAACAAGATCACAGCTCTGGAACTGGAAGGGACCCCAGAGGCTGTCCAGCCTAACCTCTCCTTAATACTACTTGGCTTCAGTTTTTTACAAATTAGGAAACTGAGGGTCAGTGGTGTTAAGTGGAGTTATTTGAACCCTGGACTTCTCACTCGGGGTCAGCGGTGGCTCCGTGGATAGGGCACTGGGCTTGGAATCAGGAAGACTCATCTCCATGCATTCAAATCTGGTCTCAGACACTTAATAGTTGTGTGACCCTGGGCAAGTCACTTAACCCTGTTTGCCTCAGTTTCCTCATCTGTAAAATGAGCTGGAGAATGAATGGTAAATCACTCCAGTATCTTTGCCAAGAAAACCCCAAAATAGAGTCAGGAAGAGTCAGACACAACTGAAATGATTCAACAACAACAACCTCTCCCTCTGAAGTCAGCAATCTCCTTCCCTGTCTGTTGTCTTTAAAGGAAAAGATTAGACTAGATAAGGGATTGAGAAACTCTTTAGGTGTCTTTAGTATTTCACAGAATCACAGAAGCTCAGTGGGAAGGGATGTCAAGGGTCGCCCATCAGCTAGGTCTTGATTAGTGAGAATAAATGAATCCCCTGAAGTGAGCACTATTTGAAGTTGAGATTATATAAAATATGAAATATTGGGTTCTAGCCCAATGGAAATATGCAGGGCAAAATTTGTTATTTGTGCTAATTGAGACCTAGCTGTAGTCCAACCTGCACCTGGAGAAGAATCTTTCTCTCAACAAACCCGGTGAATGGCCCTCCAATCTTTGCTTGAAAAGGTCTGGTGAAGGGAAAACCACTACCTCATGAGGCAGCCTCATCTCTATAGCTCTCATTGCTAGAACTTTTTTTTCATTTTCTGATATCAAACCTAAATCTGCCTGTTGGCAGCTTCCACACAATGCTGCTGGTTCTGCCCACTGGGGACAAGTGGAATAAATCTAATCTGCCTCCCAATATGACAGTCCTTTGGATATTTGAAGATAACTGCTGTGCTCCTGGGTCTTCTCTTCTCCATGTTAACCATCCCCAGTTCCCTAAATGATTGTGAGAAGGTCCTTTGCCATCTTTATTGTGCTCATTCTTCAACTAATTCTGCCTAAAAGTCAGTGCTCAGAACTGGACAGGGATCCATCATTATCCTCATTTTACATTTGCAGAAACTGAGGCAAACAGAGGTTGTGACTTTTCCAAGGCCATATAATAATAAATGACTGAGACCAGATATTAAGCTCCTTACTCTAGACCCAGTGTTCCGTCTACTGCATCACACCATTTAGAAAATATTCAGTTTATAATAATAGTTAACATTTATCTAACACTTTAGAAATGTGAGATGCACAAATTCAGACACATCTCGACTCCAAATGTTTATGTGGAATAACTGTACCGGACCTGCGGTGGATCGGCCGGTCAGACACACTGTATCTTGACCTCAACATAGTGATGTCATTTTGGTCTTCTTTCAGAACAAAGGAGCAACCATAACACTTGAAGATGCACCTTAAAGTGCTATATGAAATAAATAGATATAGGTATATGCAGATGTACATCTATGTATATGTTGTTATTGAGTTGTGTCCAACTCTTTGTGACCCATGGACTATGTTGTCCATGGGGTTTTCTTGGCAAAGATATTGAGGTGGTTTGCCATTTCCTTCTCCTTAACAGAGATTAAAGTGACTTGCTTAGGGTCACACAGCTAGCAAGTATCTAAAGCCAGATTTGGACTCAGGTCTTCCTGACTCCAGGCCCAGCGCTCCAGTCACTGAGCCATCTAACTGCCTCAAATCTCATATGTATATATGTATGCATGTATGCATGTGTGTATATATTATGCATGTATATATGTGCACACACATATATATTATGCAAGTGTGTATATGCATGTATTGTGTGCACATATATACACATACATGTATATGAAACCCTGACTCCAGAGGTCATATCCAGTGTCTTGAAGGAGAATTTTGCTCAGTCTCCTGAGAACTGGTTTTCCAATCCTAGTTGTATCTTTCCTTTTGACCCTTGGCACTCCTAGAGATATATTCTTCACTTCCATCCAGGGTAAGAATGTCTTTACTGTCATAGTTGGTTCTGAAGAATTTGAGATCTCTATTTTTTTTTTGTCCTTCTTGAACAGAGAAGATGAACAGAATGGCTGAGTTCTGCAGTCCAACATCTCCTTCACACTTGGATTTAATCCAGTGACAAACATCCTCCAGTCCTCACTATGCTCTCTTGCTTCATCCGCTCTCGTCCACCCACTAGTGCTTTAGGATGATTAGCTCTGTTCCCTGGATGGGCCCTGAATGAATCTCTGGCCCTTCTCCTTGGATAATGAAAAAGTTAAGTGGTCCCATCAGTCAAACACATAATGTAATAGTAGATGGCAGACTTCTTAACCAGTCTGGGAAGTTATCTAACATTCAGCTCGTGTCAAGCTCGGAGTTCCCCAGGATATCCAACCCCCTTCTCTGCCTTTAGAGTGCCATTTTGGGGTTGAGACTCAATCTTCTCCCAACAGGTTCCAAGGTGAGGTCACTGGAAGTGGAAGGGGTGCAGGATGGAGGTTGGGGGAAAGGAAACTAACTCTGGGGCTGAAGCTTCAGGGGATTAGTAGTGCCTTAAATGATATCACAAAGGGAAGAGGTGAATGTAAGTTCCTGTTGCCAGTCTCCATAGAGAGTAGTCTAGAATACTGAAGATCTGGATTCTATTTCCCTCTCTGCTTTGACCCGTAAATGGGATAATACTTACGTAAAGGAAAGGGGGGTTGGAGTGTCTGTCATCTATAATTCTGCGACTTCCTCTATAAACCATAGTGTAATTGAGCAATAGAACAATGTTCCTGATGTGGGACTAACAAATTATTGGATCATATGCAATTTAGGGCTAAGTAGGACTCTTAGAAATTAGCTAGGCTAAGCACGTCATTTTACAGGTGAGAAAACTGAGACCTAGGGAGGTAAAGTAGCTTACCTTAGGGTCATTCCTTTAGCAAATAGTAAAGCTGGTGTATGGGGTACTCAAGGAGGAGTAGCACCTCTGGTGTGAAGGCTTCCTGAGCCCTTTTCAGGGCTGCTCAGTCATTGTTAGTGTCCACCTAGCACTCAGCTCTCACCTGTGGCTCCAAGAATGTGCAGTGGCCACATTCCAGTAAACTATCTTGGCGGACAGGCTAGATCAGGTTGAGGGTAACTAACAGGCCTCAAACCCTTTAGTGAGTTAGGGTGATATCTACCTCAAGCACGTGAAGACTTCCCAGGGCAGAATGGGTGGATGAGAACAATTTGTTCCAACAGCTATGAAGGTATATGAAGCAGGTGCCGTGGAGTGCTTGGAGCTTGGTCGGACCTCAAAGACACCAAGGTCATCCACTGCATCCCAGGCCATCGCCAGTCATCTTGACTTTTGTCCTGCCACTAGAAGAGAGAGTGAGGCTGGCAACTTTGTGCCAGCCACTTAAATCCAATTCGTGCACGTAATCCTGTGATATCATTGACTCTCTTCGAAAACGAAGACTGAACAACAACAACAGTAGCAGAGCTGAAATTCAAATCCAGGTTTTCTGACTGCAAACCCAGCATTCTTTCCACTACCCCACACTGCCTTCTCCTTAAGGTCTCAAGCTTGTTTATCTAGACCATTAGATCCACCAATACAAGGTAGGGTCCCAGAGAAGCCTGGGTGCAAATGGCTCAGCCCAAGCCACACTTAGTAGCTGCATTGTCTTACAAAAAGAATGGTCTTTTGTGCATCCAAAGGAGAGAGAAAACAGATTGAGAGTATTAGCTGCTCCTGAGCCCTAGAAATCCCAGGGGCTTTGCCAGATGAGATCATGTGATAATAGATTTGGAACTGAAAGGGAACTTAGGGACCATTTAGTCAAATCCCCTTCATCTTACAAAGGAGTAAACTGAAGCCCAGAGAGGTTACATGCCCAAGGCCACACTGGTAATAATCATAGCTAACATTTATTTAGTGCTTTGTGGTGTATCCAGTACTTTACATGAATTATCTCTTCTGAGTCTCACAGCAACCATGGGAGATAGGCATTATTATTATCCTCATTTTATAGATGAGGAAACTGAGGCTGAGAGAGTTAAGTGATTTGCTCCAAGTCATACAGCCAGTAAGCATCTGAGATAGAGTTTGAATTCAGGTGTTTCTAACTGCAAATCCAGAACTCTATCCACTGTGCCACTCAAATAACAGAGTCAGAATTCAAACCTAGGTCCTTTGACTATGAGACCAGTGCTCTTTCCACTGCACCATACTGCCTATAATGTATACACGCCATGCATGCACGCATGCATGCATGCATATATATATATGTCTCTACTTCCTATTATGTAACCTCTTCCCCCATTAGATTATAAGTTCCTTGAGGGTAAGGACTGTCTTTCTTTTTCTTATTTGTATCTCCAGCACTTAGCACAATGCCTGACATAGTAGTCACTTAATAAAGGTTTGATTGAATTGAATGTGTGTGTATGTGTGTGTGTGTATGTATTGGAGCAGCTGGGTGGTGCAGTAGATAAATGCCAGGCCTGGAGTCAGAAGGACCGAAGTTCAAATCAGACCTCAGATACTTACTAGCTGTGTGAGCCTGGGCAAATCACTTAACCTTGTTTGTCTCAGTTTCCTCGTCTGTAAGATGAGCTGGAGAAGGAAAAGCAAACCACTTCAATATCTTTGCCAAAAATAAATAAATAAATAAATAAATAAAATAAAACTCAAAAAGGGTCACAAAGAATTGGGCATGACTGAAAACAACTAAGCAAATGTATGTATTGATTTGCAAAGCCTTAAAACCAATATAAATATCAGCTTTTATTATTTGTCTGTTTGGTCCTTTATACTTCCATACCATTTTGGAGGGTCTATGACATGAGAAACAAATTGATTCTCTCTGATTACCTCCCTTCATTCACTAGATGCCAATTGTAACTTTTGAACTCTTTCCTTTAAATTCCCAGAGTCCCTTGCAACCACTCCCAGGCAGGCTGAATGATAGACAAGGTTGGCTGGTCCCCAGCTCACAGGGATCAATCCCACTGCCTTCTGGTTAAACAACTTGGTTACTTAAAGAAATGGAGCAAAATCCTGCTGAGATATCAGATTTCCTACAGCAGTAGAAATCACCAGATCTAGCCCTAGGCTTAAATAGACCTTATTAAAATAGCTTCTTCATGGGACATTCCTGCATATCCATAGAACCAAAGCAACGGACCTCACTCTTGGCCCCCAAGATTTTTCCTTTTATTAATGTCTCTACCTGCATTGATCACTGAGCCCCAACTTGAAGTACGAAATCCCCATGATTTTCTCTTTCTCCAAGGATGCTTGCCATCAATATCTGCCATGCCCTAAGCTCAGATCACTTTACCTCTGACTTCTGCTCCTGTTAATTTTTCTCAATGCCTAGTACTAGTGCCCATTCCCTCTTTCCCTCCCTTTAGGACGCCCCAATCAAGGGCTCATGTATCCCTCTAGGGTACAAGAAGCTGGTCAAGGGGGCATGGGGAATATTTGGAAATAACTACATTATTCTATTGAAAAGGAGGTCCAAGGTAATAGATAAAGCTAGCCTCAGAACCAGGAAAGAGCTGGGTTTAAGAACTGCCTCTCACACCTATTCCCTACGTGACCCTGGGGCAAGTCACTTAATCTCTGTGCTCTGGGAACCTCTCTAAGAGCCTTGGAGAAGGTATTCACTTACATCCATAGAGGGAACTTCCTCGACCATGGCAGAATTTTCTAGACTAATGAAGTAACAAATCCAGTTCCTATTCCCTACCTCCTGTCCCATTGAAATATTCCAAAAATAGTAGTGCTTGTAAGAAAATGCTACATACCAACGAAAGTTTTCTTCATGAGAAAGTAATTAATGTCTTAATTTTGTTTCATTGCTTATGAGTCAATGCATGGTAAACTCTAGAATTGATTTCTTTTCATATTAAATAGGGAATTGGGGAAGGTTTACTGAAAGCCAAGGGATACTAGGATAAAAAAAAGTTGGGAACCTCTATCTTACCACATCAAATCCTTCTTAGGTTTAAGCAAAGATATTTTTTACAACAACGGGAAAGTGACTGCCAATTCAGAAATAATACACCGGGGAAAAGTAATTCAAAGTTTATGTAAAAAGTGCTCTTCTATACAATTGAATGGCTTCCAGTGTGTAAGTCAATCCTATCTCCCTACTGTTCTCCCGGCCATTCCATGGCTCCCATGATATTTCCTCACTGGTTGGGAGCCCACCATACAAGTACTGCTCCATCATGGCCCCCAAATAGAATGACATTTTTGTGTACTAGTATACTCCATAGCTGAATTGTGATTGACCTATCTCTGTGCTGTGGCTCAAATGCATCCCTCCAATCCATTGGCTTCCTAATGTCTCCAAGATAAAATATAAACTTACTTGTCTTTTAAATCCCTTCACAACTTGGCTACTTCCTACTTCCTAGCCTAATTATAAACACTTACTCTTTTTCCTGCACTATATGGCCCTACAAAACTGGCCTTCTTATTATTTCTGCCTTTTACATAGGTGGTTCAGTGATTAGAGAGCCAAGCCTGGAGTCAGGAAGTTGAAATCTGGCCTCAGACACTTACTAGCTGTGTGACCCTGGGCAAGTCACTTCATGCTGTTTCCCTCAGTTTCCTCATCTGAGAAATGAGCTGGAGAAGGAAATTGTAAACCATTCCAGTATCTTTGCCAAGAAAACTCCAAGTGTGGTCACAAAGCATTGGACATGATTGAAAAACAACTAGAAAAAGGAGTAGAGCTGGATAATATGACCTCTAAGGTCCCCTCCAGCTCTGAATTTATGGTCATATGGTCTGTGCCATCCCTAAATGACCAAAAGAACTAATAAAGGCTTTTGTCATATCCCCTCTCCCAAGTTGTAATGAGTATGGTGGCATGAAAGAATGAAATGTGGAGGGAATACTGACCTGAGAGTCAGGAGATGTGGGTTCTAATTCCAGTTCTAGCATGCACTAGCTGTATGACTGCCCCCTTTAGGCTTCAGTTTCCTCCTCTGTGAAATAACTGAGTAGGACTTGGTTATCTTCAACCCTGTAGGAAAACCCTTGACCCAAAGGAGTCCACAAGAGTAGGCTTGATGGGGGATAGATTTTGAAGCAGGAAAATTAGAACACTGAGATGACTAGTAACATAATGCCAAGCACCAAGTTGATGTTTTATAAGTGTTTTATAAATCCTTGTTGAACACAAAAATGGAATCCAATCTTTCAGCCACTGGAACACTTCAAGCAGGAAGCTTCTTGAAATCATTTTATTTTGGTCTCTGGCCAGCCAGGCTTCCTCCCTGCTGGGCTTTAACCTTGGAGACCAGGCTCACTAAGGAATTCAGAGCTTTTATATGTTGAGATCCTGGCAATTGGTACTCTCTAACTTGGTTCCTAGGTTTAGAGCTGGAAGAGTGCAATCCTGAGGGAAGGGAGGCACTGAGATGATTGGTGACTCATCTAGGGTCACACAACCAGGTTGTATCAGTCAGGGCTTGTACTCAGTCTTCCTGGTGCCAAGGCTGACTTTCTATCCACTGCATGACAGCGTCTCTTCTTGGCCATTGTAGATACTATAATCACCCCCACTATCAAGTGCTTCATAGGGATGGGCCCTGGAGTGCCATACCCACCAAGGGGACCACCAGAGGAGTAAACTAAATGCCTTTTGCTGGGTTTTGTTATTGTTGTTTTAAAATATGTATGAGATACTTCCTTTCTCTATAGATAAAGGGGGAGGGTGAACAAAGTGTAAAAAATAGTCACATATGCTATCATTCTTGTTCACTGTATCAATTGATTTTTGCTTTATTAGTATTATTATTATTATTATTGTTTGCTCCTTGTTTCAAGAAATGGGGGGACACAGGGCAAGGAAGATATATTAGAAAATGGTTGTGATGAAAAAGACATGTCTTCAAAATAATTTTTAAAATGAAAAAGCTTCTTATGAGTTATATGTTGGTAGCTTAAGGAGCAAGATGAAGTTTAACAAAAAATTATGTTAATTCTTATGTTGTTATAAGGAATATATAATACAATAGGAAAAAAGATAGAGGGGTGAGGAGAAGGAGAAAGGGGGGGAGAAAGGAGGAAAGAGAGAAAGAGACAGAGACAGAAAGAGAGAGACATAACAGAGAGAAGAGGGCTACATAGGAGGGAGGGGGAGAAGGAGAGAGATAGATAGATAGAGAGAGAGAGAGAGAGAGGGAGAGAGAGAGAGA
>NW_020954585.1:53264841-53302953 GCF_900497805.2 Vombatus ursinus
GAGAGAGAGAGAGAGAGAGAGAGAGAGAGAGAGAGAGAGAATCTGAGTCCCTTCCCTGGTTGTCTAATTCACAATAACTAAAAATGTCCCCATTTCATGGGGTTGACACCATGCATTGAGTTCAGGGGGTGGAGGAGGGTGGGAGTAGAATTAGAGACTGGGGGGGCAACCTGGGCCTAGCCCTTCCTGCACTACACTTCCCAGGATTTCCAGACAACATCTGGAAAAGTATGGGATTCCCCAACAAATCCTCAAGAGTATCTCAGATTTCTCTGCTCCCCAAGGAGATGACCATCCCTCTGCCCTGGCCTCCTCACTTTACTCTGAAGTCCAAACAAACCATAAACACATGAAAGCCTAAGATGTCCATCCCCCCATGGTTATGACAGGCCTACTGCTGGGGAGCTTCCTCAAAAGGATGAGAGGGGGAAGCAAGGGCATGCCCAGAATAACAGCATTTCCAAGGGAATGAAATAAGACATGATATGACCTCCCTGGGTCGAGGAAAACTTCATTTGTTCACACCTTTTGTAAGTGTACTCTGTCTCATTTCTGGAGTAGCAGGCTCTGAGGGACAGTGGCTGGGTGCCCTAGGCCAGGAGTAAGGAGACTTCAGATCACAACTGGGTTCAGGTGCTTCTACCCTTCAATGTCAAGTCAGGGATCCATATTTATTAAAGACTATAAATTTGGATCAATTCTACACACATTAAGCACCTATAGTGTGTCAGGTACAGTGCTAAGTGATGTCTGTATAAGACAAAATGAAAAAGTGTGGATCTTCAAGTAACTTACATTGTCCTGGGGTGGGGGCAGTATATAGTAAGCACAGATGCAAATATAATAGGGGCTGACAGTGGGGACCCAAGGGACTGGTAGCATGGAATGTGCCTGATATTCTCAGCCTACTGCACATCTCTACAGAGGTTTCAGAGCCTGCTTTGGGAAATGTGTGGTGATGCATAACGGAAGAGAGGAGTGCTCCTCCTTGATTCAGAGCATGCACAGGTGTCTTTTAATTGTCTCCTATCAACTTACTGATGGGTGATGAAAAGCCTTTTAATTGGCTGCTGAAGTGAGACAGAGTGCACTTACAAAAGGCATGAACAAATGAAGTTTTCCTCGATTCCCTGGTGGCTTTTTAATGAGATGGCAGAAAAACCACCGTGGGTCTCTGGGTGGGGGAGGGTCCTCTGGCTGTTTCTCCCTCCTGGGCTGCCATGTGGCAGTGAATGCATGGGGTCTTTGCTTTTTCAGCTCTTCATTTACTCTTTTCCTGACATTAGGTGAATGACTCCTAGAGATGGAGCAGACCGGGTCAAGAACTTGTGAATTTCAAGTTTGGAAGATCCATCAGGGGGTCAGCAACTGAAGACCATGACAGAGTCTACTGGTGGCCGTAGTCATCAAGAAGTGTGAAGTCAACTCTAAGGAGTAACCTCTTTGACCCATTCTAACAGTAAATCAACCTCGCAGCCAAGATACTGTGTTCTTCAAGCAAAGAAATGACTCATTCATCAGCTCTGCCTCACCCAGGAGTGAACTTGGTGGGAAGAAGGTGTGTAGCAATAACCTTAAGTTTGAACCCACTTTACCCAGAAACTGAGGTAATAGAGGAAAGTATGCCCCAGATTCCAAAGACTGGGTCCCTACTATCCAGTTGCCACTACACTTGCATATGTACTTATACTGACAAGTAGAATGAGGGCAAGGAGGTTTATGAACTTTCACTCTTGCTGGATCTGCTCAGTAAATATCCCTTTGTAAAAACTAATGGTATTAACCATTAATTGATATCAAGGAGGTATTTACTGGCACTAGTGACTTATACTGGGAGGATCACACTGATGGGGGCTTGTGGGCAATAACGTTAGAGAAAGATGCCTCTTACCATTTATAGTCCCCTGGGATCTGGAAAGAAAGTAGCCCGTTGAGCTGTGGAATCCAACTCATCAGTGCTAGAGGGCGTTGAGAGAGTAAGCTCAGAGCCTATATGTGTTTCACAAGGAAATGCAAAATATATACACAGTAATACTTTTTTAAAGGAAGAGAAAGTTAATAACTGGGGGGATTCAGAAAAGATCTCATAACTATACCCAAAGGGCTATAAAACTGTGCATACCCTTTGACCCAGAAATAGCACTTCTAGGTCTGTATCCCAAAGAGATCATAAAAATGGGAAAAGGACCCCACATGTACAAAAATATTTATAGCAGCTCTTTCTATGGTGGCAAAGAATTGGAAATTGAGGGGATGCCCATCAATTGGGGAATGGCTGAACAAGCTGTGGTTTATGAATGTAATGGAATATTACTGTGCTATAAGAAATGATGAGCAAGCAATCTTCAGAAAAACCTGGAAAGACTTGTATGGACTGATGCTGAGTGAAGTGAGCAGAACCAGTAGAACTTTATACACAGTAACAGCCACATTATAAGATAACTAACTTTGATATACTTAGCCCTTCTCAGCAATGCAAGGATCTCCAAAAGTCTCATGATGGAAAATGCTATCATCCACATCCAGAGAAAGAACTATGGAGTTTGAATGCAGATCAAAGCATATTATTTGCTCTTTTTTTCTTCTGTTTTGTTTTGTTTCTTCTTTCTTGTGGTTTCACCTATTGGTTCTAATTCTTCCTTAAAACATGACTAATGTGAAAATATGTTTAATAGGAATATATATGTAGAGCCTATATCAGATTGCATGCCATCTTGGAGAGGGAGGTGGGAAGGGAAGGGGAGAAGATTAAAAACTCAAAAGCTTATGGAAGTGATTGTTGAAAACTAAAAATAAATAAAATTTTAAAAAAAGAAAAGAAAAGTTCTCATACAGGAAGAATCACCTGGGCTATACTTTGAAGGAAACTAGAAATTCTTTGTGGAGGAGGTAAGGAGGGAGTGCAGTCCAGTTATGGGGGCCTCTTGGACAAAGGCATGGAGACAGGAGATATAATATTGTTTATTCATTTCCATCATAAACAAGCTATTTCATCTTGCTGTGCATCACTTCTATGTAAAATGAAGGGGCTCTTAGGGTCTCTGATTCTGATGGTTCTATGTCCCCTTCCTCCTTGTCCTCCTCGACCTGGCTATAGGGAGGTATAGCAGGGTTATTTTAAAATCCTTCAGAGAGATTTGGCCATTGAGCTGCCCACTCAGTAGACCTTAAAAGGGTGTTGTTCAATCATTTCAGCTGTGTCTGACTCTTTGTGACCCCATTTGAGGTTTTTTTTGGCAAAGATGCTGGAGTGATTTACCATTTCCTTCTCTAGCTCATTTTATAAGTGAGAAAACTGAGGCAAACAGGGGACTTGTCCAGGGTCACATAGCTAGTAAGTATCTGAGGTCAGATTTGAACTCAGGAAGGTGAGTCTTCCTGACTCCTGGCCCAGCACTGTGCCACCTAGCTGCCCATTAAAAGAGTAACTCCTGGGGGCAGGTAGGTGGAACGGTGGATAGAGCTCCAGCCTTGGAGTCAGGAGGACCTAAGTTCAAATCCAGCCTCAGACACTTGACACTTACTAGTTGTGTGACCCTGGACAAGTCACTTAACCCCATTGCCTCACCAAAAAAGAAAAATAAATAAATTAATAAATAAAAGGGTAACTCTCCTCTATGAGGTGGTCTTCCTTCCTCTCTCTAGAACATCTACCATTTAACTCTCTCTGAGATTTCCGACGAGAGATTTCCAGCAGAAACGACCACTGCTTCCACTCGGTAACTAGAATAGGAATTTAACTAGATGAACTTGGGTCTTTAGACGCCTCTTCTTTGTGTATGTGCATTTCCCCCTGAGTGTTGGTGATCAGACAGCAATCTTTTTTGTTTTTGTTTTTGTTTTTAGGCAATTGGGGTTAAGTGACTTGCCCAGGGTCACATAGCTAGTAAGTGTCAAGTGTTTGGTCTGAGGCTGGATTTGAACTCAGGTCCTCCTGACTTCAGGGCAGGTGCTCTATCCACTGCGCCACCTAGCTGCCCCTATCAGACAGCAATCTTGAGATGTGTGTTTCCAGCTTTGGAAGCAAACTTGTGAGTATGAGAGGTTGGGAGCCCCTGAGCCCCTCAGGGAGTGCCAGCTGCACTCTGGGAAGTGCTCCCTGTGATTCTTACCGTGCTTGAAGATGACCACTGATGAGAAGAGAGTCCCAATTCTTGGGCTGGTTTGTCAGAAATCAGGGAGTTTCTTTACATCCTTATGCCCACAAAATGTATGGAATAACAATAATAATAATTACAAGACCTGTGATTTTGTCATTATAAAGAAATCCCAGAAGAGGAAACTCCCTTTACAAACATAGGTCTTAAGGGTGTTACTGAGAAATCAAATGTTTTGTACACAGCTATTATGTGGCAGAAGCAGGACTTGAACACAGGTCTTCCTGTTTCTGAAGCTGTGGCTATCTAACCTCTTCGACACATTGTCTCTCATAACAATAATAATAATAGAAAATAATAAAGTGAGACAACAACAATAATAATAATGAACATTCATAAAGTGCTTTGAGATTTACAAAGTATAGCTTTGGGGCAGCTTGGTGGTGCAGTGGATATAGCTCTGGCCTGGAGTCAGGAGGACCTGAGTTCAAATCCAGCCTCAGAAACATAAATAGCTGTGTGACCCTGGGCAAGGCATTTAACCTCAATTGCCTCCAAAAGAAAAAAAAAAAAAAGGTGCTTTTTTTCAATAGCGACTCTGTGAGCTTAAGTAGTACAAACTACAGAAACTGAGGCTCTGAGAGATTAAGCGATTTGTCCATGGTTACAAATAGCATCAGAGATAGGGTAAAATCTAGTGCCCACTGACATTAAACATCACAGATGCAAAGGTAGAGACACTAAATGAATATCTGTACAGTGGAAAGGAAAGGAGAGGGAGGAGAGGGAAGGGAAAGATAAGCAGGGGAAAAGAGGGGGAGGAGAGGGAGAGAAATAAGAGAGTGGAGGGCTGGGTTGGGGGAAAGGCAGGGGAGATGACAGTGATCACAGCAGAACTGGGTCCAACAATTACTTAGGCATAGAAGGATTTCAGATGACTGATTCTCTAGTCATCCACTAGGTGAGGCAGCTGGCAAATTCAGCAAGTCTGGTTTTAAGGGAATCATAGCTCCCACCATTTTTTTCTCCTTACTCTTCTCCTCATCTCCTCCTAACTACATATCCCTATCGCCACCACCATCCACAGAAGATGAGGGTAGAAATCACCAGCCCTTTGTGAAATGATGAGAGGCCAAGGGTAAAGGGTAAACTAGATTCTTTTCCCATCTCAGGTCCAAAAACTATAGCCCAATGACATGCCTAAAAGGGATCTTCTAAAAGTGCAGCCAGGCGGTACAGTGGATAGAGCACCAGTCCTGGAATCAGGAGGACCTTAGTTCAAATCCAGCCTCAAACACACTTACTAACTGTGTCACTTTGGGTAAGTCACTTAATCCTCTTTGTCTCAGTTTCCTCATCTATAAAATGAACTGGAGAAGGAAATGGGAAACCACTGCAGTATCTTTGCCAAGAAAACCCCAAAAGAGAGTCAGAGATGACTGAAATGATTCAACAACAAAAGTTCATCTGAGAGCTGAATATCCTGTTCATTCCATCGGGCCACCTCCTGCCTGTCCCACAGACTGAGACCAGTCTTGGGATTCCAGAACCCCAAGGTCAACCCCTCTGCTCATAAACCATTTTCTTTCTCCTTTCACAGTGGTTTTAGGAAAGCCCCTTCCCCTTTCTGTGCCCCAGATGCCTCCTTCATCAAATAAGGGGTCTGCACCAAATATATTCTCTACCCACTGTGACATTCTGTAATTCTAAAACAGTGGAAACAGTCAAAAGACCTGGCATTAAATCTCGCCTCGGTTACTATTTGTGTCCTTGGGCAAGCTAATTTACCTCTTTGGGACTCAGTTTCCTCCCCTGTAAAACGATGGGGGTTGGATTTGATGGCAACTCAGGCCCCTTCCAGCTCTCATCCAATGCTTCTAACATTCTGGGATTCTGCGACTATCCTGACAGCCCTGGAAAACCAGCAACAGGCGATGAAGAATGGCCCAGTTTGGTCAGGCAGAGAAGAAATCCCCCCTCAATGTCTGGAAAGATCCAGTCACCTCAGATGAAATGTAAGCTCACCACAAGACAAAAAGCTTACTGTCTCCCGGCCCAGCTGCCGGACGACATGCTAGATATTTATGATGGGGCAGGTAGTTTAAGAAAACAGAGACCTTCCACTGGAGACCCCCACTCTGCAGCCCTCGCCGGGCACCCGGGTTAGAAAAGTTCAGGCACTAATTAAATCTGTACCGGACACTGTTCCACCGAGGGCCGGACTGTAATGCTAAGAGGATGTTAATGTGCATTTTAAATATTTATTATAACTGAGGTAGGTTATGAAAACAGACATTTCTCCTTTCAACACTCTATAACGTCAGATTTAAAGGTTTGTCTTGGGCTCTGAGTGATTTCACAGCAGTTGTCAGGGGCTGGGAGGCCCATTCATCACATTCTCAGTGAGGGACCCTGCCGGACAGTGAAAGATTAGAGGGCTGATTTATGGAACCTGGGCGAAAAAAAATGTTGTTCTAACTGGCGGCTGGGTGCAGATTCGTGCACACCTGTCTCTGTGTTGGGAGTAAGGGGATTGTGCTCAAGGCTGGGAGCCCCCACCATCCTGGGATCCAGCCGCGAAGCCATCCAAAGTCCCGCTTCTTGTTGGCAGCCCACACTTCTGCTGGAAGCCCCTACCCACTCTGGGTGGGCCCTTTGGCAGAGATTGTAGGCAGCTACTGGCCCCAGATAGAAAAGCACACGTCCAGGAAGCCTGGGAACAGTTGGAGCCTGGAAGACAGTAAAAGGGAATGATTGGTTTCCAGATGTTTCCCTGCTGGGGGCTGATGGATAGCAGATTCAAGCAAGCCCAAAGGCTGCCCACCCCTCCCCCCAACAGGTCCCTTCAGTTCCCTGTAGAGGGGGCTGGGGATGAGGCTGGTGGAGGTGGGGTACTGTTAGGGTTCTGGTCTGCTGGTTCTAGAACCAGGACACCTGTTGACACCTCTTTTACAACCCAGGTTATGGGAGGGGGAAGAGGGGAGATGGACCGTGCGAAAGAAACAAATCATTAGACTATCTGGGAACAAAGGACTGGGGGAAAATCCCCATTGACAGGAAAGCATTGAGTAGTAGGTAGAAGAAGTCAGAGGACCTGGATTCTAGTCCTGACTGTCACCAACTGGTTGCATTACTTTTGGGAAATTTTGTCCCTTCTCTGGGCTTCAGTTTCCTCATCTTTGGAGATGTTGAAAGAGTACTAGACTTCAAATCTAGCACTTTAAGCCAAGAGAGATGGGTTAAAATCCTGCCTTCAACTCTTACTACCTATGGGACCATGGAAAAGTCATTTAACTTTTCTGGAGCCTCAGTTTCTCTATCTATAAAATGGGGATAACATATCTTCAGCAGGTAGAAACAATGGAACTTAGCGAAAAGTTAATAAAATTAAGTAATTAATTGAAATAAAAAGCTACCAGATCCCCTACTTTTTCTCCCACACTCCAGGGGCACTATCCCCCATATGATCTTCTCTCCAGCCTGGAGTGGTTTTCTCTTGGTCTTAGTGGCAGTATCTTCAGTAGCAACCTTGAGATAACCCAGAATCTGCGTCTATTCCAACCCCACAGAGCCTCGTTTCCTAAGGTCTGGGGAGGGTCTCTTACCCCAATCTTTATTTAACTGAATTTGCTTTTAAAAGTTGATTTAATTATGCTGTAAGAAATGATGAGCAGATGGATTTTAGAAAAAACCTGGAAAAACTTACATGAACTGATGCTGAACTGAGCAGAACCAGAACGCTGCACACAGTAATAGCAACATTGTACAATGATCAAGTATAATTGACTTAGCTCTTCTCAGTAATACAAGACAATTCCAAAAGACACATGACAGAAAATGCTATCTACATCCAGAGAAAGAACTGTGGAGTCTGAATGTAGATCAGAGAATACTATTTGCACTTTTTTTGTTTGTTTTTAGTGGTTTTTCCCTTTTGTTCTACTTCTTCTTTCACAACATGACTGCATCTGGGGCCATCTCTGGTCGTCCTGATCTACATCTTCCCATTAGACCCAGATGAGTCCGAAGGAGAAAGTGAGGTCAGTGACTTTACACAGCCCTCCGTCACTTGAATCCAATTCACTTGCAACTCATGGCACCACCTCTCTGTTGTCATGGGCCTCTTCAAGAACAAAGGACAAACAACAACAACAAAGTAGAAATATACATCAACATGATTGCACATGTATAACCTATGTCAGATTACTTGACATCTTGGGGAGGGGAAGGAGAGAGGGAGAATTTTGGAACTCAAAATATTATAAAAAATGAATGTGGAAAGCTAAAAAAAAGTTGAGTTTATAGGTTTTCCTGACTGCACATGTATAACCTTTATCAAATTGCTTTCCTTCTTAATTAGGGGAGTAGGGGAGGAAGGGAGGGAGAGAATTTGGAACTCCAAATTTTAAAAAAAACACAAATGTTAAAAATTGTTTTTACATGTAATTGGGGAAAAATAGAATATTAAATCAGAAAAAAAAGTTGATTTGAGGGCATCTTTCATGGTTTTCCTAGCACTAGAATAGACGTGATAGACTTCTTTCACACAATAACTAGTATGCCCGTGTTTAATGTAAGAGAAGACAGGGAAGGAGGCAGAGGACATGGAAATCTACAATTCGCTCCTTCATTACCACATAGTTTAGGGAGAAGGGCATGGAAAGCTTGGCCTATACCTTAAGTAGGCCCTGCATAGTCTTCCCTCCCAATGATGTGCTATGCACGATCCTCCAAAAATTTCATAGCCTCAGAATCATCCTTGACTCTTCCCTCTCCCTTACCCCCATACTCAATCATTGGCCAAGTTGCATTGATTTCTTCTCCATAGCATCTCTCATCTATCTCCTCCTCCCCTCTCACACACCTGGTAGTCTAGTTCAAGCTTTCATCACCTCTTGCCTGCACTATCACAATAGTCTCCTAATTGGTCTCCCCATTTCCAATCTCCCCTGCTCTCTAATCCATCTTCTAAAGAGCTGCCAAAATAATCTTTCTTTTTTTCCCCCATCTATTTATCTATTTATTTATTTATTTTTCATTTTCAATATTCACTGTTATAAGATTTTGAGTTCCAAATTTTTCCCCTCCCTTCCCTTTCCCCTCCTCAGGATTGTGTGCAATCTGATATAGGCTATACATGTACAATCATATTAAACAAATTTCCACATTCATCATGTTGTGAAAGAAGAATCAGAACAAAAGGGAAAAACCACAAGAGAGAAAAAAAAGAGAGAGAAAGAAAATAGTATACTTTGATCTTCATTCAGACTCTGTAGTTCTTTATCTGGACAGCATTTTCCATTATGAGTCTTTGGAATTGTCTTGGATCATTGTATTGCTGAGAAGAACTAAGTCTATAAAAGTTGGTCATCACACAATATTGCTGTTCAAAATAATCTTTCTAAGACAGATCTAACTTAGTCGCTCCCCTGTCCAAAATCTCCAATTGCTCCCTATTGCACAAAGGATAAAATAAAACTTTCTAGCATTCAGAACCCTCCAACAGACCTTTCCAGCTTTATTTTTCATGCTACTCCCTGTCATTACTCCACATTCCAACCAAATTGGACAACTAGCTATTCCATAAATTCAACAGTTTTTCTCCTGCCCCTAATAAATGATCTGCTTTGCTTCCAGCTCTTTGTAAGCAATTTCTCCATGCCTAGAATAAGCTTCATTCTTATCTCTGCTTCTAAAAATACTTTTCTTCAAGGCTCATCTCAGGTGCCATCTCCTCCACGGAACTGCCCCCCACCTTTCATCTTCAAATTACCTCGTACTTGCTTGTCATTATATCATCTTGTATCCCCCCCCAATGCTCTTTGAGGGGAGGGATAGTCTGATTCTTGTCTTTGAATACTCAGTACCTAGTAACTGGCACATAGTAGAATCTAATAAATTTTTGTATTAATTTATTTTGCTTTATCAACAATCACTTCCATAAACTTTTGAGTTTTAAATTTTTCTCCCTACCTTCCTCCCCAAGATGGTATGCAATCTGCACATATGTATCACACATACATGTACATTCCTATTAAACATATTTTCACATTAGTGATGTTGCAAGTAAGAACTAGAACCAATAGGAGGAACCACCAGAAAGAGGAAACAAAACACAACAGAAGAAAAAAATAGCAAATAGTGTGCTTTGATCTGCATTAATAAATTTTTTTTAACTTAGCTGAGTTGATAAGGAGAGAGACTGTTGTTATTTTTTTTTTCTTCATCTTTGTATCTCTAGCACTTAGAACAGAGCCTGGAACACAGAAGGTACTTAATAATTGGTTTGTATACTGAATAGCCTCACCTTTAGCTGCCCAGGAAAATGGGAGTGCAAAGAGACAGCACATTGAAAAATGGTAGTGGGAATGAAGGCTCTAAGGTTAGACAGGCGGATGGCCTCCATGACCTCACAAGATCTTTCTGTGACTTCAAGAGTCTTGGTTTGGAAATGGTGCTGATGCTATTTCCTGAAGAAGAAGAAAAAAAATAAAAAGCAATTTCCAAATATCCAAGTATCATTCACAAGAACGTTTGAATCATCCACACCAGAGGGGCTGTAGGCCAGGCCTGCCTCAGGCTGGTTTTAGGGCTTCAGAGTCAGGACTGAAAGGAAATGAGATAATCATAGTCTATTGAACCATCAACAAAAGGAGGTTTACGTAGCCAGAGCAACAAGGACATAGCATTGATTCAATTAAACACTGCTTCCCCGTCTCTGTATAGGCCATGTTGGTCTGTGGGGCGGCAGCCTTGAGAGAGGAGCTCCTGACTCCTTGTGTGCCAGCTCCTTAGACTCAGGACATCAGGAAGCTACATCAAAAACCCAGGCTTCAGTCCTTAGAGTCAATTAAGTTTTGAGGACAATTTTGGTAACTTTGAAGAAAAAATTGACATCCTACAGGACAATTATTGCTCCTACCATGCTAGATGTGGCATCTCCAGGGCTGGTTGTTTCAGTCAAGTCATGGCATGACTCTCCACAAAGAGAAATGTTTGATTGGGTGACCAGTTGGTTGGTAGGTTCATTTTAATGATAAAAAGCTAGGAGGGATAGCTAGCACACTGAATACTAGAGTCAATATCCAAAAGGAATTAACTTGAGAGGTTAGAGTAAATTGACTAGGTCCATTAAGATGAGATTTAATAGTGATAAATAGAACTTGGATTCAAAAAAGCAACTTCACAAGTTCAAGATGGGGTTATTGTCGTTTGTCCTTCATTCTGGAAGAGGTAGGGGTGATTATATAGTTCATCCGAAAAAGATCTGTGGGTTTCGGTGGACCACGAGGCTTTTTTTCAGTTAACAGTGTTATATGGCAGCTAAGAAAGCTCGCATGATCTTAGGATACATTAAGAAAGACAAACTGTTCTCTATGAGATGACATTAGTCACCTCAAGGAAGTGTTAGTCCATCTGTACTCAGTGGCTCAGTGGATATAGGACCTGGAGTCAGGAAGACCTGAGTTCAAATCCAGCCTCTCAGATATTTTCTAGCTAGATGACCCTGGGCAAGTGACTTATCTGCAGTCTGCCTCAGTTTCCTCATCTGTAACAGGGGGACAATAATAGCAGCAACCATCCAAGGTTGTCGTGAAGATCAAATGAGATAATGTTTGTAAAGAGGTCAACTCAGGCACAGAGTAGGCACTTAATTAATGTTTATCCCTCTCCCCTTACCCCTTACTACCTGTGTGGTCCTTGGCGAGTCATTTAATCTCTGTTTGCCTCAGCTTCCTCAACTGTAAAATGAAAATAATAAAAGAATATACCTCCCAGGATTCTTATGAGGTTAAAAACAAGTTAATCTTTGTAAAAAGTTCTATAGATCTTAAAAAGTGCTCTGTAAATGCTAGCTGTTATTATATTATTATCCTTGGCACTGGCCAGACCACCTCTAGAGTATTAGGCTCAGTTCTGGATGCCACATTTTGGGAAGGATGTGCCTTGTTCAATAGAGGGTATGCTGGATAGTGAGAAGGCTTGACTTCATGCCACCAGAGAAACTGAAGCAAGTTGGGCTGTTTCCAGTAGTAAAAAGAAAACTGCGGAGTGGAAGACATGAACAGTTTAAAAATATCTGACGGACTAACCCCTGAAAGAGGGATCAGAACCGTTCTACTTGTCCTCATATGGTAGAACTAGAATCAAGGGGCAGAAGCTGAAAAAAGGCAAGTTTAGGCTTGTTATCAGGCAAAACTTTCAACCTTCATTTTCACTGGACATCCTTGTCATCTGGAACTCCTCTTTCCTCATGTCCACCTCCTGGCTTCCCTGGCTTCCTTCAAGTCTCAATACATGCATATTTATTATAAAATACGTGGTTTTCTTTTCTTTTCTTTCTAATGGGTGGGGAGTGAGAGGGAGAGAAAATAGATTTGTTATTTTTTAAATACAGTTATCCCTTCCCCATCTTTCCCCATTGTGG
This sequence comes from Vombatus ursinus, assembly GCF_900497805.2. Classification (NCBI taxonomy): domain Eukaryota; kingdom Metazoa; phylum Chordata; class Mammalia; order Diprotodontia; family Vombatidae; genus Vombatus; species Vombatus ursinus. The sequence goes on from NW_020954585.1 coordinate 53,277,367, forward strand.
TTTTTATATATTGAGGGTTGGCATAAGAAATTAAATGGGAATTTTGGGGGAGTTTTGTGAAAGCTGCAGATGACACACAAAGGCCAGCAGACAACACAGAGACTATGACCAAATACTTAACCCAAATGTTACAATAAGGTATTGTAAATACCCCCTAAAAGAAAAAAAAAACCAGACTTCTCTGGTATGAAGGGAGGGCCAAAAAAATTTACGTGGATTTTTCAGATCTCAGGGGCAATAAGCCCCTAACCTCTCAATGTAGAGGGGCTGGGGGAGCTATTACATGCACTTTCAAATGAAGACCCTGTGCTATTAATTTAACTTAACTGTTTTGCTTTGTTACAAGAGGCCTCTCATGGAGTGGAGGTATCTGTAAATACTTGCAATGTGAAAACAAAACACATCAATAAAATTTAAAAATTCTTTTGCAAGAATCCTTTCCCAATCCCCCTTAATGCAGCTACCTTCCTTCTGAGGTTATTCCCAATTTGTTTTGTCGATATCTTGTTTGTAGATAATTGTTTGCTTTCCTTGGTTGTTCTCCCCCGTAAGACTGTGAGTTCCTTGAGAGCAGGGATTGGGGTTTTTGTTTGTTGGCTGAGTTTTGGCCTTTTTTTGTACTCCCACTGCTTAGCATAACGCCTGGCACATAGTAGGCATTCAATAAATAGTAAGTGCCTGACTGACTTTCAACAATTTTCATTCCGTCATTTTTCAGTTGTATCCAACTCTTCACAGCACCCTTTGGGATTTTCTTGGCAGAGATACTAGAGTGGTTTGCCATTTCCTACTCCAGTTCATTTTACAGAGAAGGAACTGAGGCCAACAAGGTTCAGTGACTTGCCCAGGGTCACACAGCTAGTAAGCATCTGAGGCCAGATTTGAACTCAGGAAGATGAGTCTTCCTGACTCCAGACCTATCTACTGTGCCACCTAGCTGCCCTATGATAATTTAGATCAAAAGTAGAATGTGCTGCTTTGACAGGTGAAGGCAGGGGAGAAGTCCCCTTCACTAGAGGCCTTGATTCAAAGCATGCATTTGTTGGAGGTTTTGCAAATGGAATAGAGGGTCAGACTAGAGGAAAAGTGACTTGTCTGAAAACTGAGTCTTGAGAATAATTGACATAGCCAGGTTCGAACCCTGGTTTCCAATACTCACTCCCCTCTAGGGAAGTCGGGGTATTGCTGGCTCAGATTCATCTGTTTCCAAATAGAACCACAGACCATTTTTGCCTTATTAGACTCTAATTCTACACCCAGGTTTATAGCCTGAGTCTCCCTCTCTCCCAGACCATTTCCTCATTGGAACTCCTAATGGAATTAAAGTCTCATCATTCACGGCTGCCAGTTATTTCGGCTACTTCCTAGATCTCAGGAATTCTTCAACTGCCTTGAGATGCCTCTGGTATAAAACTTTCGTGCTGGAGAATTTGTTAGCCCCAGCTGTAGAGCCATCTATCCCGCATCACTGACATCAGCCCTGAAATCAAACTCACTTTCCAAAGCTCCATTCCAGGCAGATGAACTGAACAAACACTAATACAGTCCTAGGCCCCGTGTCTCCCAGCCTTAGTTAGGAGGAAAACGTGCTGTGCACACATTGTAGCTAGCTAGAGGGGCCACCCTCTATGGGAGGGATTGTAGAGATTTAGAGCTGAGAGGGACCTTAGAAGTTTTAGCTCAGCCTCCTAATTTCACAGATAAGGGAAATGAGTCTCCCAGAATTCAAATGACTTACTCATGGTCAGATCTAGTTTTTCTGACTCTAAATACAGTGAACTCACCATTGTACCACACTGCTTCTGTTTATAAAATGGCACTAAAGAAGCATCGTTTGCTCACAGTCTAAAAGGAATGGGCAAAGAGGTATCAGCTGTGTTCTTCCCCTTGTATTGGGGGAAGAAGCTTAGTGTGGTAGAAAAGGCACAATACTGGAATTTAGAAGACCTGGTTTCATATCTTGGCTTAGAACCTGTGTGATCTTAGTGTCCACATCTGTAAAGTGGCAGAGAAAATAATACTTACACTCTTTGGTCCATGGCGTTGCTGTAAGAATCAAATAAGTGTAGTGAGTATTCCCAAATATCATCCTTGTTGCCCCATTGATGAGGTCTTTGGACTGGCATTGCTGGTATTTCTCTAGACGGGTATAAAGGTCTTACTGACCCCACTGATGAGGAAGGAGTTCAGTCATTGATGACATTCTGAGTCAGGACTAATCTATGCTAGAGAGCCTTTGCCCCAGGCCTCAGAGCCCCAGGAGGAACATCCCTATGCCTTACCTTTTGGTCCATGCCCTAGCAGGGCACAACTATCACCCCAGGCTACGCCTCACCCTGGGTTATTGCCATGGCATGCTGTCAATTGACCATGTTCTTTGGTGATCGCTACCCCCTCTTCCAGGGCCAGATAACACCCCTCTCTCCCACAATGACAGCACCTCTATGCCACTGTACTTCCTGAATGTCCCATATCTACCCTGCAGCCTTGGCTTCTTGAAGTTCCTTTATCCTAGCCACCTTAAAACCCCTCATTCTTTTTCTCCATTTATATCCTGCTTTGATGCTAGCATGGTAATCAAAACAGAATCTCAGAGTTGGAAGGAATTTCAGAGACCAAATGGTCTAGCTCATCCATGAGCAAGAATACCCTCTACAATATACCTGATGAGGGGTCATCCAACTTTTGCTTGAAGAGGTCCAGTGAAAAGGATCCCAAGGCAACACATTTTATTATTTATTAGCTCTTGTTGTTGTTTTCTAAGAGGACCAATGATATCACAGGGTGATGTTTTGACCTGCTCCTGAATTGGATTTAAGTCAGGCAGAGTTGTCCAAAGTCATCAGCCTCACCCTCTCTTCCAGAGTCATCCAAGTCCAGTGGCAGGATGAAAGTCAAGATGACTGAAGATGACCCGGAATACAGTGGATGACCGTGGTATCTTTGATGTCTGACCAAGCTCTAAGCCCTCCATAGTGACTGCTTCAGCTGCCTTCATGGCCCTTGGAAGAAATTGTTCTCATCCTCCCTTCTTCACATGCTTGGAGCAGACATCTCCTTAATTCACTGGTGGGTTTGAGGCCTGCCCATTACTCTCAACCTGATTTATCCTATCTGCTGAGATGGTTTTATGGGGTGTGGTCACTGCACATGCTGCAGCCTCTTGGAGCCACAGGTGAGAGTTGAGTGCCAGGTGGATATCAAGGGTGGGTGAGCAGCTCTGACGCCAGAACTGTAGTCCTCCCTGAACATCCCATACACCCCAATTTATTGGCTCTATCTGTTAAGGGAAGGATAGCATCTATAAAACACTTACCATGTACCAAATATTGTGCTGAACTTTACAAATATTATCTTGTTTGATTTTTATAGCAACCCTAGGAGGTAGGTGTTATTATTATCTCTATTTTACATTGGGAAAATTTAGGTTAAGTGACTTGCCCAGGGTCACCCAGTAGTTGAGGCTGGATTTGAATTCAAGTCTTCCTGACTCTGGGCCCAATGCTCTATCCACAGTACCACCTAGCAATCTACTTCTTTGCCATAAGCCTGAGTCTGTCTCTTTGAAACTTTCATGTGTTGCTCCCAGTCCTTCTTTCTGAGGACAAGCAAAGCAAATTTTATCTTCCTTCCATGAGTCAGTCTTTTGAGTGCTTGAACAGTGTTCCTGGCTCTGCTCCTTAGTAGTTCTATTGTTCTGACATATGTCACCTTACTTGTCTGAGACTCAGTTTCCATATCTGTAAAATAAGGCAACATGGCACTATAAAAAGAACTGTGGATTTGAGGACAGAAGACTTGAGTTCAAATCCCAGCTTTTCTATGAAGTACTTATATGACCTTGGGCAAGTTACTCCCCATCCCTAAAACCTAGTTATAGTGCTGGAGATGTGTGTTTGATATAGTATGAATTTCTTATTTTGTCCTTTTTTTTTTTTTTTTTTTTGCTGAAGCTACACTGAGGATAATTCCTTAATGACTGAAGACTCATAGCTCACTCATAGACCTGGGTTATAGCCTTGGGGTTGGCCTTGAAGGAAGGAGACTGCAGACTGAAGATAAAGAACAAGATCTGGGTGACTGGACACATTTCCCTGGAAGGAAGTTTCTGGAGAACCACTGGCAGATCCAAGGGAAATAATTATTGTACCCAGTCTTCTGGATTCAACAGAGGAGAATCTAGACCATGATGAGTTCTTAGAGTAATAAGAAATCTTAGACCATGGAAGACCTCCAGCTGAGGATCATCAAGACAGAAGCAGAATCTGGAGCAGCCAAACTCATACCTTCCTATTTGTTTGTATTGTGAGTTATATGGACCGTGCAGATACAAGGAAAAGAATGATCTAGTCAGGGGGAGACTTTCTTCTCTCAAGGGGCCAAAATAAGGGGAATACTATACATATAGGTCACTGGGAGACAGGGCTTATCAGAGGGGAAGTTGTCTTGACTCTGCCAACCCCAAGTTCATTCCTCCTGCAAGGAAGGAGATCTTTCTTATGGTAATACTAAGTATAGAGTACTGTATATGCAGTTGCCTGGCGAGGAAAACCTCACCAAGATAGAAAAGGAGAATTGTTTCAATTGCTTATGGATTTATGCAAGAATCCTCCATATTTTCTATCACGTTAAATAAAACCTGTCCTATATTCACTCTATTGTTAGCCTGAATGTTTTTGTTGGAGCTTTTACTGAAGAGATCTAAGGAAGCCAAGTTCTAACATTCCCCAGACAAATTCTAGGTAGGGGCCCGAAAGAAATTAAAAAAGAGGTCCCTGTAATTGAACCCAATGTAAACTCAGAAATTGGATTCTGGGTCCCAGCTTACATTACACAGGGTGTCCCAGACCCTGGTTATATTATACAGGGTGTCCCAAAAGTCTTGGTGCAGTTTCAGTTTTAATAAGCTTAAGATGAAGATTTTGGAACAACTGAGCTCTGTTATCTTAAAGAATCATCTAAATACGAGCAGTTATTATTGGTGCTTTATTCTTATGTCCCTCCTACAAAAAGATAACACCACTGTGTCATTGTCATCTCAGGAGTAGGCAGACAATTCCAGACCTTTGGATCTTGAACCAAACAAAAGGAAAGATAAAATTGCTACTGTGAATCCTATCAGTGATGCGATTCAAAGTGACTGGCCCTTCAAAATGAAGACATACCTGAGATTATAAGACGAATGTGCTTCAGCCAACAATAAAGTAAGACTTTTTCTCTAAAATGTACTTCTTTTGTACAACTTTTGTCAAGTCACAATGGGTTCTGTCTTATTCTTAGTTGCAGTAGTAGTCTGAACCTGAATTGACAACCACCAGGGGCTACTCAGCCAGCAGTGAAGAGGGGTCGACACCACACCTCCCTTACTCATCCTTGTGGCCAAAGTCAAACATCTGGGATGTTGCTACTTGGAATTCTAGGTGCCTTCTGTCTCTATAGAATAGGGATCAAACACACAACCCAAGTTCTCATTACCACCATATGACTGAATTATCTAGTCATGAAAACCTATAAGAGTAACTCCAGGCTCTTCTCACCAAAAAATGGCCCAGATAAAGAGAATATCAGAATAACTACAGGTCAGGAGTTCCCAATATGAAGATCACTATATTCTTGGTATGTTATTGTTGAGTTGTTTCAGTCATGTCCCCATTTGGGGTTTTCTTGGCAAAGGTTCTGAAATGGTTTGCCATTTCCTTCTCCAGCTTATTTTACAGATGAAAAAACTGTGGCAAACTGGGTGAAGTGACTTGCCCAGGGTCACACAGCTAGGAAGTGTTTAAGGCCATATTTAAATGCAGGAGGATGAGTCTTCCTAACTCCAGGCCTGGTACTCTATCCGCTGAACCATTTAGCTGCCCAGTTTATGGGAAACTCATAATGATAGCAGCTTGGTAGAGAAGAGGGCTAGGAAGGAAACCCAGTAGCCTGAGTCCTTAGAAACTACTTCATGCAAATATACTTCCCCAGGCTACATCCCCTAGGGATGACTCCTCCACTTTCATGTTTCCTAGGGCAGCTAAGTGGCCAGGCTCATCTTCCCGAGTTTGTCTGGCCTCAGACACTTCCTAGCCGGATGACCCTGGGCAAGTCACTTAACCCTGTTGTCTCAAATTTCTTGTCTGTAAAGAGAGCTAGAGAAAGAAATGGCAAATCACTCCAGAGTCTCTGTCAAGGAAACCCCAAATGGGGTCATGAAGAGTTGAACATAACTGAAATGACTGAACAGCAAAAAATACCAGTTGGAGCTACATCCAGGGGATAGATATTTAGCTAAGACATGAGCCCTTCCCTCATGGCATTTGCTTTTCTACAAAGGATATGGTACATGCAAGAGATAGGAACTGGTATACGGAACTCCCAGGTGAGGAAATTTCCTCTCAAGTATCTTTTTCATCTTATAATAATAATAGCTACCATTTACATAGAGCTTTAAGGTTTGCAGAATCTTTACATGCTATCTTACTTGATCTTCACAACAACTATGTAAGATATGTATTATTATTACTTGCATTTTACAGATGAGGAGGCTAAAGCTAAGAGAGGTTAAATGACTTGCCCAAGGTCACATAGCCTGTCTATGTCAGAGGCAGGACTTGAACCTTGGTCTTCCAGGCCAGCTGTTTATCCACTACACCATGGTGTTTCAAGATACATATAAGAGCATATCTGTATAACTTTACTATACCACAAAGAAGTACAAAACAAAGGGTGATATGAAGCCTGTAGCGGGAAGGTTGTTATGAATCAACATGTTGAGGACGGTAGTTCAGGGAAGGCTTCCTGGAGGAGGTGGCATTGAGTTAAATGAGTAGGAATCCAGTAGGAAAAGAGAGAGATAGAGGACATTCCAGACATAGAAGATGGCCAGAGCAAAGATATGGAGGTGAGAGGGAGCAAGGGATGTACAGGGTACTGCCAGTGGTCAAGTTAGCTAGAGTGTATAATGGAGGTCAATGATAAGAAATAAACCTGCAAAGATACAGTGGCACCAGATTATGAAGAGATTCTTGAATCCTAAGCAAAATAATTTGACCTTTACTCCATAGGTGATAGGGTGCCACTCAAGGGTCTAGAGCAGAGGAGTTACATGGTCAGAGCCATGCATAAGGAAGTTCATTCCAGTAGCAATGTGACTGGAAGGAGGAGAGAGTGGAGCAAGGAGCTGTACTAGAGTCTGATCCGGACTATAGTGGTGGTAATGGGAACAGAGAGGAGGGGCTGGTGTTAGAGATGCCAAGGAGGTGACTGGGTAAGACTCTAGGTTTTGGACAGTGACTTGAACCACTTACAGCCCCTGGGAGAAAGAAAAACAAGCCAGACATGTAGGATTCAACAAACATCAAGCCCTTCACTCCCTGACCCTTTAAATTTTGGTATCACATCTTCCCCACTGCTGGAAAATTTTCAGATGCAGCTAATCAGTCAACCTATGTATATCTCTCGCTGCCTGGAGGAGGCATGGACTCTAATGTACGATTCTGAGTTCCCTGCACAGTCTCTGATCTATCGATGGCTCTGAGCGCTTGGCCTCTCCCTCTCTCTCACTTAGTGGCTCTGGTGACATAAAACCCCGTGTTCCCAGACAGAATCACACTCATCCGGCTCTGTCAATTAGAGAACATCGTGCTGGCATTGGATTCAGGGTGTTAGTCAGAGCAGGGACCGAGAGGAGACAGGATTGGTTCAATAGTCGATGCTGGGATTTGGGGAGCTCACACGAAGGGTGCTATGCAAGTGGTAGCGATTGATTTCAATCAATTGTCCTCCTCCCCCCTCCCATCCTCCAAGCTCTAGATTTCCCATGGGGCCTGGGAACGGAAAAAACCCTGTCTTTGGAGAGAAAGTACTAAAAGGGCAATTTTCTTGTTCCCTGCGGTCCGTCCAAGCTCAGTGGGGCTCTGACGCAGCAGGCCACTGCCTATTTAAACATTTAGAGTGGGGAAAAAACAACTTCCAGGCTTGGCTGGCTGATTACTCACCAAAAAAGAGTTTCCAAAGGCTGGGCCCCAGGACTAGACAATCCCCAGGGTACAGTGGGACAAGGGCCCAGTGGCCTGATGGCATAGGGTGGGAGAAACCTTCCAAGGGGGAATTTGATGCTCCTTTCCTCCCTTGGAAGTATTCAGAAATTGGATTCCCAACCCCTGGGACCTTAGGTTCTGATTGGTGAGCCTGTGTCTTATCCTGGTCCTAACCAGGCCTAACACAGCTCTTCCTGGCCATTTCCAAGCCATGTTCCTGTCCTCCAGTCTCTTCACCTTGCCTCTCCCACCTCTTTCTCTTCCCCCTCTTTCCACTTCTTTTCCCTCTCCTCCTCCCTCCTTTTCCTCCCCTCCTCCCCCTCTCTCTCCTCCTGCCCATCCCTTTCCTCCTCTTCCTCCCATCTCTTCTCTCCTCCTCCCACCTTCCATCCTTCTCTTCCTTTTCTTCCTCCCAGAAATTACACTCTAATTCTTGGAACCCTGGGTTCTGATTGGTGAACTTTCACTTTTTTTTGTCTGTATCCAGGCCTACCAGCCTCTTCACAAACCACCTCCATTTGATGCCAAATTTCACCTCCAGCAGGCAAGTAGTGAATGTCCTGGTGACCGTGGGGTCTGGTTGGTCAACTCTCACTTTATATTTTGTCACTTCTCCCTGGCCACCATTCCTCTATGTGTTGTTTTTTCACTATTGGAATGCAATTCCTTGAGAGCACGGACTGTCTTGGTTGCTTGTATGTGCATCTTCATCAATTAAAACAGAGTCTGGGTCATAATAAATGCTTAATTAATGCTTTTTTCATTCATTCATTCATTGGAAGTAGCCTAAGATTCTTGGAGAGTTTGCCATGTGCCCTGGCCTCATGAGGATGAGATTGCCCCACCCTACAGCATCTCTGTGACCTATTGTCATATGTGTGTATGTATATATGTGGATGTATATGTATACGCACATATATGTATATGTATGTATATACATTCACACAAGTATATGTATACATGTACCTAAAGATACATACATGTTTGTTGTGTGTATGTTTGTTATATCTATATTCTCTTGAACAAGCATTGTTTAATTTATTTTTTTGGCTAGGCAATGGTGTTAAGTGACTTGCCCAGGGTCACACAGCTAGTAAGTGTCAAGTGTCTGAGGCCAGATTTGAACTCAGGTCCTCCTGACTCCAGGGCTGGTGCTCTATCCACTGCACCACCTAGCTGCCCCCCAAGCATTGTTTAATTTAAAGTTTCTCACCAAATAGTCCCTAAAAAAAAGGTCTTTATAATAATGATGATGGAAAACTAACAGCAGATAGAGTCCTGAACTTAGAGTCAGGAAGATCCTACCTCTGACACTTAGTAGCCATGTGATCACAGGCAAGTTACTTAATTTCTTTCTCTGAGCCTTATTTTCCAGCTCTGTTAAAAAGAGGACCCTTCTGAGTTCCCTTCCATTTCTAAATCTATGATACTATATTGGAGTAATGGGAGTTTAGAAAGAAGAAGAGCTAATATGGACCTCTAAATGTTGGTTGAATTTAAATAATACTTTATGGTTGCAAAGACATTTGCTTCTATTTTGTCATCTAATTCTCTCAACAGCCCATAAAGTAGATAGTTCAAATGTTATTGACTCATTTTACAGATGAAGAAACTAAGGCATAAACAGGTCAAGGGACCTCTAAGGTCCCTTTCAGCTAATAATAATAGCTAGCATTTGTCTAGCCAGGCATTGTGCTAAATGCTTTATAAACATTTCATTTGATCCTTACCACTCTGAAAGGTAGGTGTTATTATTATCTACATTTTACAATAAAGGAAATGGAGGCAGAGGTTATATGATTTCCCAAGGTCACACAATTAGTAAGTGTCAGAAATTGGGTTTGAACTCAAGTCTTCAGGCTCCAGGTCCAGCACTGTATTCATTGTACCACCTAGCTGCTCTAAGTCGTATAATCTTATGATGCTATGACTTACCCAAGATGTCACAGTACATCGATGAAGATGTGATTGCAGGTCTTTTGATTATTAACTGTTCTCAGTAAGGAGTGTATGGGATATTCAGGGAGGACTAGCACCTCTGGTATGAGGGCTTGCTGAGCCCTTCTCAAGGCTGCTTAGCCACCTTTGGTGCCCACCTGCCACCCAACTCTCACCTCTGGTTCCAAGAAGCTGTAACATGCAGATGAGCTAAACCAGGTTGAGGGTAACCGACAGAGTTCAAATTCATCAGTGAGTTGGGGGATGCCTACTCTAAGCATGAAGGTTTCCCCTGGTGCAAAAGACAGATGAGAATAATTTGTTCCAACAGCCATGAAGGTGGCTGAAGTATGTGGTGTGGAGCACTTAGAGTTTGATCAGACGTTGAAGACCTCAAGGTCATTCACTGTATCCTGGGTCATCCCTAGTCATCCCAACATTTGTCTTGCCACTGGACTTTAATGACTCTGAAAGAGTGAGGCTAATGATTTTATGAAATTCTGCCTCACTTAAATCCAATTCATACCCAAGTCAAGCCATCACCCCATGTTGTCATTAGTTCTCTTTGAAAATGAAGGACAAACAACATTCTCAGTAAACATACCATACTGCTGTTGGGATCGGGCCCCCAGAAAGAGCGCTGGTACCAAAGGAAGAATTGGACCCTACACCACACAACTCCAATTGAAGCCTAGGTGGTGGTTTGACCCTCCCAAAGAACCAACCATCTCTCCACAGAAAATCAAAGCTGCCATCAAAGACCTGAAAGAGATCAATCAAAGCCCAGAAAATCGTGTAAATAACAGTATTTGCCATACAACCAAACCCAGAGCAGAGCAGTAGTCCCCAAAATTACATTTCCCAATTAAGGAATGAATCACTCTTTATAAAAAAGCAAGTCAATGGGAAATATGATTTTTTTTCTTTCTCATCTCCACCAACATTTCTAATTGTCTTTCCTTAGCCTTCCTGTGCACTGATCCATTTCATGATGATAAAAAGCATTACCTTTGGTGATTATATTCTGGGTTTCTAATGACAGGGAGCTGCCTGCAACTTTTCTTAATGTGCACAGGTACGCAGAAATGGTTAGTCACAGCTGGGCTGCCTGAGCCCTCATAGCAGTCATTCCAGGATGAGGGTGGAGGGTGTGTGTGTGTGTGTGTGTGTGTGTGTGTGTGTGTGTGTGTACAGAGCAGGAAATGGAACCTTTAGGGGGAGCCAGCTCTCCTGCCCTCAGAGAGAAAAATAAGATGGATTGAGGCTGGTAACGGGGAAGCAGAAAGGGAGGAGTTGGCGCAAGGGACTGGAGCATCATTAAATATTAAAAAGTGCTTTGCTAACCTGAAAGCACTATGTAAATGTGAGTAACTATCATTGTAAGGTCACAAATATTGATCTAGAAGGAAAATTAAGGGTCATCTACTCCAACCTTCTCATTTTACAGATGAGGAAACTGAGACCCTAAGCAGGAAATCACTTGCTCAAGGGCATACACTTAGAGTTTGAACCCAGATCCTCTGATTCTAAATTCAACCCTCTTTCATAGGATCATTGCTTTAGAACTGTAGATGACCCTAAAAGTCATCAAAGGCAACCCACTCATTTTATGGATGAGGAAACTGAGTCCCAAGGAGGGAAGAGATTTGTCCAAATTAATACAGTTAAGGGCAAAGACAGAAGTTGAACCCAGGTCTTCTGACTACATTCAACACTTTTGGGATTATAGATTTGAAGCCAGAAGATGCTTTAGAGGTAGCTTGGTGGCACAGTGGATAGAGTGCCGCAATGGAGTCAGGATAGTTGTTGTTCAGTTATTTCAGTCATGTCTGGCTCTTCATGATTCTATTTGGGGGTTTTCTTGGCAAAGATACTGAAGTGGTTTGCTATGTTCTTCTCCTGCTCATTTTACAAAGGAGGAAACAGAGGCAAACAGGAGTAAGTGACTTGCCCAGGGTCACATAGTAAGTGTCTAAGGCCAGATTTGAACTCAGGAAGAGGAGTCTAAGTTCAAATCCAGCTTGAGATGCTTCTTCATCTATAAATGGGGATAATAATGGCATCAATCTCTATTGTTGGGAGAATCAAATGAGACCATATTTGTAAAGTGCTTTGCAAATCTTAAAGCTCTTTATAAATAAGTGCTAGCTAACAGAGGTCATCAAACACAGCCTCCTCATTTTACAGACGAAGAAACTGAAACCCAGAGAGTGACTTGCCCAGGGTCACACAACTAGTAAGTGTCTAAGGCAAGATTTGCACCCAAAACATTGTACCATACTGTTCCTCTTTCTACTGCCCATGTCATCTCTGCGTGTTGTGGAAGGACCATGAACCAGAGGACTTTATCCCCAAGTCCCAGAACTCATATTAGCCCAATATATGATTCGCGGAGATGGAAATTCATCTATTTTCTGTAAAAGGGGATAGGAAATCCTGCCCTAGCTACCTATGAGATTGGTTGTGAATTATAATAAGGAAGGTAGGAAAGAAACAAATATTTATTGAGCACCTACTATGTGCCAAGCACATCACAAATATGATCTCACTTGATCCTCACAACAACCTTAGGAGGTAGGTTATATTATTATTCCCATTTTACAGATGAGGGAACTGAGTCAGGTAGTGGTTAAATGATATACTCAGGGCCACACAGCTCATAAGTGTCTGAGGCCAAATTTGAATTCAAGTCTTCCTGACTCCAGGCTCAGAGCACTATCCACTGTGCCAACTAAAAAAAAATCCAAGAAAGCTTTGAGAAATATAAAGGACCCTACAAATGTGATACAGTAGAGAGAGTACTAGATTTGGAATCAGAGGAGGTGGCTTCATGCTTCATCTCAGTCATTTCTGTGACCATGGACAAGTCATAATATCTCTAGACCTCAATTTCTTCATTTGTAAAATGGAGGTAATAATATTAGTACTACCTACCTATGTTAGGCTGAAGGACCAGTTGATGAGCACTCAGATTCAAATGATGAGGTGCTGGAAATTACTTCCATGAGAGCTTTCCAAGGCTAGATATTGCATTGAGTGATATGCAGATAGGAGCAACTGAAAATCAACCTCCTCATGAATGAACCACCTCACTTATAAAATGATTTGCAAACCTTAAATCTTTATATAAATGAATGCTAGCTAATAGAAGTTATCAAATGCAGCCTCCTCATTTTATAGATGAGGAAACTGAACCCCAGACAAATTAAGTGATTTGCCCAGGGTCACACAGCTAACGTCTGAGTGTCTGAGGCAGAAAGAACAAGCACCAATGAGTATAGTCAGCTCCCCCACTCCACCAACTTCCTGCACTCAGACTCTTAGCACAGCCCCTGGCATAGACTGATATCTAATGTGTGTGGCAACATGCAGAGCACTGCCCCCACGTTGATGCAATGATTGGTCCCCTCTCAAAGGAGATATTATTAGATCCCACAGTAGGGATAGCTTCCAAGGAGAGTCTTGCAAAAAGCATTCAGAGAGCAGGAATCTGGGAAAAAATTGGGACAAGAGAAATGAGACATCTCTAGAAAGCAGGAGCTGAGACGGAGTGGTACATGGGAGGAACACTGAGTATTATGGACTCAAGCTTTTTAAGCCGATCTATTGGCTACTAATCTATACAGCCTTATGGGCTTCCCTTACAGGGGTGTGGTGAAGAAAGTATTTTGTATTCCTCAGAGTGCTGTGTCAATGAGAGATATCATTAGATTCACCCTTCAGGGTCTGACATGGTGAAGGAAATCCACTTGGTCTGGTTGCTCCGTTAAGGCTATGGTTAGTGTGGCCACTGCCACAATCAGGGTGGGGAAGAGTAGCCCCAGCTCATAAATGTGTTTGGGAGGCATTAAGTGTCCATGAAGAGAGGCAGCTAGGTGGCATAGTGGATGGTTCTGCTGAACCTCTAATCAGGAAGTTGTTGTTCAGTCATGCCCGACTCTTCATGACCCTATGGACCATAGCACACCAGGCCCTTCTATCCTCCACTATCTCTCTAAATCCATCCAAGCTCATCTTTGTTGTTTCCATAACACCATCTATGCATCTCATCCTCCAGTGTCCCCTTTCCCTTTTGCCTTCAATCTTTCCAAACACTAGGGCATTTTCCAATAAATCCTGCCTTCTAATTATGTGACCAAAGTATTGAAGTTTCAGCTTCAGCATTTGACCTTCCAGTGAATAGCCTGAATTAATTTCTTGAAGTATTGGTAATCAGGAAGTAATCAGGAAGACCTGAGTTCACACCTGACCTCAGATACTTGCTAGTTATGGAACCCTAGGTAAGTCGTTTAACTTCTGTTTGCCTCAGTTTCCTAAAGTGTAGAGTGGGCATGATAAATTATTAAGGTTTATTTATAATATTTATAAAGCACTTAGCACAGTGTCTAGCATACAGTAGGCACTATGTAAATGCTTATTCCCTTCCCTCCATGACCATGAAAAACAGGTATTGTTTCCAACTGGCTAGAACTTCATTTTAGAATGTTGTTTGGCATATGGAGTAGTGGAAGGAATAGTGGAACGAGTCAGGATAGCCAGGTCACAGGATTGTCATTTGCTTTGTGACCTGTGTGACCCTGAGGAAGTCACTTCCCTCTCAATTTACTCATCTGCAAAGGGGGGAGATAGACTGGTTGACATCTGTGATTCCTTCCACCTCTGACATGATGTGACTCTGATGTTTGTGGAATGGCTTCCAGACATTGAAGATACTCAGAGAGATGCTAATATCAGGAGGCTAGTTAGATCAATCAAACAACAAGCATTTATTAAGCAACTACTACATACCAAATACTTTGTTGGGCACAGGGGATATCAAAGTAGAATAAACCTAGCCCTCAAGAAGTTTACATTCTAGCTAACATCAGATTTGCTATTATGGGATCAGGTTCTTGATCCACCTGGTTCACGACCCTATCGCTGGCAAAGTCACCAGAGGGAAATGTTGTGGAAAATAAGGATTCTCTTCCCTGAAACTAACATGTAAGGTCAAGAAAGAGTACTGGATTCGGATTTGTTGCTACATACATTTGAGTTTAAATCCCATTTCTACCATTTGCTACCTATGGGATATTGGGCATGTTGCTTAACCTTCATCAGCCTCAGTTTCCTCATCTGTAAAATGAGAGGGATTATAAATAGATAATGGGATTATAAACGCAGAGCTGCTAGGTCCCCAAGAGGTCATTTAGTCTAATTTTATTTTACAGATTAAGAAACTAAGGTCCCAGGCAGTGAAAGGAATCCTACCCAGGGCCACAGAGCTAGTAAGTAACAGAATTCAGCATCTGAAACAATCTCCTCACTCAGAGCTCTGCATTCTTTCCACCACTCCTCAAAAGCTAACTCTCGAAAGTTCTGTCGTAAGTGTTGCTATCTCCCCAATATAATAAGGGGAGAGAAGGCAAAGGTCTAAGAATCTAAGGGGCTTCAGAGCCCTGATCCAGAGGATCCCTCCTCTGGTCCCTCCTCTCACCCTTCATCTCCACCCACCCAGTCAGGCTGTCGGCTCCATGCCCAGGCTAGAATGGAGAAACCCTCAAACCCAGATTCTCCTCAAGCAAAGACTTGACTTGGTTTGGAGTGTTCAACAGGCCTCCCTGGAAGGCTGCCAGCCGACTCCATGCTCTTCTTTGCTCATCAATCTTTTTACCAAAACACTGTGATATATACTGATCAGTGTCCCTACGGGCTCCCCAGACAGCGGACAAATTACCAGATTATTTGTGAATTTTAGTCATCCAATGGGGATTCAATGCTGTGACTGTAAATGTGAAATCAGCTACTTCCTACAACTTCCAAACAGTGAGCTGTTAACAAGTCAGGTAAATTAAACAGCAGACTCACTCCACTAACAGGCCCAGCTGTCAGGGGAAGACAGATGTGTGCAATCAGTGCAGAGCTCAGACTGACTCCACAGGATCCAATCTCCCCTCTTCCCCTGATTCAGGGA
Organism: Vombatus ursinus; assembly: GCF_900497805.2. Taxonomy (NCBI): domain Eukaryota; kingdom Metazoa; phylum Chordata; class Mammalia; order Diprotodontia; family Vombatidae; genus Vombatus; species Vombatus ursinus. Next base: position 53,293,282 of record NW_020954585.1, read on the forward strand.
AGAAATTGAGACAAGGCTCTGGATGAAGAGTTCTACTCTTCAGGATGGGAGGAGTATTTATGGAACAACATCATGTCACTGTCTTATGCAAAATCCTTCTGTGCCTCCACATTGCATCTGGGGTAAAGCCACTTGGCCTGTATTCAAGACCCTCCCCAACCTTCCCCAACCGTCCTTTCCAGCCTGCATCCCCACTATTCCCCTTCATAAACCTTTGCCCTTCTCTTACCCTCCCGTCTCCTCCTCTCCCATTTCTTCCATTTTCTTCTTTTCTCTCCAACCCATCATTTAGAACCAGCTCAAATCTCTCCTCCTAGTAATTTACATGCTGTTTCCTTCATTAGAATATGAGCTCCTCCTTTCCCCTCTCCTTTCTTCCTCCTTTCCTCTCTTTCTCTTCTCTCTCTTCCTCCCCTCTCCTCCCCTCTCCTCTCCTCTCCTCTTCTCACCTACTCTCTCCTCCCCTCCTCTCTCCTCTCCTCACCTCTTTCTTCCTCCTCTCCACTCTTTCTCTTCTCTCTCTTCCTTTCCTCCCCTTCTTCTCGTCCCTTCTGCTCTCCTCTCCTCCTTTCCCCTCCCCTCTCCTCTCTCTTCATCTCCTCTTTCTTTTCTCTCTCTTCTTCTCTTCCCCTCTCCTTTCCTCTCCTCTCCTCTTCTCTCCTACCTCTCCTTTCCTCCTCTTTCTTCTCCTTTTCTCTCATCTCCTCCCCTCCCCTCTCCTCTTCTCTCCTCTCTCTTTTTTCTTTTCTTTTCTTTTCTCTTTCTTCTTCTCCTTCCCTCCCCTCCCCTCTTCCCACTTTCCTCTCCTCCCTGGACTTAACCTCTCCCATCTTCAGTTTCCTCATCTGATAAATAGGGATAATAGTAACCTCTACTTTGCAGAGTTGTTATGAGGACCAAATGAGATAACATACATAAAATGCCTTCCAAACCTTAAAGCACTATGTAAATAATAGTTATCGTTATTATTATGCATTCATTCATTTCCAGTTAACCAGCATTGATGGAGTGATTCTCTTTACATGATGCCTTGCCGTGCCTTAGCACACTCCACTCCTTCCTTTCCTTCCCTCCTTCCCCTTCTTTCCTCCCTTTCTTCCCACATGGAACATGGGGGGCAACATTAAGCTTTTAGCACCCCTTGATCCTCTCTTTTTGTACCCAATTTGCCTCTTTAAGCTCCTCCCCTCCTCCAAGTTCTCCATTTCTTTGTATTGGGATGACTGATTAAGGCCCAGAAGGTTAGACAGCCTCAGTAGCGGAAAGTCTGGGGAATCCTATAATCACTCGCAGAGGTAAACATTCCAGTCAAACCTGCAATTTAAGAAAGCTTTGTTGTGTCTCCCCACTTGGGAGATCAGATTCCTGCCCCCACTACTACTACTACTACTACTACTACAGTAAATGAAATATAGTTCTATCATTAATGGAACTGCATCTGCAAAGCTCTTGCCCAGCAATATTCTTGATGCACTGCTGAAGGGGCTCCACCCTGTACCACATAAGAGGCTGTGCCAAGGATAAGCAGGACTAGGCTGTACAGCATTGAACCAGCTCATAGTCAATGCCATGGCCAATCAAAAGCAGGAAAATCTTACAACAGACATCTGGAGGCCAGGAACAGAGAGAGCGCCCCGGAAGGAAGTACAAGAAGACAGAAATGGGCCATTAGATTTCACTGTTTCCACTAATGGAAGTTTCCTGCTTTGAACAGGCATGGAGAGGTGTGTGACACCCTACCTCTAACCCTCATCACCTCTCTCCTGAACTATTACAATAGCTTCTTAATTGGTCTCTCAAAGACAGCTAAGTCTCACCCTTACTTAGACTGGCCTGCTGTGGGCTGTGCACTCTTGCAGCTTTCGCTGGATAAAATAGGAACCAAAGATATTTAAGTGTGATTGTGTTATTTTTGTACTGTAAGTAGTGTAGCATCTCACTGCGGAGAAAATTTAAAGATGGGAGGCATTGATCAGCCCTTTCTTGGCCTGGTACCACCCCAAAACAGCCCCAGCCCTGCTCTCCCTCATCTTCCCCACTTCAGTAATAATTATCTTGAATTCCCAAGCCACCACCCCCCCAACCTCCAGATTCTTCCTGAGTCTGCCTTCTCCAGGTATTAATTCATCCTCCAAACTTCGTCAGACCCATCTAAGGGATCCCTCTAGACCCTCAGGACCTGAATTCTCTACTGGCTCCTCTGACAAGTAAATAAATGCTGGAATGCTAAGTACTGATAAACTTAATTGTTATCCCTCCAAGATGAAAATACTATGGGCTTTATATCACCCAAAGGGGGTGATAATGGTGGAATTTCACACACTAGAGCTGAGAGCTAATGGGAGAACAAAAGCCCTTTTTTCCTCTCCTCATATTACACGTTTACACATTTACTCCAAAGAGGGTTGGGGGCTGGTGCTGATGTGAAGGTGGGTACAGGTGTGTATTGTGAGGCCCAAATGAGATAATGCATGTAAGGTGCTTTGCAAACCTTAAAGTTTGACATCAATGTGAGTTATTGTTATTGTTGTTATTGATTCTCTCTATTTTTCCAGAGGGGATGGGCTAGGCCTACTTAACTTGCTCTGGACAAATACCCAGCCTGGTCTCAGGGAAAATAGTAAACAACAAATGCAGTGGGAAGAATATAGTGAGAAACCAATCATTCAGCACCTTTATGGGCTAAATTCACAAGTACCCCATCCTCCCTGGAAAAAATAACATCTTCCTCTTCCACAAGGTAGCAAGAGCAAATAGACATAGTAAGGGACTTCTCTCATTCCAAAGATACTTACCAAGTGTTTTCTGTGGGGAGAGTAATAATGCTGGGTGCGTTACAGAAAACCAGCCCTGCTATGAGGAGTTTATAATCTTGAAGCAGCGATAAGACTTGGGCATAGATAATTTTAGTGCAAAATGGAATGTAACAATGTGCTTTGTTGTTGTTTGTCTTTCATTTTTGAAGAGGATCAGTGACATCATGGGTGATGTCTTAATTTGACCCTGAATTGGATTTAAGTGAAGCAGAGTTGCACAAAGTCAGTAGCCTCTCTCTCTTCCAGAATCATTGATGTCCAGTGGCAAGAAGACAAAAGTCAAAACGACTGATGATGGCCTGGGATGCAGTGGATGACCTTGGTGTCTTTGATGTCTGACCAAGCTCTAAGGGCTCCACAGCGCCTGCTTCAGCCACCTTCATGGCTGTTAAGAGGACAAAGTGCCGTCACTTTGTACTTTCACAGCTCCAGCTGGGGGCATCAGGGAGGAGGTGGCCTCTGAATTGGGCCTTGAAGAATGAACATGTCAATAAGTACAGTTGTGGGGTGAAGAAGAACATTTTGTAAGTAGGGAACAGTGTGAGGCCTAGAAGTGGGCAGGTGTGAGATGCATCAGGAATGACCATTGATCCAGTTTGGTTAGAATATAGTATATGAGAGTGAGTAGTGTGCATTATAGGGCAGCGAGGTGGCACAGTGGATATAGTGCCAGGCCTTAGAAAGACCCGAGTTCCAATCTGGCCTGAGACACTTACTAGCTGTGTGACTCTGGGCAATCGCTTAAACCCATTTACCTCAGTTTCTGCATCTGCAAAATGAGCTGGAGAAGGAAATGGCAAACCACTTCAGCATCTTTGCCAAGAAAACCTCAAATGAGGTCATAAAGAATCCAATACAACTGAATAACAACAAGAGAGGTAGGTTAGGGGCTGCTAAGTGTCACTGTGACTAGAGCTCTGGCCTTAGAGTCAGGAGGCCCTGAGTTCAAATCCAGCCTCAGACACTTAACACTTACTAGCTGTGTGACCCTGGGCAAGTCATTTAACCCCGATCGCCTCACCAAAGGAAAAAAAAAAAGAAAGGTAGGTTAAAACTAGATTTTGGAGGGCCTCAAATGCTAAGTTAATGGATTTGAAATATATTCAATGGAGTGACAGGGTGATTTAATGCAAAGATATCAAAAAATCAGCCTACAACATTTCTGAGTGCTACCTGAACCAGATTAAAATGTAATTGGGAAATATATTAAAAAATAAATGAAAACACAGTAGAACAGAGATAATGTTAATATGTGGTTTTCTAAGTCAATATGTGGCTTGCAGGGATCCTTATACACAGTTAGTGGCCTTCTTTCTATGATGTAATGGGTCAGTCCCTGGGTCAGAAAGACTCAAGATAAAGTCCCACCTGAGACACTTTTGGCCTGTGTGACCGTGGGCAAGTCACTTAATCTCTCAGTGCCCCCAGGCAGCTCTCTAAAACAGTAAATTGCAGAACAAGTGCCAACTTTCACGGGGTGGGAGGTGGAGAGAACTTCCCTTATTAAGAGTTTTATCTATGAAATCAGAGGTCCAATTTTTTTTCAGACTAGGAGACACAAGAAGAAACCATTCCTTCATAGAGATGTTGGAAAGGAAGGGGATGGGGTGGATGGGAGGGATATGATGAAAAGCATTCCATGTAATATTGACAGCTTTTTCCAATGTATTGATGGATTTTGCTATTTTTTTCCTTTCTTTTTCTTTCCAAAAAAATTCTTTGTTCTTTGAGATGGCTCTCTAGGAGGAGGAAGAGGAAGGATAAAAGGAGGAAAATGTAAGATATCAAAATTGTGGGGTTTTTTCTAATGGGAAACCACTGCAGGTTTTAGAATAGAAAAGCAGTGCAATAGTCAGAGCCGTCCTTTAGGAAGATGTAACCAGCAAGGACTCAGATTGGAGAACTGAGAGACTAGAGGCTTAGAAGTGTTAGAGTAACAGAACATGGGAGTTGGCCCTGCTTTAATGAATCCATATGAACCATGGGTGCATTAACTACTTGTATATGCATGGATTAGTGATGTTGTAAAAGCTTAGGAATGGTTTGTTCACAAAAATTAGGGTTAATATCTTCCTCCACTGCCCCCCCATTTTGCTTACTTCTTGGTTTGTTAGGTCAGTCCTTTTAGCTTTGACTAAAGTAAGTGCCTGAGGTAAGATTTGAAGTCAAGTCCAGCACTCTTGTGAGACTGCTACACTGAGTGACATGCATAGGCTAATCAGCTAAGAAGCTACAGAAATCTAACTTTGTCCTCTGAAGAAGCAGGGGATCAGATTAAATGACCTTGAAGGTCCCAGCTGACAAGGCTACATGATCCTATAAACCTCTCAGGTGTTCTGATTCCCAGTCCAGTTCTCTGCCTTCTACAGAAGTTCTAGAGAGAGCTCTTCCGAGCAGAATGGATTGGCCTCTGGTAGCCATGCGCCCCGCTCCCTGCTAGCTAGCTTGATGTCATATGAGGGCCCCTTCTGACAGTCAGTGCAGTGGAAGAAGCCCAGCCTCATTGGAGCCCAAGAGGCTGCCAATTGAAAGCCCACCGTCTCCTGGTGTACACCGGGGACGGCCCTACTTGAGCGGCTAACACCCTTTTAGATGATGTGTTATCTTAGCTCTACATGTGAAATCTATGTAAACCACCGTAGATGTCTTACTGCATAATCCTTAGAAAAATAGCAGACTGTTCTTCAAAGTTTAAAACATGCAAGCAATAATTTTGCGCATTTATCTAAAGAGCGTGACACCGCAGACTTTGGCAAATGTCTCCTGGGTCAGGTGGGGGGAGGATTGGGGGGGGAGGGTTGGGGAGAGAAGGGTGTCTTTTTTTCTTGAGTTCTCCACAGTTCTCGTCGATTCACTCTGCCTCACAAGGGTATATGATCTGGCTCACTGGGGCCCAGTCTGCAACTTGCTTCCCAGCCATAGGCCAGGCCAATTGCAATGATATTGCATCATGTGCTTTCTCACACAGGAGACTGGATTGCTAGATGGAGCCACATGTCACTGTGGTAGCAGCTTCTAACCCAGCAATATGAATACAGAGGAAATTCCCAGCTTGAGGAAGGATGCATGGAAATATGGAGAGCAAAGTCCTGGCCAAGTAATTCCCCTTTTCTCTGGCCCTATACCTTGTCCCTCATTAGGAAGCCAGGTTAGCACAGAAATCTCCTCTATGTTATTTTTTTAAAAAAAATCAATCCATCCTAATTATCATCTAGGTGCTTGGGTAAGAGATGAGGGTAGGGAGACAGGAAGCAGTGAAATACATGTAAAAGAGGAGTAATTCTGAAGTCAGAGAAACTGGGTTCAAATCCCATCTCTGATGCTTCATACATATAGGGTTTGGGTAAGTCACTTACCTACCCTAGACCTCAGGTTCTGCATCTGTACAATGAGGAAATTGGCCTCAAAGACCTCTGAGATGCCTTTCAGCTCTAGGTCTGGGATCCTGGGATCACCAGAACTGGTAGCCAGGGGCAGTCTCATAGTTTATCTACGCTTGGATTCTGTTTCTGGGGTCTGGAAAGATAAAAGAGTCTGGCACTTTTGTCTTTTGATACCATAATAATTCAGATTTCTTCTCCAGTATGAAGGAAGGGCCAAAAAACTGCAGATTTTCTGGATCACAGGGGTACCACATCCCTAACCCCTATGATATGGAAGGGATAACTGTACATTTTATTTTATGCACTTAAAAACATTATTCTGAGAAGGGGTCTATAAGTTCATCAGACTGAAAAAGGAATCCATATGACACAAAAGAGGAACGCAACTCTAGTCTAGAGGAAGATCCAGACTTTTCGTCCCATTTTTCTTCAGGGAAGGCCTGACAATGAGTGATTTTGTTAGTGGTGAAACAGAGCAGGAACATCCCTAGACGTCACTTTCTCTATCCAGGTGGACCAAAGAACTACTCTGGAGCCATACTCTAACATTACTTACCCTCAATGACATTGACTGGCTTGGTGATAGTCTACCTTATGGCAAAGTCCTTTTCAGTACATCTTGGATGGGATCCAAGGAAAGCCTTCCTTGTTACTGACTCTGTCATGGACAGTGCTATGATACTGGGTGCCTGGCTTAGTTATCAAAAGAATGAACAAATGAATTAATTGAATAAAGGAAATAGTTCACAAAATTTTAAAACCAGAAGACACCTTTGATATCAATTCTAGTCTAACACCTTCCTTTTTTAATTATCTTTTTTAAACATCTTTATTTCCAAACATATCATCCCCCCTTTCTTACAATCAAGCCTTTCCTTTTAACAAAGTATTAAAAAAAATAGAACAAGAAGTAGGTCATCAAAATTAACCAACATATCCACCAAGTCTAAGGATACAGGCAAAGTTCCCCACTATAGTCTCCCACCTCTGCAAAGAAGAAAGGGGGTGTATTTTCTCATCTCTTCTCTAAAATGAAGCTTGGTCATCGCAATTACATAGCCTTCAATTTGGGGGATGTTTGGGGGAGTTGGGACTTGATATTTTTCCATTAAGATTCCAAACTCTTCATTTTACAGAAGAGGAAAAGGAAATCAAGAGAGGGGGTCTGCCAAAATAAATGAGTGGAAGGATCAGGACAAGAGCCCATTTCTCCTAACTGCAAGTCCACACCACACTGCCTTACTCCAGTAGGAAAGGACAAAAAAAGGTCTTGATCTCTTTCCAGAAAGGTAGGCTCATGAGACCAAATTCATCTAAGGCACTTGGAATAGAACAAACTCAGTCACTCCAGTGAGCCTAGTGAGTCCATTACAAACAAAACAATCTTTATAAGTAACAGAAGCTCTCCCTGCTACAATTTGAGGGACACCTCATGAGAATCTCCCTTGCCCAAGAATATCTCTCCCACTAATTAAGAATAATCAAAATTCATATTTCTATCATAAGCATTCAAACTCAGCTCTCCACACCAAGTTCAGCAGCCCAATATGAAATACTACTTGACTTCTGAAGATCCACCATGATATATTCATTCTTCTGGATCAAGCACTGCCATCTCCAGGCCCTTCTTTGAAATGTAAATAATCCTCCGGAAGGTTAATGCTAGGTAAGGATTATAAAAAAAAAAAAAAAAAGCACACGGTTATAAAATGCTAAAGCTTAAAGACGGGTCCTCATAGATCTTTTCTAGTCCACTCCCCTGGTTTTATAGATAAGGATTGTAAAGTCTGAAAAGAAGAAAGGACTTGTCCCAAAGCACAGCCAGTTGGGGTAGAGCTGGAACTAGCTCCCCACACCATCCCTTCAATCCACACTGCTGCCAGATGAATCTTCCTATAAAGCCTAGCTCTGGTCCCTGTCACTCCCTTACTTAAAAACCTTCAGTGGCTCCCCATTGCCAGATTTAAAGGTGCCCAACTTCTTAATCCATCATTCCAGACTTCATGACAATACTAAATGGGATGGGGGAGGGTGTTCTCCATGGGAATCAAGAATAGTTGATTGGGAGGCATGGGGCCACTGATTACTGGCCCTGATTAAAAAGCATCTGGCTTAGGCTAGGCCCAGGAGTCGCCCCTGCCTTCCAGTCCTCACTAGTGTTGAACAGACACTGCCCAGAGTCTATGTGGCAAATCCATTAGGCCTCCCTCAGAGGGCAGAAGGTCCTTAAAGCCAGGAGGAGGCTGTCTCTGGGAAAGGGAAAGCACCGCCATTCCGCTCAGTGGGTGAGGAGGGGGTGGGGGAAGAGCCAGCCCCTGTTTATTTCACCTGGTTGTCTTTAGCTCTAATAGCCAGAACATCAGTTAAAAAAGAAAAAAAGTTACAGCCTGGCAAGAAATCAGTTGGTTCTAGAAGCAAAGATTAAAAAACATTTGTGAACTCTTAAGGCTTGTGGGAAAACTGAGGACCTACAGAAGGCTTTGTTTACTTCACCTCCTGTTTCCCACCATTAGCAGAGCTGAGTTGCAAGACTATTTGCTTTGCAGAAGCTCATGTTGGTCTCATCTGGATTTTCCAGCAGGCGCTGGGGCAAGACTCAGATACCGATCATCTTATGTCTGAGGCAGTCACTGAGGGGAGGAGAAACCAGCCTGGCAAGGATGCAGCCAGCTAAAGGTGAGGATGAGTAGGGGTGGCAGGGGTGGATCTGACAGCCCTCCTCATTTCCCCAGTCCTTTGCCCTCACAACACAGATATACACAGACTGACTGACAGGAAGATAGACATTCAGACCGACAGACAGACAGACAGACACACACACACACACACACATACACACACACGCACACACACACACACATACACACCTTGGTACAGTAGAAATAGCATTGGTTCTGGCATCAAAGGCTCTGTGTTCAAACCCCACCTCTGATACTTATTATCTGTGTGACCTTTGGAAAGTTGTTTAATCTTGCTGGGCACCGGTTTCCTGATCTATAAAATTAAAGGGGTTATTGTTAGACTGTGCACAGCCTCTGAGATGCCTTCTGACTCTTGAATCTATGATCTTCCTCAGCTTCTACGGAAGCTGTGTCCAAAAGAAGGCTCCAAGCCCAGGTATTTTTCCCCTTTGAAGCAGACCTCAGTAAACTAACATTGGTAGGTAGGAATGTGGCCCCCCAATATCCTCTGGAATGTGAGTATCCCCTACTGCAACCCTGGACCTAATCATTTAGGACAGGACTGGGGTCTCCAGACATCCCCAGTGTCTTATCTGAGCCGAGGAACAATACCTGTTCCAGGATAGCTCCAGGCCCTGCTAAGGATTCCAACGGCTTTGGTGATGAGTGAGAGGCCTAGCCCGGCCTCATAGTATCGTAGGTTCATAGATGTTGAGTTAGAAAGGGCCCTGGTTCCTCATGACTATCTCTCTCTCTCTCTCTCTCTCTCTCTCTCTCTCTCTCTCTCTCTCT
>NW_020954585.1:53302963-53311225 GCF_900497805.2 Vombatus ursinus
CTCTCTCTCTCTCTCTCTCTCTCTCTCTCTCTCTCTCTCTCTCTCTCACTCTGGAACTTAGACCTCTTGCTTTAATTTAGTTGGCTAAACCATAGTCATTTATTCAACCAAACCATGATCAGACTCTCAAATCTCATAATCCCTACCTCCATTCAAGCTCAAGCCCACCTCAGGCTAGCTAACAATTGGGAAATCGAGGCCTTTCTTGATGTCCTGAACCATCAATGATTCTATCCTCCGAAATTATTTTGTATATATTTATTTATCAGTTATACATAGTTTCCCCCAGTAGACTGTAAACTCCTTGAGGAAAAAAATGATTTGATTTTTGTCTTTACATCTCTAACACCTACTACTGTCCTTGGCATATAGTAGGTACTTAATAAATGCTCATTGAATTGAATTGAACTGGATTGAATTTAAAAGCAACATGTTATTTTAAAAAAGTGTAATTGAACTAAAAGGCTGGGACAGGCTCTCCCTCTCACCAGGCCAAAGGGGCAGGATAGTACATGGAAGGAACATGGCATCTGGGATGAGGCCATCTGGGTTCACATCCTGGTTCAGCCACTTATGAGTTATTCAAACTTGGGTAAATTGCTTTATCTTTCTGAGCCTGTTTTCTTATCTATCAAATGAGGATGTTGAACTAGATCATCTCTACGACCTCCTTTAGGGAATCTAGGTGGCACAGTAGAAAGAGTGCCAGGCCTGAAGCCGGGAAGACCTGAGTTCAAATCCAGCCTCAGACATTTATTAGCTGTGTGATCCTGAGCAAGTCACTTACCCTTGTTTGTCTCAGTTTCCTCATCTATAAAATGAGCTGGAGAAGGAAATGGCAAACTGCAAACTGTGTCTTTGCCAAGAAAACCCCAAATGGGGTCATGAAGAGTCAGACACAACTGAAAAACAATGCCATTATTCTATGATTCTATTTATCTGCCCCTAGCCTTGAGGAAAAGGTGTACATTCATGCAATAGAGGAGTTTATTAAATAGGCCTGGAGTCCTAGGAGTCACCTAGGACTCAGTGACCCAGAGAGAAACCAAAGGAACCTGAAAATGGGTAATGAATACTCTGTCTCTTTATTTTTCAGTTTCCCAATCTGGAGAAGGGAGAAAAAGAATCTACTCTCTTTCTCCAGGGCTGGATTTGGAAGGTTAACAGGGTAGTACTAGCCATTTGCTCTTCAATGCTTCTGGACCAGACCCAATTCATTGATATGTCGTTGTTCCAAGAGGCCTTGCCATGGACCCACATTTGGCTTCTGTCAAGATCATAAGAGACGGGATACTTTCTCCCATAATCCTTCTCTCTCTAATGACTAGCAAAGGAGAAATTTGTATCCTAAGTCCCAGTCCTTTCTCTATATCCTAAAGTTGAGCTACTCTACATATTCCCCAGGGATTTCAACGTAAAAAAATGTACAACACAATATTCACAGCAATACTTTTTGTGATTGCAAAAACATGAAAACAAAATGGCTGAAATAATTGTGGCATCAAAATGTAATGGAATACTCTTATGTCATAAGAAGCAATGCATCTGAGAAATTCAGAGAAACAAGGGAGGAGTTACTTATATGAACTGAGGCAGAACAAAGAAAATAGAACTGAAAGAAGTTATTATATAATAACTTGTTGTTGTTGAGTCATTTCAGTAATGTCCAACTCTTTGTGACCCCATTTGGGATTTTCTTGGCAGAGACACTGGAGTGGTTTGTCATTTCCTTCTCCAGCTCATTTTACAGATGAAAAAACTGAGGCAAACAGGGTTGAGTGACTTCCCCAGGGTCACACAGCTAGTAATTATCTGAGGTCAGATTTGAACTCAGGAAGATGAGTCTTCCTGATTTCTGCTCTACCCACTGTGTCACCTAGCTACCCTATATAATAACTTGTTGTTGTTGTTCAGCCATTTTTCAGTAACGAAAAATCTATCCACAGAGCCATACAATAACTACAGTCATGTAGATGAAAGCACCACTAAATTGCTGTCTTACAGATTAATTGCAATAAACAATCTTGGCCCTAGAGAAAAGGAGTGGAAAAATCATTGGCTCTAGAGTATGAGTACTTAGAGCCAAATTGTGTCTCTGATGTTTACTTCCTATCTGACCTTTGGAAAGTCACTTAGCTTTCCTGGTCCTCAGTTTCCTCATTTGCAAAATGAGGGGATTGGATTAGATGGTTTCTGGGGTCCTTTTCAGTTCTAGATCTATGATCCTATAACAATATTTCTCTCCTCTTGGTAAAGAGTGAGAGTACTAAAGATAGAAGATACATTTTACATAGGTACATATATGTGTATCCTTATGAATATAAGGATAGATCTATATATATAGTATCTACAGTATCTATATACAATATCTACAGTATCTATATGCATATATACAGTATATATAGTTACAGATATACTATCAGATGCAGTTTCTTAGACATTGGGTATTACCCACATTTTATTTTATTGAAAGGCAAGATTCCATATTGGGGATATATTGGGAAATTATTCTAATATTCTTAGAGACATAACGAGAAACTATTGAGATGGGAGAAAGCTGAGCTGCCCTAGGCAAATAGGGACCATCAACACTTATTCTGTTCTCTGAGTAGAAGATGCCACATCCCTCACCAACCTCAACATAAATGAATGAATGAATGCAGGCATACATGCAGGAAAAAGCATTTAGTGAGTGTTTATTATTTATTAAGCACCAAACACTATGTTAAACACTAGGGCTATATATAGAAGAAGTAAGACAGGCTCTCCTCTGAAGGAGTTCACGTTTTAACTGAGGAAGACAACACATGAGGGAGAGCTCAGCTGTAAAGCAGATGGCAGGAACCTAGAGTCCCCAGGCTGCACCTAGGGGGCTGTCCCGCAAGAGCAGCCCATCACCGTTAGGAAGGAAGGACTGGGCTGATGGGCTGGAAGGGAGAGTGTATTCTAGGCTGACATGCAAAGGAAATCACATACTCCTAGTGGCATCATGTCCTTCTGCAATTATTATATTGTCTTGCTATTACATCAGTTTGAAAGAAACTGTTCCATACAATCCGGAAACTCGGGCTGGCATTTTATCAGCTAGATGAGAGCTGACGAAATTTTGCCAAAAGCATATAGGCACGAAGAATACAGAGAATCAAGAAATGGGATTTTTCATGAATTAGATTCAGTTCCAAAAATATTTACTCAGTATCTACTACATTCAGGCAGCTAGGTGGTTCAAGGGATAGACCACTGGGCCTCAGGTCAAGAAGACCTGAGTTCAAATCTACCCTCAGATGCTTATTAGCTGTGTGACCTTGGGCAAGTCATTTAATTTCTGTTTGCCTAGGAAGCAGAAGCTAGGTGGCTCAGTAGATAAAGTACTGGGCCTAGAATAAGGAAGAGCTAAGTTCAAATCTACCCTCAAACACTTACTAGCCATGTGACCCTTAACCTCTATTTGCCTCAGTTTCCTCATCTGTAAAATGAACCACTCCAGGATCTTTGCCAAGAAAACCCCAAGGACAGCACGGTCAAAGGAGTTAAGAAGAGTTGGACATGACTGAATGAACAGTAACAGCATCTACTGTATTCAAGGTTTTGTGCCGGATTCTGGGAATATAAAGGTAAAGAACTTTTGGGGTGCTTTTGTGTGTTCATAGTAGGGGGTATTATGGTTTAAAATAACTATTCTATACACATATGTGTCTGCAATACTTCCTGAGTGAAGGAAGGGGTGAAGAAGTATGGCTAGGGTTGGGGTTCCATATTCATGGGGGAGGAACACCAAAACAAAGGCACAGGCATCAGGGTAACCTCCTGATAGACTGCGGAAGTGGGGCAGGTAGTAACACTTATTGTTACCCTGTCAATGATCTCATCCTGGTGAGTTGGTGAGATCTAATGCCAGTAGTAGGAGCCTGGGAAAGATAGAGCCTATCTGAAAATTCAGGAGGGTATACATATTTGAAGGGTTTTAGTCATCATAGTAGAAACCCTGACTGGTGGTTTTGGGGTTGGGATAAGGCAGGAATCAAGCAAGATCGGAGGTATCTGCTTAGACACTGGGCCAGTAAGAGCATCCTGAGCATTTTGAATCCTTTATCCATGGATGTGAGAAACAGCATTGTGTTGAGTGCTAGATTTAGAATCAGGCAGACCTAGGTTCAAATCATACCTCTGGCACTTATTAGCTGTGTGATCATTGGCAAATCACCAACATTGCCTCAGGCAATCTTCTAAGATTATTGAGTTATAGAGGTTGGTGATTTGTTTTTTATAAAGAGTATTCCCACACTGATGAAATCACAGCTCTCTCTCTCGCTCTCTCTGTCTCTCCATCTCTCTCTCTGTTTCTCTGTCTCTCTCCATCTCTCTCTTTTTCCTCTCTCTCTTTCTCTCTCTCTCTCTCACATTCTCTCTCTTTCTCTCTCTCATACACACAGATATAAACTGCATGTATTATCCTTCATTCATTCAATAAACATTTATTGAGCACCCATGTGTGGATCATTGTGCTAAATGGGGGGAGGGGTATACACAAGATTCAATTCAATAAACATTTATTGTCTCTACTGTGTGCCAAGCACTGTGCTAAGCTATGGGGGTACAAAAAGAGGCAAAAGACAGTCCCTGCCTTCAAGGAACTTACAGTCTAATGGGGGAGAGAACATGCAAACAAATCTATACAAAGCAAACTATATACAGAATAAATAAGAAATAATACACAGAAGTAAGGCACTAAAATTAAAGGGTTAAAAAAGGCTTCGTGTTGTAGGTAGGATTTTAGTTGGGACTTAAAGGAAACCAGAGAGGTCAGTAGTCAGAGTGGAGGAGGGAGAGCATTCCGGACATGGGGGACAGCTGGACAGAATGCCCAGGGCCAAGAGATGGAGTATCTCGTTAACCTAACAGGGAGGAGGCCAGTGTCAGTGGGTTGAAGGATACATGTTGGAGGGTAATTGTAAGAAGACTGGAAAGGTAGAAGGGGGGTAGTTTATGAAAGGCTTTGAATGCCAAACAGAGCATTTTGCATTTGCTCCTGGAGGCAGTAGGGAGCATCTGGAGCTTCAAGAGTATGTGACTGACATGACCAGATCTGTGTTTTAGGAAAATCACTTTAATGGCTGAATGGAGAATGGATTAAAACAGGGAGAAACTTGAGGCAGGCAGACAAAAGGTATAGATGAAATACCATCCCTCTGTCCTCATCTCATGGAGTTTATATTTTGTTAGGGGGATATCTAACATTTATATAATACTTTTAGCTTAGCAATGTGCTATCCTTATGCTCAGGGAAGTAATTTTCTATTGAAATGCCAGTCAGAGCTGACACTCATATGGTAGTTTAAAGTTTGTTATTCAGCCATTCAGTCATGTCTGATTCTTTGTGACCCAATGGACCATCCTACGACAGTCCATGAGGTTTTCTTGGATACTGGAATGGTTTGCCATTTTCTTCTGCAGTTTAAGGTTTGCAAAGAACTTTAAATTCAGGAGGACCTGAGTTCAAATCTGACCTCAGACACTTACTAACTGTGTGACCCTGGGCAAGTCACTTAACCTCTATCTACCTCAGTTTTCTTCATTTTAAAATGGGGATAATGGCATCTACCTTCCAGGATGGTTGTGAGGCTCAAATGAGGTAATAATTGTAAAGCATTTAGCACAGTGTCTGGCACATTGTAAGTGTTATGTAAGTATTAGCTATTTTATTATCATTCTCATTTGAGCCTTACAACAGCCCTGGGAGATGGGCACCACAGATGTTATTTTTAAAGATGAAAAAAATGAGGCCCAGAGAAGTTAAATGATAAGCTTGTGTTCATAGGTGAGGCAGGATTTGAACTCAAGACCCATTAATTGTAGGTGCCCCCCCCCAAGGCTCTCTTTCCAGACCCCTCTGCTATTCTCCTCCTATACAATCTTTTTTTTGGGGGGGGGGAACAATCAGGGTTAAGTGACTTGCCCAGGGTCACATAGCTAGTAAATGTCTGAGGTCAGATTTGAACTCAGGTCCTTCTGACCCCAGGGCAGTGCCCTATCCACTGTGTCACTCAGCTGCCCCTACTTCCATACCATCTTGCTTGGTGATCTTGTCATCTCCCATTGATCGATTATCATCTCTTTGAAGATGATTTGCAAATCTTTATTTCCAGGTTTAATCTTTCTTCTGAGTTCCAGTCCCAAATCACCAACTGCCTTGGTGATGGATATCTCAAATTGGATGACCTCTAGGCATCTTAACCTCAACAGATCCAAAACTACAGAACTCGTTATCTTTCTCCCCAAATCCTCCCCTCACTTTCCTCTTATTACTGTGGGCACTCCCATCCTCCCAGTCATCTTCTACTCCCCACTTAACTCACCCACATATTGATGTGTTTGTGGGTCTTGTAATTTCTACCTTCACAGCATCTCTCTTCTGTATCCCCTCTGTTCGCCTCCCATGGCCACCACCCTGTTGCAAGCTCTTGCCTCCTCATACATAGACCACTGCAATAGCATTCTGGTTGGTCTTCCCGACTCTTCTTGTCCCATGCCAGCTCATCTTTCTCTAAGCTGCCGAGGTGATTTTCCTAAAGCACAGATCTGATGATGTCATCCCCCTAATCAATCAATTCTAGTGGGTTTGTTTTTTCTTTTTTTACCTCTAGAATCAAATATCAAGTCCACTGTTTGGCATTTAAAGAAAGCCCTTCACAACTTTGAGCATTCCCTAGTCTTCTTATACTTCAGTCCCCTCTATGCAGCCAGCCACCCTGGCCTCTCTGTAGCTGCTCATACAGAACACTCCATTTCTGGATTCCATGAATTTGCACTTGCTGTGCTCCATGCCTGAAATACTCTGCGTTTTAGCTTCCCTGGCTTCCTTCAAGACTCAGCTGAAATACTACCAGCTTCTGTAGGAAGACTTTCTCAGAGTTCCCTCCCTCCCCTCAACTCCCAATTTCTAGTACCTTCCCTCTGACATTTCTTTTCATTTATACCGAGAGAGAGACAGAGAGAGAGAAAGAAGGAGAAAGAAAGAAGAAAGGAGAGAGGAAAAGAGAGGAATGAAAAGGGAGAGAAAGAGGAATTTGAGAGAGTGGGAGAGAAAGAGAGAAAGAAAATGAAGGAGAGAGAAAAAAGAGAGAGAGGAAAGGACAGAAAGGAAAGAGAGCTGAAAGGAGGGAGGTAGAAGAAAGAAGGGGCAGAGAGATAAAGAAAAAGGTGAAAGGAGAGAGGGGAGAGAGGAAAGAGAGACAGAGAGAGAGAGAGAGAGAGAGAGATGAAAGGAGGGAGGGAGAAAGAGGGAGAGAGAGAAAGAGGGGGACAGAGAGATCTTGTATGTACATAGTTATTTGCATGTTGCCTTCCCCATTAGAATGTGAACTTCTGGAAGGATGGGACAGGTGTTTTATTTTTGTTTTTGTTTTGTTTTTTACTTTCTTTGTAGTTCTACCTCTTAGCATAGTGCCTGACACATAGTAAGTTCTTAATAAATACTTGTGACTAAAGGTCTGATTGTAAGTCCAACTCTCTTTGAAGTTGACCCTTCCAAAGCTTACCATGGCTCTATAATGTGACCAGAGGGACCAGGGACCAAGGGGAATTGGGGGAGGGAGAGAGGAGGAGTGGATACTGGTGTTAGAATCTTAGGGATAATGGTAACAGAGTTGGGGGTAGAAGACTAGAGAACTAGTTAGAGCTAAGGTGCAACAAGGCATCAGCATTGTTCTTGGTACCAGAGACAGTGGAAAAAGAACCCGCCTTGGATCATGGGACCTGTCTTCAAATTCTGCCTCTTCCACTTAAAATCTTCGTGACCTTAGACAATTCACCTAACTTTGATAGGCCTCAGTTTCCTCTCCTTTAAAATAAGGGTGTTAGACTAGATGGCCTCTAAGGTCGTTTCCAGCTGTAGAATCTATGCTCATATAATCCTATTAATAATGATAACTGACATCGTTTTAGTACATTAAGGCTAACAAAGCACTTTTCTCACAATAGCCCTGTGAGGTAAGCAGGACGAATCTCACTCCATTTTTTCAGACAATGTTCAACACAGCTGCAAAGGCAGAGATGAAACTTACTCAGGTCTTCTGTTTATGTCCCTTGGAATGGGAGGTGCCCTTGGGATCTGTCTGATCCGATCACACATTCACTCAGGCATCAGCATATTGTGTCCCCTGGGATTATACCAGAGGTGTCCTATCTATCCCCTGACAAACAGCCTAGCAGTCAAGACTGTGCTCTCTCTCTCTCTCTCTCTCTCTCTCTCTCTCTCTCTCT
>NW_020954585.1:53311325-53318326 GCF_900497805.2 Vombatus ursinus
TCTCTCTCTCTTTCTCTCCTCCCTCTCTCTTTTAGTAAATGAATAATACCCATCTGTGTCTTGGCCCGTGGCTGGTTGGAAGGGCTGAATCACTGCCTCTTTCTGAAGGACTTAAATATATTCGAGATGCTGTCACATGGACAGGCAATGGATTTGCTCAAATATTTGTGTTGGCAGCCTGGCCAGGGAGGTGGCTGATGGCCCCACAGCAAGTCAGCTCTGTGCCTGTTTAGCCTCGACTGAGCTTTACTGACCAGATTGATTCAGGGAAGGAGCAGTGGGAGAATGTGTATACCAGTAGGGGCCCCTAGTACCCCAGGGAGAGGGAGTGAGGACCAGAATTTCAGTCTTTGCTGAAATTCATTTTTCCCACTTTCTCCCCTCATTCCAATCCCTTCTTTTCTGTGTGTGTTTCTCCCCAAATTGCCTGAGAGAGGGGGAGGTAGTGATGTCTGTGGGATGAAAGGAGGGGAGGAGGGATTGGGGGAGAAACCCAGGGGGAATTGTTTAGCAGCGATTCACTGGGTCAATGTATTAGAATAGACTCAAGTCTATCAGCCAGATGGTGACTTCGGGAAAAAAAAATTGACACACCATTTCAAACTGATTTCACGCAAAGCCTCCTGAGAGGGGCCAGTGGGATTCTGACAATCAGATCTGTTGTGAATAAATATTACAAAATTGCCAATTACAGCAGGGATGTTTAAAATGTTTGACTGATTTAGGAGGCCATTCGTTTCTGCCTTATAGGTTGATGACAGAGCCTTTGATACCAATGAGTTATGGCCCCCAGCCTTTTTGACTTTACCCTGTACCAGTCCATCTTGACTTGAAGTGTTATACCAGGACAAGGACTAGGATTTCATTTTGACTATTTTTTCCCTCTTAACAGGGAAAGGAGAGATGCAGAGGGACATTTGGCTGGCTATTGATGACAAGGAATGGGGATGGGGCCAGGAGAGAGGGAAATTTTAAAAAAAACTGATTATAGGGTTTGAGGAAAAGGAAACCATGAGAGCACAAGGTCTGGAAAATGCGACTCTGTTGAAAAATTAAAAGCGGCGGGAATAATTCCCTCCCCTGCTAAGGCAGATTAAAAGGCAGAGAATGGGATTTGGGCTGCAGCAAGCCCATATGCAAGGTCGTTGGGCGATCAGGCTGGCTGCCATGGAGGGTCTGGCCACAGCCAGGAAGGGCGTGGGCACAGCCAGGCCTTTGTACAAGGCTCTCACTCGTGGAGCTGACAACTGCTCGATCTCCGAACAGCCCGTGGGGCCAGCCAGGCCTCTGGCCCATTGTCCTTGTCCTCCAGGGACCCTGGGTGTGGGTATCTGGTTGCTAGACAGATTCTGGGGCTGGCGTTTGGGTTACATAATTAATTAAGGGAGGGGGTGAAGGAGGAAGATAGGAGCATATGGGGAGGCCAGGAAGGAGCTGCATGCCTGGTCCCTGCACCAGGAAACCAAGGGAGAAAGGGTTCATTTTTTTTTTCTGCCCAGCAGATTAAACTAAAGAGGCAGCTTCCTTTTTGAAGATAGCATTTCTTTATGATGAGAGATACCTTGCCATGGCAGTATCTTCAGTTCCAAGGAAATCACCCAGTTCTCTGAGAAGGGGCATTCCCCTTCTCAGAAGATTGCCCTTTGGGCTACTTTTCTGTGTGTACAAAAGGGACAGGAACCCCCTCCTTCACCCCGACAGGGTCTAACACGAGTCCTGGGCTTAAAGAGAAGGCAGATGCCATATCTGCCAAGCTCTGTCATGGGCTGAGCAAATCCTGCTTTCTGTCCACCAGCTCTGCATTACCATCCAAGGAACTTCCCCTCATACAGGATCTGTCTCACACTAATGATCCCAGACTGCTCTGGGGTAACCAATCATTTTTCCAAAAATGAAGCTGATTAAAAACTTGTGGGGACAAACATGACCCAAAGTTTTCAACCAAACTCAACTCTAGTGTGGAAAGACTTCACCGGCTTGATGGAGAAGACATGGCTGAAATATTTGTGAACCCAAATGCTCATATGGAATTATTTTAAAATAAATGTTAAAAAATAGAAGGTTTCTCTGTCCTTAACCTGGTAAAGGAAGGGAGGAAAGAATCTCAGAGCCCCATAAAAAGAAAATTGCCCCAGAAATGGCTGGAGCGTCCCTCTTCCTTCTGTCTTTGCTGTCCCCATCTCTAGTCATCCTACTTTCTGGGGATTTTTTTGAGTGTCCTGAGATATACATCTTCCTCCTTCTCCATCTCCTGACCCAAGGGTTTATAGGCCTTAAGTTTACCTTCCTATTACTTTCCCCACACCTCTGTCAATGACAGTCCTCAGAAATGACAGTGAGATCTCTCAGCAGCCTTGACTCTTGTCCCCATCACAGCCAGATGGGAGGCAATGTGGTAATGGCTGAATTTGTAGTCAGAGACCTGATTTTAACTCATTGTTTCCTCATCTATTCAATATGATCTCTAAGGTCCCTTCCAGCTCTAAATCTATGATCCTTGGCATCATCTCCAACTCATGGAATATGTTATCCATGGCACATTCTGAACAACTACATAAATACAGAATCTTGGGTTAAGCTAGGACCTCAAAGATCATCTGGTCCCATCTCCTACCCAGTATGAGAACTGTCTCTTCAATGGCCCAGATAGAATGTTGGACTCAGAATCACAAAGACCTGGGTTCATACCTTGCCTCTGACCCCCAGTAAGCTGTGTGACTTGGGGCAACTCACTTTATTTCTCTGTAAAGTTTCTTCTTCTATAAAATGAGAAGATTGAACTTGATGGCTTTTCAGAGCCCTTCCAGCTCTAAATCTAAGAACCTGTAATTGATTGGTTGTTGTTGATGATGTTGTTGTTCAGTTGTTTTAGGCATGTCTGAGTCTTCATGACCCTATTTGGGGTTTTCTTGGCAAAGACACAGGAGTGGTTTGTCATTTCCTCCTCCAGCTCATTTTCCAGATGAGGATACTGAGGCAAACAGGGTTAAGTGACTTGCCCAGGGCTACACAGCTAGTAAGTGCTTGAGGCCAGATTTGAATTCAGGAAGATGAGTCTTCCTGACTTCAGGCCCAGTACTCGATCACTGTGCAACCTAACTACCCATAAAGGAAGTAATATAGTGTGAAGCCTTCTTTGTTGTTCACTCATGTTAATCTCTTCACGACCCCATTTGGAGTTTTCTTAGCAAAGTCACTGGAATGGTTTATATGATTTTGTTTTCTAACTATAAATGTATTTCAAGGTTCTTTTATCTGCCTTCTTTTCTACTCTCTTTATTCATTCTTCTCTTTATGCAGATGGTTTTAAGATCTTTATATCCATCCCTGTCTCTCTTCTGAGTGTCTGTCCTATATTACCAACTGCCAATTGGACCTTTTCACCTGAATGTCCAATTGGCATCTCAACCTCAATATGTCTATGATAGCACTCATTATCTTTATCCCCAAACCCACTTCTTTCCCTAATTTCTTTATTTCTGTCAAGGTTACCACCATCTTTCTAGTCAGGTTTCTTGTCAATTCAAACTCTACAATCCCCCTCAACTCCCAGAGCCCCTAACCTAATTCAGGCCCTCAGTATCTCTCCCATGAACTATTGTAATGGTTTCTTAATTTCTCTCCCTGCCTCTAGTCTCTCTCCTCTCTAATCTGTCCTACATAAGGCTATCAAAATCATATTCTTAAAAGTCCAAATATCCACTAGCTGTGTGACCCTGGGCAAATCACTTAACCCCATTGCCTAGCCAAAAAACAAAAACAAAAACAAAAAAAAAGTCCAACCATGTCACTTTTCACTCACAAAACTCCAATGGCTTGCTCTAGCACCTAGGATAAAATATAAACTCATATGTTTGGTATTTAAAGCCTTTCATAATCTGGCTTCAGCCTACTTTTCCAGACTAATTTTGCATTATACCACTTTATACCATGCTGCAATCCAGCCAAATGCTCTTCCTCATACACAACAATCCATTACCACCACCATGCCTTTTCCCATGAACCCTCGCTTTATCTCCACCTCTTAGAATCCCTAGCATCCTTCATAGCTCAGCTAACATGCTATCTCCTACCTGAAGTCTTTTAGCTGGTACTACCCCCAAAAAGCTATTTTGTACTTACTTATATGTGCACACTTTTCCCAGTTTTAGACTGTAATCCCCTTTAGATGAAGGACTGTCATGTTCATGAGTTTGAATTCATCCTTAGACACTTAATAACCGTGTGAACCTGGGCAAACCACTTAACCATGTTTGCCTCAGTTTCCTCATCTTTAAATGAGCTAGAAAAGGAAATGGCAAACCACTCCAGTATTTCTGCCAAGAAAACTCAAAATGGGGTCTGAAGAGTCAAACTAAAAGACTTAACAACAATCTCCAATGCTTAGGACAAGAAGCCTTTCCTGATCCCCTGTAATGCTAGTGCCTTCCCTCTGTTGATCATCTCCGATTTCTCCTTGTACCTTTATCTCATATATCTTTTTTATCCATGGTCTTTTGCATGTTGTCTCCCTTGTTAGACTGTGAGTTCCTTGAGGGCAGGGATTGTCTTTAGCCTTTCTTTGTATCCCCAGCACTTAGCACAGTGGTTGGCACATAATAGACCATAATATATGTTTATTGACTGAATGACTGACCGATATAATCAGTGTTTAATAAACGCTTGTTGTCTGATTAATTTCCACGCTCCTCACCACCCTAACCACCATCCCTGAAAGCCTGAAGGTTGTCAATGTCCTTCTTAACTGTGATGCCTAGAATTAATCACAGCATTTTGGTTATGGTCCAGCTATGATAAAGTACAGTGAGATAGATTCTCCCCTCCCTTGACCTGGGCAATGTGCTTCTATTAATGCAGCCTAAAATTAGTCCTTTGGGCAGCCACATCACACTCTGGATTTACATTGAAATGGCAGCTCATTAAAATCCCTAAGTCTCACAACCAAGTGAATGGAAAAGGGATCCTGCTCTATTACTTAAGAAGGGAGAAACACATAGAAATTAGCCAGAATGCTTTGGTCAGGTTGTGTTAAGTGTTCTAATTAGCCAAGAGAGCCAGGAAACACTATCATTCAAATTCTGGTACTATTACATATGTTTCTCAAATGTCCTTTCTCCTACTTCCCTTCTTCATAAACCCCATGCTTTAGTCAAATTGGTCAGTTCACCATTGCTGCTGGCCTTTGAACCTCTCAGTCCTAAAACCCAATGACATGCTCTGTACTTTGCAGTCTCCAAATCATTGTTGACATTGTTCTCTCCCCCCACAGAATACCCTACTTAGCCACTTCTCAAAATCCCATTGCTCTTCCTTCAAGTCTCAGCTCAAATGGCACCTCCTCCAAGTAGCCTTCCCTGACCACCCAAGCCAAAATGATCTCTTTTTACCTCTGAATACAATAATCTACCTCTCGCAAAGCCCTAAACATATTCTTCCTTGTGTCATGGTCCTGTGGGTCCCTATCTCATCCCTCCTAACAGATTTTAAGTGCCAAGAGGGGAGGAAGTGTATCTCATTTCTTTTTCTGAGTGAACAAATGAATTGAAAAGCATTGATTACGCACTTAATATAACCGGTAGATATGATTATTGACTTCCTGTCAGGATCTTTGAAAAGAGAGGAGATAGGTCACAGGTAGAAGTATTATTTTTCTTTTGTTGTTGGTGATGTTGGTTGTTTGCTTTAATTTAAATGTGTATTGTTATCTTTCGTTCTTACATCACCTTGACTTCCAGATATATCCAAATGTATCAATTTTCCCAAATGTACCAATGGAGATAAAGAGTAGAGTCTGCATTCTATAGTCCAGTGAGCTGAATGTCGGTACTTGGAATTATGTGTTCTCATCCCATTTGGTACCTACCATAATGTCTTATACCTAGTACATGAAGGTCAATTTAGAAGAAAATTCTTAGTGCAAGATTTTTAACCTAGGGTCTGTGAACTTTGGGGGTGGGAGGAATGGGAATTTGATAACAGTATTTCAATATATTTGATTTCCTTTATAATCCTATGTATTTAATTATGAACAAGTCGTGGCATATGATTGTGATGAAATACTATTGTGCTCAGAAATAATGAGCTTAATGATCCTAGAAAAATATGGAAAGATTTGCATGAAATAATGAAGAGTGAAATGAGCAGAACCAAGAGAATATTGTATACAGTAATAGCAGTATTGTTTTAGAAATTACTTTGATCAAATAAGTCATTTTGACTATTCTAAATATCCAAATTAACTATAAAGGACATATGAAGAAAGATCTTATCTGCATCCAGAGAAAGAACTGATAAAATAGAAGTATATATAGAATAATTTTACATATATGTGTGTATGTGTATATATATATATGTATGTGTGTATACATATATATAAACATATATATTTGTGTCTAATGGTAATCATCTGGGGGGGGGAAGAAAAAAGGAAAAGAAAAAGAAAAAAGAAATTTACATGATAACTTTATTGTATATTTAAAAGGAATAGCAAGTTGTACATAATAGATTTGTGGTTTCATGTGCAATCATCTTTTTTATTGTACTATGTTATAGAAATACTTGTTTTATTCCATAAATTAAAAATAAAATAAATGTAAAAAACAAACAAACAGTATGCTGAGTAATCCATAGGCTTCACCAGACTGCCAAAGGGGTCCATGGCACACACAGAAAGGTTCTAAACCCTCTGCTCTAATGGAATGTGTCAGGATTGGTCCTGTAAGGCTTAATATCTTTGTCAGTAGTTGGATAGAGCCATGCTTACCAAATTTAGAGATGTTGCAGAGCTAAGAGAGAAAGGGAACATATCAGATGAGAAGACCCAAAAAGGGCTCAACTGGCTAGAACATTGGCTCAAATCTAATCAAATGAAATTTGATAGGGATAAATGGAAAGTCTTACATTCAGGTACAAAAAAGTCAATGTCCTAAGAAATGGGAAAGATGTGATTAGGTAGTAATTCAGCCACAAAAGAACTGGAGGTTTAGGCCACCACAAGCTCA
>NW_020954585.1:53318336-53331316 GCF_900497805.2 Vombatus ursinus
AGACTGCACTAAGACTTTTGGGACACTTTATACAACAGGTTGGATTAGCTAAGGTATAGTGCTCAGCCAAAATGGCCTACTTGGGGTTCCCTAAATCCAATATTCTATTTCCCTTTGCTAATCCACATCCCCCACTGAAATTACTTTGTATCTGCTTTGTATGCAATTTTCTACGTACATTTTCTTCATGTTCCCATCACCACCACTATCCCCCAATAGAATGTAAGCTCCTTGAGGACAAAGACTGTTGGGTTTTTGTATTCCCTGTGACTTGTACAGCACCTGACACATTGCAGGTGCTTAATAGGTGCTTCTTGAATGAATGAACCAATGAATGAAAGAGGGAGATGATAACCCTCTAGTACTCTATAGAGTATGATACCACATTTGGAGTAGGTATTGTATTGGAAGAAGGATATGAATAAACTAGAGGGTATTCAAAGAAGGACCATCAGGATGATGGGCAACTAAGTGGCACAGTAGATGGAGTACCAGCCCTAGAGTCAGGAGGACTTGAGTTCAAATCCAGCCTCAGACACTTCCTAGCTGTGTGACCCTGGGCAAGTCACTTAATCCTGTTTGCTTCAGTTTCTTCATTTGTAAAATGATCTGGAGAAGGAAACGGCAAACCACTCCAGTATCTCTGCCAAGAAAACGCCAAGTAGGGTTGCAAAAAGTTGGAGCCAACTAATACAACAAGAAATCAGAAGGACGCCCTCCTAAAGATCATGGTGTACAAAGACTGGGTGAAGAAGCTTGGGCTGTTCGGCATTCACAAGACAAGACTTAAGGCAGGCATGATGGCTGCCTTCAAGGGTTTGAAAGGTTAGAAGCCAAATTAGGCCTGTTCTGGCTTGGCCCCAGAGGACAAAACTAGTGACAACGTGTGGAAATGGAAAGAAATAAAACAAAACCGTATTTAGGCTCGCTATAAAGAAATCTGTCTAACAATTAAAGCTGTCCAAAAGTGGAATAGGCCGCAACGGGATGCAGTGAGTTTCCTGTCGTTAAAGGTCTTCGGGATGGCCACTTGTCAGGAATATAGAAGAGATTCTAGGTCAGACTAGATGGGCCCTGAGCTCTCTTCCAACTAAGATTCAGTGAATACTGTAAGTGAAAACCGTCTCAGAGTAGGCAGCCCAATCAGATTTTCAGGCCAGACTTGGGGTGTTCTCCCAGCATGTTCTTCAGCCTGACTGCTCCCCACCCCCTGAACCAAGAAAGATAGTCAAGCCGTGTTGCCACTGACAGGGGAAGAAGCTGAGCTGTCTGTCTTCCCCAAGCTTATTTTCCATAATAGGTTTAAAATCTTAATGGATGGTCAGCTTAACACATTAGCCGTGTCAGATGATTTAGCATAAATTAACTCACACTGGCAGAAGGGCTTTAAAAATATATCTTTCAGTCCTTCCCACCCTCAACTCTCTTTAAAAAAGTGTTCACCAGACCTTCCTCTTGCTCCTTGAGACAAAAGGGCAGCAGCCACTGACAGAAGCACGGTGGAGGTATTGGCTGGGTAGCTTTGCATTTTTTCCCAAAGTCTCCTGGCCCACTGCCTGATTTCTTTGGGTCCCTGTCTAATTTCATCTAATCCCCAGACTAGTAATTTTACATGGCTGAATGAGTTCTTTTCCTAAATTGGAATCCAGGTGTCAAGGTGATTAAAATAATTCAGTCACCCATCATTTCTTGCTCCCCCTCCTATCCCGTCCCCGCCAGCCACCTTCCATCCAGCACTCACATTTGAATGCTACACAGAATTTGAAAACTCTGCAATTTTAGGCACAATAAAAATAATAATGCCTCACATTTGTATCATGCTTTTTACTCTCCCAAAGCACTTTTACACATACCTCATTCTCTCCTCATAGCCTTCAAGGTAAAGGTCATTATTAGCCATATGTCAAGGATGAATGGATACCTAGATGAATGGATGGATGGAAGGATGAAAAATCCTGTATGAAACACTTACTATGTGTCAAGCTCTATGGATACAAACACAAAAGCCAGATGGTCTCTGCCCTCAAGGAGCTTACCTTCTAAAAGTGTAACATATAGGGGAATGGTTTCAAGAAAGGGATGTTTTGGTTTACAAAGCCACTAAGATGGTGAATGGAGCCAGGGGAGTTGATTGACATACTCTAATTTTATTACCATTCCCAGAAGAATAGATGGAAAGTAGGACTCAGTGGAAGAGGAGAAGTGTATGTGTTACAGCAGTGGAGAGAACAAGAAAATGGCCAGGGTGAAATTCAAAGCATGACTGGAGCTAGATAGAGTGGGCCATGTGACTTGTGCTCACACACTCATTAATCAGGAAAGTTCAAATGAGGAAACTGAGACCATGAGAGGCTGAATGACTTGACCAAGGTCATACACCTTGTTCAAGGCAAAAACAGGATAGCATCCAATTCCCGTGACTTCCAACTCAGGGCTCTTCCCATTAGATCACACTGCCTCCAAGGTACCTAAGAGTATCATATTTGTTTGAGAACTGGAAAAATGGTGACAGCATTAGAGAGATGGGAAGTGATAAAGCATCTGTGTAACACCTGTGAGTCTTTTCCAGCTCTCGCTCTTAAATATCAGCTGTCAGGAAAGGTAACGGGAAGCTTGGGGTGCTTTAGCTTCTTGCAATGGACCAGTGTAACCAAGAGCCTCCCAGGTCACCCAGGTTCATGAGAACCCCTTGTTACAGCCCTTCTCACCTTCAGAGCACATGGCAACCCATAGAAAGGAGCCCTTTCCCTTTTTCACAGCCTTAACCCTGGAACCAGAGGCTCTGACCCTCCCGTACCCTTGCCTGGGCTTCCCCCCTCCTGGCTTTTAACATGTCCAACCTGAAACTTGATCCCGACATGGAACGTGTCCATCCGTGGGATCCACCTGCCCCCCGTGTGATGGCAATGTCATGGTGTGTGGCAGCCAGATGATCAAGGGAATCCTGGAAAGGGGTGGGGACTCCCCTGGGCAGCTGCCTGCTTCCATCTTCTTCGATGCTTTTCCCAAAGGCATA
The DNA here is from genome assembly GCF_900497805.2 of Vombatus ursinus. NCBI lineage: Eukaryota > Metazoa > Chordata > Mammalia > Diprotodontia > Vombatidae > Vombatus > Vombatus ursinus. The sequence goes on from NW_020954585.1 coordinate 53,321,353, forward strand.
TGTGAACCGGCCCTTGTCATCACCTCAGTAACCAAACATCTCCTGGGCCTGTTTTTTTCTCTTGTTGTTTTTCATTGGGATTGTCCCAGAACCCTACCTCCCTGACCCTAGGATTTCCTACAAGGCCGCCTGAGACACTAGTCATCTCAGGACTGACAGTGATACTTGAAAGCTACTATCAATCTTCTCTTCATTTCTACTCCCCCAAGTCCTTTTCAGCAGCTTCTAAATTCTTCAGCTTCTCTCTAGAGCCCAGGGGCTCTTAACCTGGGGTCTTTGAATTTGTATGTTTGCTTTGCTATTTTCTTTTTCAATATGATGGGTTTCCTTCGTAATCCTAAGTATTTTGTTATGCACTTAAAAACTTTATTTGGAAAAAGTGTCCTTTGTCCTTGCCAGGCTGTAAAAAGGATCTATGGCACAAGAAAGGTTAAGGATCCCTGCTCCAGGCCTAGGAGGTCTCCTGAAAGCTAGCCACTATCCTTCCTTTCCCTTGCCACCACCCCCATCCCCACACTCTACACCCACCCCCCCAGATCGGTTCAGCTGCACTACAGATGAAAGGAGGACCAAATCTGCTAATCTGCTGGACTGGGGTGGGGGTGGAGGGAACTGGGGACAAGGGGGTTGGAAGCAGGGGCAGGAAAGTCTCGGAGACACTAAATCAGGTTGCATGGTCATTAGCTCCAGGAGTGTCAGGAGGTTAAAGGGTAGGAAGGTGAAGACAGGAAAGGTCATTTGTAACATTACCCAAAGTTTCCGTCCTCCCACAGCCTCATACCAGTTCAGCTATGACTCCTGTGTAAGGCAGAAGGACCTACCCATGTTCTCATAGCCAGCAATTAACACTCAGAGCCAGTAAAGGAATCCAGCTCTCCTTACTCCAGCCACACCATCCTTACCACTGCACCACACTACCTTTATTGAACTAATCTTTATTACAACTTGAAAAGATTCAGAGGTAAATAATACATACAATAGAAAGAAGAGCATTATTCAAAATTACCTAGATTCTCATCATGACTTTGCTACTAATTGGCTCTTTGATCTTGGGCAAGTCATTTAATTTTTCTGGGCCTCAGTTTCCATATCTGTAAAATGAAGGCATTGATCAAGAGGTCCCTTCCAGATACAAATCTGTGATCTACCTACCAGTTGTTTCCTCATCATGGACTAGTGGAAAAAGAACTGAACTTAGAGCAGGGGTATACTGGAGCCAGCTCAAATTTTTAGTTTGAATGTTTTACATCCCAAAAATCAGCAAAAGCTACAAATCAGGGCTTGATTTATTGTTATTTCAAATGTCTAGGATAATAAAATGATGGGGAAAATGTTAATAATGTAGATTATTAAAAGCACAATCTGCATACATTTTTCCCCCACAGAGAACCAGTTGTCAATCACTTACAGGAACACTCCTTAGAGTCAAAAGATTTGGGTTTAAGTTGCATGTCTGTGGCAGCTAGATGGTGCAGTGATAGAGTGATGAGCTCAGAGATAGGAAAAAGAGTTCAAATCTGACCTCAGACACTTAACTAGCTGTGTGAACCAGGCAAGTCATTTAACCTTTGTGTACCTCATTTTCCTTGACTGGAAAATAGGGATAATAATAGTACCTACCATACAGGCTGGTGTGAAGATTGAATGAAATATGTGTAGAACTCTTAGCACAATGCCCGGATGCTTATTCCCTTCTCTTCCCTCCCTGTTACTTGAAGGCTGTATAACCTTGGGCAATTCAACTTTTCTAGCATGAGTTCCCTTCTCTATAAAATGGGATGAATAATAATCCACCTGCATAAAAGCAGAGATCTGTATCAGATGAGTTCTTGAGAAGACTCCCAGCTCTAAGTTCTGTGGTTCTACTTCATTATGGTTGAATAAGATATAGAGGTATATTTGTGTTGAAGGAAAAGTACACCAAAGCTCAGCACCATTCTATTTATTTTTATTTTTTTAGGTAGTTGGGGTTAAGTGACTTGCCCAGGGTCACACAGCTAGTAAGTGTCAAGTGTTTGGTCTGAGGCCAGATTTGAACTCAGGTCCTCCTGACTTCAGGGCCGTTGCTCTATCCACTGCACCACCTAACTGCCCCCCTCAGCACCATTTTAAAAGAAATCCCTATGACTTCAACCTTCCTCTGTCCTAGGCAATCCCCATCCTCACTAGGCCAAAACCTAGGATCTATTGGACCTTTACTCCTATCTTTCTCTCATCTTTATTCTTTCTCTGACTCATCATTCATTTATCCACTCAACGAGCATTTATTATTCCAGGTAGCAAGCAAAGCCATGAGAATATGAAGACAAAAAAGGAATAACTCCTTTCCTCAAGAGCTCATAATCTAATGGGGATGGAGAGGAGAGGAGAGAAGGAAAGAATATACCCACAAAAATAATTAAATATGAAGTTGACAGTACTTTCCAGGGAGGAAGGCACTACTAACTGGAGAAAGCACTACAGGCTTCTAATAAGAGGTGTTACTTAACCTTGGTTTTGAAGGAAGGTAGTGATTCTGCAAGTTGGGGGTAAGGAGACATTACAGACATGAAGTACAGCCTGGGCAAAGTCACAAAGACTGGAGATGGAATGCCATGTATGGGAAACTGCAAGTAGATTCATCTGTCTGGACCATAGAATGGGTGAAGGGGGTTGGTATGAAATAAGTCCAGAAAAAGAGGCAAGAGACAGATTATCCTTGGGAGCCACTGTTATTTCTTGAATAGGGGAACCACGTGGTTGTATTTGTCCTTTAGGAATATCAATTTGGCGGCTATGTGGAGGATGAACTGGAGACGGGAGAGGCAGGAAGCAGAAAGACTAATTAGGAGGCTATTAGAGGCCTGGAAGACTTGGTAAGAAGTGATGAGGACTTGACCCAAGGTGCAAGCTGAGAGTAGAGAGAAGATAGATGTGAGATATTTTGTAAAGATAGTATTCACAAGACTTAGCAACTGATTGGATATAAGGGGTAAGGGAGAGGGAAGAGCAGAGGATAACCCTGAAGTGGTGAGCCTGAGTAACTGAAAGGATAAAAATCCTCTCAACTGAAATAAGGAAGTTTGGAGGAGGAAGACAGGGGAGAGAAAATGAGTTCTATTTTGGACAGGTTGAATGTGAAATGTCCGTAGGTCATCCAGTTGGAGATGTTTAAAAGGTTAATATAGGACTGGATCTCAGAAAAGAGTCTAGGGCTATATATAAAGATCTGAATTATCTACATAGAGATAGTTTTTGAACTCATGAGAGTTGATGAGATCACTAAGTGAGAGACTGTAAAGAAGAGAAGAGAGGACCCATGCAGAGCCTAGACCTATGTGTAAGGGTTGGGACATGGATGATGATATAATGAAGAAGTATCCAGAAAGATAGGGGGAGACCCAGGAAAGAGTAATGTCATGAAAACCCAAGGAGAAGAAAGTGTCTAGGAGAAGTGCGTGGTCAACAGCATCAAAGATAGTTAAAATGGATGACAACTAAGAAAAGGCTGTCAGATTTGGCAAGTAACAGATCATTAGTAACCTTAGAAAAAAAGTAGCTATCAAATGTTGAATGATGAGGTGGGAAGCCAAATTGCAAAGACTTGAAAATAAATGAAAAGCCAGCAATTCCACTACTAGGCATACATACATACATACATACATACATACATACATACGTATATATCAAATGAGGTCAAAGATATAGGAGAAAGAATATATATGCAAAAATATTTATAGCAGCACTTTTACTTGTAGTGAAGAACTAGAATCAAAACAGGTTCCCATCAATTACAAAATGGCTGAATAAGTTAATGTATAACCCACTCTGCTTAGTGTCTGGTACATAATGTACTTGTTGATTGATTTATTGATTGACTGATTAAGTATATTAATGTAATTATTGCACCATATTATTGCACCATAAGAAATAATTAAGGATTCAGAGAAACCTTGGAAGACTTGTATGAACTGATATAGAGTAAAATGAACAGAACAAGGTGAATAATTTACACAATGACCACAATAATATAAAGAAATACAACTCTGAAAGATAAATACTCTGAACAACGCACAACTTATCATGACTCCAGAGCACCGTTGATGAAGCATACCTCTCTTGACAGAGAAGTGATGGGCTTAGGAATTAAGAACAAGACACACATTTTCAGAAACAGTCAGTGTATTGGTTTGTTTTGCTTGACTACACTTATTTGTGTAGAAGGAAAGGTATCTATCAGGAAAGAATGGGGGAGAAGTGAGTACTTAAAATGGTACCAAAAAATAAGAAAAGAAAGAAAAGAGTATCAGCGAAATATTTTTAAAATATACAGAAAAAAGCAGATGGCAGTTTAGAAGGGGCCACAGACAAGCAAGTACTTTTGTTACCATCACGTTAAATTTAATATACATTTAAAATTTTATGTTACAGAAGTTCACAGCTTCATATAAATCCCCTTTTCTGTTCTTTGTACTCTGAAATATTCATGTTTGTTGATGTCTAAGTTCATAGTAAAAGAACATTTTTTTGAAAGAGAAAACAAAAAAAGAAATGAATGGGGTACAAAAAAGTAGATGCAACCAATGTTGACAGCTTTTCCTAGGAGCTAAAACTATGAAAGGAAAGAGACATAGAGGAAGAGAAATTGAGAAGATGATAGGATCAGGGGGAACTTTTTTTTAGGGATGAGGAAGGTCATGTTTGTCAACAGTAAGGAAAAAGCTAGTAAAGGAGGAAAGCCTGAAAACTGGGGAAAGGAGACAACTGAAAAGGCAAACTCACTGAAGATATGGGAAAGGATGGGATCAAGGGCACAAGGAAAGGGGTTACACCCCCTGTCAGTGGTAGAGCATGTGGAGAACGAAGTAGAAATGATTGGAAGCTTAGAGTTGGAGAGAAGAGAGAAGACAAGATGGCTAGTCCCAATTACATATGAGGTGAGCTCCTTTGTTGAAAAAGAGGGGAAGGAGTCGGGTATGGAACCCAAGGAAAGAAGGTTTGAGAAAGCCATTGCAGGAAGTGGAATCAATCAGGGAAGAGTAGAAAGAGCAGCTTGCAGCAGTGAAGGTTCAGTTGAGATGTCATAGCATGAATTTGCAGTGGACTCAGTCAGTATGACTTTGCAGTTTCTTCCATTGTGATTTAGCAGCATAGGTATAGAAACCCAACTAAAGAAGGTAGGAGTCATCCAAGGCTGGATCTGGGAAGGGATGAATGACAATAGGACAAAAGGGGAAAGGTACTCTAGGGTAAAAGATATGTAAATGAATGAATGAAAAAAAAAACAACTAAAGCATTACCTATGTGCCAAACACTGTACTTAAGCGCTAGGGAGACAAATAGAAAAAAACCAAGATGATCCTTGCTCTCAAGGATTCCACATTCTAATTAGGAGACAACATTAGAATATGAGTTCCTTCAGAGCAAGGATGAGTTTTTGCGTTTTTTTTTTTTTATCCCCAGTGCTTGGCATATAACCAGTTCTTAATAAATGCTTGTTGACTTACTGATATAAGAGAGTCCAGCTACAGAGAAGAAGGAAAGGCAAAGAGTCCCAAGGCTTCAGAGGCAGAGCAGATAGCAAGTTTGGGTCCTTGGGGTGCACCAGCAGGTCAGATGACAGTGCCTGGATGGTGAAGCATCAGGGAAGATGGTAAAGCCTGGAGGGTCTTACAACACAGTGGAAAGAAGTATGGCAAGGCCTAGTGGTTCTCCATCTTACTGGAAGGGATTGTAATTGGTGACTCTGAACTCATCCTAGTGGTTTACAATGGGGTCAAGCTTTTGAAAGGAGGAAAGTAAAGTCAGAGTAGGTGTTAGGGTCTGGAAAAGCAAGGAGGTGTGGAGTGATAGGAAGTTTTGTTGAGGACAAAGATTTAAGAGGTATCACAAGGAGAAATGAAGAGATAGGAGGTTATGAACAGATGAAGGAATTTCAGAGGAAAGTCATCACTAGAGCCCAACTTTGGAAGAGACTGACTTTTTTCAATCAGTTCAATGAATGACTTCCCCAGGGGGAAAAGAAGGGTTGAAAGGAGAGGAAAATTGTGCCCCCCAAAGTAGGTAAAGAAAGTAAAGCTATGATTACACTGGTATAGGGAATTCCCAGGTGAGGAAATCCCCTTCACCACTTAGTTCAGCAATTTCTCTGTAACTTATAAGGAGTTGTCTAGAACACTGAGAGATCAAGTAACTTGCCCAGGACAGAATGATTATTATCTGATTTGGGTCTAGAACAAATTCAGGAAGAGCATCCTCTCCTTTCTGTTATTCAGTTCATATAGCCAGTATGCATCAGAGGCATCACTCGAACCCAGGTCTTTCTGACTCTGAGGCCAGCTCTCTATCCACTGTTTGATGATGCCTCTAGATTATGCCCTTTTAGGTAAATCACAAAAATGAAACATACCAGATTCCCTTCTCCTGGGAGAATACTACATCTAGAGTTGTACCAGAACCAGCTCCTACTGCCTCAGAAGAGCAAACATCTATGCCTCATAAATCAGCAAACACTACAAACCAGGGCTTGGTTGAAGAGTGTGTTGATTGCTTAGACTTAGAAAGACATGAGGAAATGTTAATATGCAGATTAAACTTAAAGGTGTGTCCTATATACATTTTTTTTTTTTGGAGAGTCAGTTGTTAACCATTTACCAGCACACCTCTCCCATACAGCAGTGTCCAACTGGCCCAAGAGAGGTTGTCAGTTCACCAGTCATCCCCACCTAAACCCACACCCATCAGCTTTCCAGGAGTGTTGTCTGCATACAGATGTATATTTGGGTTATTCTCTAGTCCTTTCTCAGAGCCAGAGCTGATAGGAATATTATTCATGGGGACATCAACTTCACCTGCTGAGGAAAAACTGAATAACAGAAAGGGGATGGGGCTTTTTATGATTTCATTCCAGAGCCAAATCAGATAAGAATAATTATCCTCTCCTGGGATATTAGGTTGCCCCTCCCCACTCCCTGCAGCTGACAGCTGTGTTATTGGTTGAATCACTTGGGTCCAGAAATCAAGTATTAATTGTTCCTGTATCTTGGTGACTCCAGGAATAGCAGTGAATGGCTCTTTCTGGAGATTCAAGACCATTTATTTTCAATTGCTGTTACAGACATGATTCCAGTGGATGAGACCAATTAGAAAGCAGGAAACACACACACACACACACACACACACACACACACACACACTCATATGCCATCAATAACAATAAGAACAAGGAAGTTCTGGACATAGTTTATTAATTTCAAATAGTTTATTAATTTCAAATCCTGAGCTTTTTAATCAAATCAACAAATATTTCCTGAGTATCTACTATATGCCAAGACCTGGGGTTGGGAGGGAGGGTACAATGATGAAGCCTTCCAGGAGGAAATTTATTGGAGTCTGTTTGGGGAATCAGGAAAAGTTACCTTAGGAAATATTTCCATGGGAGTTCCAGACAATAATAAAAGTGTTGTCACAAGGCAATATGATCAGTGTCTAAAGAATTGTTTAGACTTTAAGTGCTGAAATAATCCAAATCAATCAATCAATCATCAATCAACAAACATTTCTTAGGCACCTATCGTGTTCCTGACACTGTGTAAGGGAGAGATTGCTGTGACTCAGCTGTTTCGTAGCAGAAAGAAGATCAACTTGGAATGAGGACCTCATTGGAGTCAAGAGACTTGGGATTGATTCCTAGCTCTAAACCAAGCTAACTGTGTGGTCTTAGACAAGTTCCTATGAAGTTTAGCTTTTTTCATCTATAAAATGGGGATAAGAATGGTTGCATAGAACCCATTTCACATTGGTTGTTACGGCTCTGTTACTTATTAGCTGCATGACTATAGGCCAATCACTTAACTTGTCTGAGCCTTCTGTTGTTCAGCATTTCAGTAATGCCCAACTCTCCATGACCCCATTTGGGGTTTTCTCGGCAAAGATACTGGAGTGGTTTGCCATTGCCTTCTCCAGCTCATTTTACAAATGAGGAAACTGAGGCAAACAGTGACTTGTCTGGGGTCACACAACCAATAAGTGTCTGAGACTGGATTTGAACTCAGGTCTTCCTGACTCCAAGCAGGGTGCTCTGTCCAACGTGCCACCTACCTGCTCTGAGGCATAGTTTCCTCTTCTATAACATGGGGACAATAGTAGTTCCCTGTAGTATCTACCTCAAGAAGGGATTGTGAGGCTTAAATGAAATAATACTTGTAAATTCTTTGTAAAGCCTAAATTGTCCAATAAACGCAAGCTATTACTACTGAAGGAGATAGACCCTGGGTAGGGTCTTGAAGGATAGATACAAGGGCTTGAATACAAGCACTGCCTAACATGGTGTCTATTTCCATAGGATCCCTTAGAGTAATCACAAGGACTAACAATGAACTCCAACTTCTTCCACAGGACCATTCAGCCTCCCCATCTCCACTTCTTTCTGCCTTCAAGCATGAATGTAACTAGAGAACAATTATATTTATATAATAATAGTAATAATAATAAACAGTAATAACCTGCTAAATAGCAAAATAGGGTTTGCAGAACACTTTATACACATGGTTCCTTTTGCTCCTCACAAGAACTATGTGTGCTGGGTGCTATTAGTATCCCTGTTTTACTCTCATGAGGAAAATAAATTTGAGAAAGGTTGTGACTTTGTGTTACACAACAATTAACTGTCTCAAGCAGGATTCAAATCCTGGTCTTTCTACACACTGGCTCTCATGTACATAGGAACATAGTGATAGAATTTAAACTAGTTATTCCTCACCCCCAGGAATTCCTAAAAGGGGGCTCCTTTATTGTCAGAATGATGGGTGTTCTCACCACAATACAGAGTCAGTCATCACAGAAGAGATGTTTGGGGTCAGGAAGACTGTCTCTGTCTCTCTCTGCCTTCATCTCTATTTCTCTGTCTGTCTCTGTCTGTCTCTGTCTCTCTGTCTTTGTCTCTCCCCCTCTGTGTGTGTCTCTTTCTCTTCTCTGTGTCTTCTCAGTGTCTCTTTGTCTCTGTCTCTTTCCCTCTCTTCCTCTTCTTCTTCTTCTTCTTCTTCCTCTCTCTCCTCTCTCTATCTCTGTGTCTCTGTGTCTCTGTCTCTGTCTGTCTGTCTGTCTCTCTCTCTCTCTCACACACACACACACACACACACACACACACGCACACACACACACACACACACACACACACCTGGGTTCTTCACCCTCAGCAGCCAGGGGTCTCTCAGAGGGATTCCTTGTTATTTTAGCCAGGCTCCCAGAGGCTGAGCTATATTTGTTAGTGCATGAGCCAAGAGTTGTAAATAGGTTCTGTTTCCCTCCCCCACCCCTACTGGCTGGCCCTTTGAAACAACCCAAAGGGTAATTAGGAGACTATTTCTGAGAAAGGCTAAGCCTTCCTTCCCACACCCCACCCTTAGCCAATGAAGGTCTCCCAGAATGAATTTTCCTGTCATGCTGCAGGAGGTGATCTGGATTTGTATGCAGCAGTAGGGTCCCAATGGCTGGCAGCTTGAAAGCTTACTCAGATACTCAGGGTCATCCTTCAGAACATTAATTCTCATCAGTTAATCAACAAATATTATGTATCTACAATGTCCAGAACCTTTTTTAGAACACAAAGATGAATAAGAAATGATTTCTGCCCTCAAGAAGCTTGTAACCTATTTGGAAGACAAGACAAAAGCATGTGAAAATTAAATTATTACTATTACTACTACAACTACTAATAATAATAGCTAGCATTTATATAGCTTTAAGGTTTTGTAAAAAAAAAATTATTTATGTATGCCTTTTCATTTTATCCTTACAACTACCCTGAGAAGTAGGTGCTATTATTATCTCCATTTTACAGATGAGGCAACTAAGGATGAGAACGTTTAAGTGATTTGCTCAGGGCCACATAGCAAGTATCAAAGGTCAGATTTAAACTTAGGTCTTCGCATCAGTCAATCACCACCCCCCCCCCCCCCCCCCCCCCCCCCCCCCCCCCCCCCCC
>NW_020954585.1:53331416-53353462 GCF_900497805.2 Vombatus ursinus
CCCCCCCCCCCCCCCCCCCCCCCCCCCCCCCCCCCCCGTCCCCCTCCACGCCCCGCCTCATGGAACTTGCAAGTCCAACAGTCCAACATTGCTCCACTGACCCATGAAGCTGCCTAATACAAAGTTAAAATAACCATAGAATGTGTGGATGGGAGTAATGTCCAAGAAACCTGTAATGATGAGAGGGAATCAGATTTCAAAGATCCTTAAATACAAACAGATGAATTTTTATTTGATCCTAGAAGTTATAGGGAGCCATTAGAATTCATTGAGGGCTGAGGCTGACATGGTCAGACCTGAACTTTAGGAAAACAACTTTGGCAGCTGTGTGGAAAATGGGTTGGAGTATGTAGAGATGAGGTTAGTAGAGTAATTAGGCAATGAAAAAAGCAATAAGCACTTACTGTGTGCCAGTTACTCCACTCAGTGCTAGGGATACAAATATCAGCAAAAAGATAGTCCCTGCCCTCAAGGAGTTTACATACTAATGAGGGAAGACAACATCTAAAAGAGAACTGAAAAAAAGCAGGATGGTGGGGGAAAGAGGAAGATACCAAGTTGAGGTGGAGGTGGGGTATTTATAAGATATCCAATTCAAAACATTTAATAGGTAGTTTGTAATGTGGGACCATAGCTCAAGAGAGAGAATAGGGTTAGATATGTAGACCTGGGAGCCATCTGCAGAGATATGGTCATTGAAACCATGGAAATTAATAAGATCACCAAGTGAGACAACAAAGAGAAAAAAGAGAAGAGTACCTAAAATAGAGTCTTAGGGGACACCCACAATTAGTGGATATAATATGGATAAAAAATTCATTAGCAGAGACTGAGATTAAATGGTCAGGAGAACTGAGAAAGTGGTATCCTGAAAACTCAGAGAGCAGAGAGGATCCAAGAGAAAAAGGTGATCAATATTTTCAAGTGTTTCAGAGAATTTTTAAGAAGGATGATTGAGGAAAAATTCATTAGGTTTGGCAATTAAGGGAGGACTCATTGGTGATTGCAGGGTGAGCAGTTTCAATTGAATCATGAGATCAAAAGTGAGATTGTAGAGTGTTTAGAAGAGAATGAGAGGGGAGGAAGCAAAGTCACCAAGAGTAGATGACTTTTTCAAGGTTTAATACTCTCTAGTAATGCAATGATGGGCTAATATGTCACTACTCCAAGATAAATATGCATCATAACCAGGGATCGCTGGAAAAAAGCATCTTAACACAAACTCTATAGGGGGAATTTTGGCCATCATGGCTGGGTGATTGAGGAAGATAGAGGATTTCTCTGAATGAGAAGTAAATAGTAAAATTGTATTTTCTGATGTCTGGTCAGTCTAAACACCGGGAAACAAGCAAATATCCGATCTCATAGGCTCACATCTATGCATATAAGGATAGTTAGAAATTTATGTTGTTCTTCAGATTATACCATCTAGGTCAGAGGTGTCAAACACATGGCATGCCACACTCAAGTAAAATTGGATTAAAATATAATTGGAAAATATTTAACAAAATGAATAAAAATGCAATAAAACATGGATAACATTACATCTTAAAACTAAGTCAGTATGTGGCCTGCAGGGACATGGTTTAGTGATCCCCATTTCTATTTCAATTTGATCACTTTTGTGATGTCATTGATCCTCTGCGAGGAGGAAGGACAAACAACAAGAAGACTGAGTTTGACACCACTGATCTATGTAGTCATCTGCCAGAGGCACAGTATAGTTTAGCAGAAAGAACACTGGTCTGGGAGTTAGGACATCCCCTAGGAAGGCTGTTTCTATGTAGGAAAATGGATGTGACGGGTCAGGAGTTGTCCAGCACAGGGAGGCTGGGGAGGAAGAATTTAGAAGGTATGGCTAGCTACACACAACCAGGCAAGAAAACCAGCAAATAACTGAGGAAAGGTGAAGGCAGTAACTTGAGGAAACTGTGGAACTCACACACTCTTTGTTATATCGGTAGCAAATGCTGCGGCCTGAGCTAGCCCTGGCCACATCTCTCTACTCCATCACTCTCAGAATGTGGTTTGGAACCTGGCAATGGTTTGGCTTCTGTTCTGGTCAACTCTTTATGCCTCTGGACCCCTCTACTCAACAATCTGCATCCGTGGTTACCAAGTATGGCTAACTGGACGATTTTTCTGAGCACTGGATGATGCTTCTGCAAAGACCCTCCTGGCTTTGGAGACATCTGAATACACCATGAAACCCTCTCAGCCTCAGCCTATAACAATTACTATGGCCATAGGATCATAGAATTTTGAGCTGGAAGGGACCTTAGAGGTCATCCAATCCAACTCCCTCATTTCACAGATGAGGAAACAGACTCCCAGAGAGGGAGAGTGATTTGCCCCAAATCACACAGGTAGTAAGTAACAGAGGTAAGATTCAAATTCAAGTCTTCACTCCAAACCCAGGGCTCTTTCTGCTATAAGATGGAACAAAAGTAATGTATGCATTTGTTTGCTTGACTATGCATATTTGTTGCAAGAGGTGATTTTTTTCCCCCTCAATTTTCTGAGGGGCACTTCTGAGGAATATTAGAGATAGGGCTGTCAAAGAAAAAGAAGAAAAGAAAGTATTTGAAGCATTTTTAAATGCACAGAAAAGAATAATAAGTGCTAAGCCCTTTACAATTATTATCTCATTTGATCCTCACAGTGACCCTGGGAGGCAGGTGCATTATAATCCCGATTTTAAGGGGATTATAATATAATAGAGGCAAACAGGAGCTTGGACAGGAGCACACCGCTAGAAAGTATCAGAGGGTGGATTTGAATTCCATCTTCCTGACTTCAGGCCCAACACTCTCTCCACTGTACCACCTAGCTGCCTAGGAAGGCCACATGGAAAAAAAGACAATCAGGTCAGCTTTGAAAGTTGCATGTTTAACTCTTCATATACTTAAAAGAAAAGCAAGCTATATTAAGAGATTCCTGGTTCCATGTACAATCTTTTTTTTCTCTTCTGTTTCATATATAGAAATTCCTGATCTATAGCATCCCATAGAAAGGCATAAGAGGTACTATTGGTAACTCAAAGCAGTATAAGAAATAACTTTCAGGGGAGTCTATGAAGTTAGGACTATTTTCATAGTAATACTAAGATGCTTTTATTTCCAATAATTTAAATTCCAACATGTTCTGTGGGAGTTCTCAATAACGTTTAAGGGTATAAGGGAGACCTGAGACCAAAAATTTTGAGAACCACTCATCTAAATGGTACCTAAGATTTCTTCCAGCTATTATATCATATTATTTATCTCTGAGGTTGGAACCAAAAAGGTTGAATAAGTTTTCTGTAGTATGCCTAGGGGTAAAGGACAGCCTGGAATTTCCCCTTTTAGCCTAATGGAGCATTTCCCGGATAGAGCCTCCAGAAGAGCCAGCCTTGCACTCAAAGCCACTGTTATTCATCCTTCATTTTCTAAGAGGATTAATGACCATTGACTTGTGCATGAATTGGGTTTAAGTGAGACAGAGTTGCACAAAGTTGTTAGCCTTACTCTCTCTTCCAGAGTTATTGAAGTCCAGGTGGCAAGACAAAAGTGAAGATGACTGGTGATGGCCTAGGATGCAGTGGATGACTCTGACATCTTAGATGCCTGACCAAGCTCTAAGCACTCAACAACACCTGCTTTCAGCCACCTTCATGGCTGGTTATTGGAACAAATTGTTCTTATCTGCCCATTCTGCTGGGGGAAGTCTTCACATGCTCAGGGTAAACTTTCCCCTAACCTGAAGCTATTACAAAGTTTCCTCAGTGGTACACTGCAATCTCTAGGGAGGTTGGGAGAGGCAAAGGCTTAAAGAATGACACTGTTCCACATGGCAATGAGGAAGAGCTGAGCCCAGGCCATGAGGTAGACTGACCCCAACCCCAGGAAGAGGGCAACTTGAGGGTCAATTCCCTACAAAAGTCACCAGGCAAATGGCCCAGTACCTTCTAGAGGAGTTTATCCTGTCTATAATTCCTGAGTCCCTACATGGCACAGTGGATAGAATGCCAGGCCTAGAGTCAGGAAGACTCATCTTTCTGAGTTGAAATCCAGCCTTAGACAATTACTAGCTGTGTGACTCTGGGCAAGTAACTTAATGCTGTTTGCCTCAATTTCCTTGTCAGTAAAATGAGCCAGAGAAGGAAATGGCAAATCATTCCAATATAATTACCAAGAAAACTCCAAATGGGGTCACAAAGAGTCATATATGACTGAAACAACTGAACAACAACCCTTTTTTATCAACTATAGTCAAAATGTTTCCTTGGCCTAAAAATTCTCTCATGCTCTTCTCTCTTCAGTTATAGAATATAAGCTGCTACAGGGGAGGTATTGCCTTGTTTTAGGATTCTTATCCCCAGTGCCTAACACAGTGCCTAAAATATTATGGGCACAAGCATTTAGTAAGTGCTAAAGTCAGGCACTTTGCTGAACACTGAGAATAAAAAGCAAAAGCAAAAATGGTTCATGCTTTCAAGGAGCTCACATTCTAACTGGGGAGACAACATAGTACATACACAGTACACACACAATCAGTACATGTCCTGTAGGACAAATACAAAGTAGATGGAATAGAGACTCACAGGAAGGGCTCTAGAGGCTAAGGCAATGGATTTTCAGGAAAAGCATCTTGCAAAAGGTTGAGTTGATTTTCAAAAGAAACTAGGAATTCTATGAGTTGGAGAAAAAGAGAAAGCATTCCAGCGGGGTGGGGGGTGGGGGTGGGTGGAGAGAGGCGACCAGTATAAAAGCATAGAAGCAGAGACAGAGTACCATGTGTGAAGAACAGCAAATAGTATGGCTGGACAGGAGGGTGGAACAGAATAATATGTAAGAAGAGTGGAATGATAGGAAGGGGCCAGATAGTGAAGAGCCTTCAATGCCAAACAGAGGAGTTTATGTTTGATCCTAGAGGTAATAGAGACCCATTGAAGCTTATTAATTGGGGATTGGAAGAGGGGAACTTGTTCAGACCTATCTTTTAAAAAATGCCTGTGGATATGAATTTAATTGAATTCATGAGCATATGCCTTATTTTCCCCCAAGACTATAGCATCCTAAAAAAAAAAAAAAGTAGGGTCTGTGCTTTCTCTTTCCTTCATATCCCAGTGTAGCACTAGGTACCTAAAAGATCCTTGGTAACCATTTTGAGCTGAGTTAAACTAAATAAATCCTCATTGAATTTGATTGAGTTGAACTAAGTTGAGTTGAGGTGAGGTAAGTTGAGTTGAGTTGGGTTGAGTTGAAGAGGCTACTAGTAATAGTCTAAAGGGTCTAAGATTGGACCATGCTGTCAGTTCCTTCACAGACCATGTAACTTTGGGCAAATCACATCACCTTTTCTTTTCTAGGTAAAAATAAGGGAGTGAGAGTAGATGGTCATTAGAGTTCCTTCTAATTTGAACATGACAAATAACACTTTTTAAATATAACAAAGCTTTTTAAATACAAGCTCCAAACCCTAGATTAGCTGAAGTACTTATAGAAAGCAGGTCAACACAGAACTGTGTAGGAAAAAGATCATAAATGGTAAAGTTTTATTTTAAAATTTTCTCTCCCTCCCCCCCCAATATTCTCACCCATAACCTTAACTAGTAATTTTTGTGTCTGGGGTGGAAGAAGGTTTAGAGAAGGGAAATTCAACTTCAGTATAGATGTGTGTATGTGGGGAGGGAAGCACTCCCCCAAGACATTGAGATGTTTCTATACTGTTGAAGTTCTAGCTGTTTTGGGGCAGGGGAGGGCACATTCACTAAAAGGAAAAAGTGGGCCCCCAGGGAGGAAGCCACTGAGGACAGAGCTCTGTGGGCAAAAGCTCAGCTGGTGTGTGTACATGAGTATGTAGGGATGGGAGTGCCCCAGGTCAGTGCTTTAGGTGCCCCATGAATTTCAGCACCCTGCAACAAAGTCCCAGTTGCCCTGACCTAGTTACAGATCTTTACTGCCCCACTCTTCTTTTTGGTAATTCCCACTGTATTCATCACAAGACAGTCTTCAACTAACATGAAAGACATCATCAACCTTAACTAATAATAAGGAGCCCCAGGAGCAGGCAAAAATAGAGCTGTTCTTCAGGGAACAATCTTTCCTGTAGCCCCATGCTTACATGCTTTGGGGCACCTAGTATTGCTGGTCTTAGATAGTAACTCAGGGAGGTAATTCTAGTGAGGGATAAGGAGGTAGATATAATATCTTGTAAAAAAAAAAAAAAGACTTGAGCCTCATAAGCATACAATAAGCCTAAAACTCTCCTACCAAAGATGGGTCTGTCTACATGCCCTTTCCACACTCCCTGCAATACTCTCTGGTGACTTTCATTTTGAAAGCTGTCCTCTATGTATATCTTACCTGATTTCAAAAATATTGAGAAGAATGGCCAAGGCTCTGGGTCCCTCTAACCTCCCTTCAGGGATGTTTCTGTGCCATGCTAGAGATGACCCTGAAGAAAGATTTGCTTTCAGTACAGTGAAAAGAGAGATGCTTTGCGAGTGAGAGGACTTGAGCTCTGGTCCAAGTTCCATCATGGACTCACTATGTGATGACATACTAGCTGTTTCCCTTCTCAGGGACCTCAGTTTCCTCATCAATAAAATTGGGAAGCAGAGCTAGATGGCCCCAAAGATCCCTTCTGTCTCTAGCATATCCCCCCTATCCTTCCAGGGAGTTGGGCTTTCCAAAGAATGGAAAAGACAGAACACTTGACTCCCTCCAGTCTTGCATCTGTCTTGAGGCTGTCCCTAATACCCTCCTCAATATGGGGGAGCCAGGCTATTTGACTAAGGACCCTCCCGGGCATCGGCCATGGGCCTCAGGCCCGACCGATCGAGGCCACAATAATTGCCAGTCCAGAGAGCACGGAGCCACTCATGTTGGCAGGATAAGAGTGTCACCAGAGAGCGTTGTCCGTCCCCTCTCTGTTAAAGCAGAGATAAGGCAGGGATAAGTCTCACTGGGACATTCTGCCCTATGATGTTATTTCATGCCACATCACCTAATAGGTGTATTTTCACACTGCTTGCTACTGCTGTGAGGTTCTGCAGAGGCTTCTAGGCAAGCTGACAATCTCACTATATGGAGAATGGAATAGTGACGGCTAATTGATTTTACAGCAGTTCCGAAGGACAGACAATGAAAGTACCATCAATTTAATCCACTATTTAATGGTTCCAATTTAGCCTCTGTAAATGCTCACTAAACTAATTTCTCTGGGTTCAGCAATCTGAAAAGCTATCATATCTCTAATCTCCTTCAATATATTCATCTGGAAAAGGGAATTTAGCCAATTCTGATGTGCGGAGATGATCTGTTAGCACAGTGTAAATGTTTATAACACGGCAATCTAGTTCGTTTATAAGGATATGAAAAGTTTTATTGGGGAGGGCACTGGAGTGGAACCACGGGATAATAGGCAGTTACCCAGCAGTCTCCGGGAACCAGGGAGCAGGCAGGCATGCAGAAAAATACTAGGATTTACTTTAATCCTAAATTGTAAGCTAAAGTTCTGCCCAGTACACAATGCACCTGGGACTTTGGTGACACAAAGGATCCTGTACCATCCCCCTGCGACCCACACTTTCCAGCCAGACCATGATAGCAACTCCAATTTCTTTCCCCTCCCTTCACAAAGCCTGAAAATGAGTTTCAGGGTGGTGGGGTAGGGTGTTTTTTTTAAGCCCGCATTTGTATCTCTCCCTCCGATTAATAGGTTCAGGGCGGAGAGGCCGATGGAGTCTGATACCAATCTGCCCGTGCTCCTAGGGGTCCCTTTTGGATGCCTTCAAAAGTAATGTGTTTGCAGAGTTGTATCTAGCAGGACCCAGCCAGGGACCACAGAAGAGTCACGTTCTAGCCTTCTGCTGCAGGACTCCCCCTTGCATTTGTAGGCCTAGAGGGATTTATTTGTAAGGAGCTGTGGTGACCAGCTGTTCTCCATCTCTGTGGATGATGGGGTGGGAAGGGGGTGGTGGTGTAAATTACAGCAAGAGGGATTTAGGCTAGAGACAAAGAGCTTCCTCACCAGGATGGTGGCCCTACAAGATTTCTCGAGAATCACCTTTGTTGCTGTTATTAATTTTTTTTAAAGTATGATTGTAATTTATTATTAAATTACATTTATGTGTGTTTATTATTAATTTATATTGGCATAAGCACTTGTTATTCTGGTTAATGAAGACAACTTATATTTAAATTAGCGATCTTGGGCTCACAAAAACACTTTGTTCATAGCAACCCTGTGACACAGGGAAATTGCATTTACTTAAGAAAACATAGTACTTCATAGCACACAGTAGGGGCTCAAGAAATGTTCCTTGTTTGATTGATTGGCAGCCCCTCTGGACTCCCACCTGGAGGCAAGGGACTGGAATAAGTCAGAGGCTCTCATACTCTTCTAATTGGGAGCAGGGCATTCTTTGCTCTGGTCTGTGGCTTATGGTTTTGTTTTGTTTTGTGGTGGTGTGGTTAGTAACAAAATTATTCAGGGCAAACCAACAGGCTCTAACTGCTCATTAAAATGGGAATGGTTCTGGAGTACATTGTTGTTTTTCTCCCATAATATGTTTACAGAAAATATCCTCAACAACATCAACACTGATGTTAGGTAGGCTGGAAATCCAAAGTAGTGTCAAAAGGGTCCTTGAATGGGCATGTATTAAGCACATATGTTCCAGGCACTGTGCAAATCCTTATTCTTGCAAATGAGGATTTCAAACTGACCATCCCAATGGGGGTTTTGCAGGCTAGGGAAAGCAGAGTTAGCCCTTGTCAGAACCCACAACATACCCATCCCTACCCCTTGGGGGTGTTGTGTCCATGGTCCTGAAAGGGCTTACCTATCAGACCACAAGCACTTTCCAGAACCCTCCAAGGCTAATAAATAGTCTGTGATCCAGGCAGCAGTCCTCTGGCTACCTGCAAGGCACCTTCAAAGAGTCATATACTGAAAGACTGAGAGCATTTTGTCAAGAGACATACTTTAACATGTGTCTATATCAGGTCAAGATTCACTTCTAGGCATCTGTAATTAATAATTTTAGTTCCTTTGACCAGCTCTATACTTAGGAAAGAATATTGATGTCAAATGAACTAAATTTGTATGCCGCTACATACACACACACACACACACACACACACATACACACCTCCCAAATGTGGTGGTTAAATCTGGGCATTTTTCACAAATATTGTTTGTTTTTATAGCCAGCCCATGCTAGTGCACCACATTGGAAAGAGCGTGAGACTGAGTCAGAAGACTCAGGGTCAAGTCCTACCTCTGTTACTTACAACTTTGTGTAAGCCATCTAACGAACTTTATCATCATCCGTTATAAAAGATGGATAATAAAACCTGACCCACCTGCCTCTTATGATTGTTGTTCTTTCATCCTTTCTTTCTTCCTTTCTTTTTCTTCTTTCTTTCCTTCCTTCCTTTCTCTTTTTTCCTCTCTTCCCTTTCTTTTTTCTTTCTTTCATTCCTTTCTTCCTCCTTTCCTTTTTTCTTCCTTCCCTGTTTCCTCCCTCCCCTGTTTCCTCCCTCCCTTCCTTCTTTCTTTTTCTCTTTCTTTTTTCCTTCTTTTCTTCCTTCCTTCCTTCCTTTCTTTCTATCTCAAGAAACTAGCACATCACCTGATACATAACTAGGTGCTCAATAAAAGATAGTTGAATTGAATTGAACTAAATTAAGTTTAAATGTAATTGAATTAAAATGAACTGAATTGGAGTGATTTGAATTATTATGAGGATCAAATGAAATGACGAAAGTGGAAAAAACATTTTTTACAAACTATAAAGTGCCATACAAATACATTACTATCATTAATACCTTCAGAGACCTGGGACAGAATTATTGGACCAGTATAGACTCATCTTTATAAACCAAGGGAATGAATACTGAGGTTCAATGCGTACTTAGTATGAAATGCCATCAATTGGCTACATTATTTGAGTTATTCATTAACCAAATGAGTTATTTATTAACAGTTGTGAGACATTCATGAAGAATTCACCACAAATAAGAATAAAAACCAATATGAATTGTTGGGGAAAAGAGAGAAAAGGGTTGTATAAATTCCATATGAACTTGAATAGATATAAAGGAAACCTTGATGGTCAAAATATAGCCTACCTAACTATAGATGGTAAAAATAAAAATAATACAAATTTACATTTAGATCAAGTTTACAGAGAGATAGCATGGTGGGGTGAATCCTGTGCCAGGCTTGGAGACAAGAAGACCTGGTATCAAATCCTGTCTCTGACATTTACTAGGTATGTGACTCTAAACAATTCACTTAATCTCCATGAGCCTCAAGGAACTTCCTAAGTATATAAAATGAGAAATGACAAAATCACATATGTTTTTCAACACACTTTCCTCACAACCCCAGGAGGTATGTAGCACAAATGTGATCTCCATTTTGCAGAGCAGGAAACTGAGGCTCAGAGACATTAAGGGACTTGCCCAGTGTCTCATGACAGGAATGTCACTTCTCTGTTTCCTTTCCCTGGCTCTTGCTGTCTAGGTCTCGGCTGACAGATCATGCCAGTTACCTGGTTGTGTTCCCTTCATCAAGGAGTCAATTTTCCCTTCGTTGGGTTTCTATCCGGCTTTGGTTAAAAACAGTGTCAGGCATGGAGATCATCATTCCAGGATCTTTGTGGAGAGGAGTGTTCAGGTCAGATACCTGGCATTCAGTCACACCTACTAATTCCCAATTGGCCTAGAAACTCTATTTCACGTCAGATTGACTACAAATGAAACCGAAAAGCTACAAAATGGACTTCTACACTCATATACACACAGAGGCACCCCCTTCGTGTAATTTATAACATGCCAGGTACAAGTGGCCAGAGCAGTTAGAAGATGAGGCCAGAGACAAGCCAACATTGCAAACTATATATACACTCTGAGCAGGCTTACATCAAATACTCATTGTTCAAGCAGCATTCACAAGTGTGGCAAACAGCCCGGGGAATTTTTTTTTTTTTTTTTTGGATCCTGAAATTCAAATGTGCTCAAGTTACCAAATAACAATGACAGTTTTGTCTTCTTATAACACTTTATGGGTTGGGAAAGATTTTCCTCAAAACAACCCTATAAAGTTATTAATTCATTATAATCTCCATTTGATAGTAGAGGAGACTAAGTCTCACAGAGGTTAAATGTCTTATCATAGAATTTAGAGCTGGAAGGGACCTTAGGGTCCATCTTATCCAACTTCTTCATTTACAGATGAGGAAACTGGGGTCCAGTTAAGTCTTAAGTTGAAACAGTAGTAGAAGACAGCTAAGTGGTACAGAAGATATCGTGCAGGACTTAGAATCAGGAAGACTTGAATTCAAATCTTGTCCCAGATACTCCTTAGTTGTGTGACTCTGGACAAATTACTTTGCTTTTCTGTGCTTAAGTTTCTTCATTTCTAAAATGGAGATAGTAGTAGCATCTACCTCACGGGATTGTTGGAAGGATCAAGTGAGTTAACATATGTAAAATGTTTTGCAAACCTTAAAGAGATATATGAATGCTAGCTATTATTATTATTATCATTATCATTATTGTTATTATAGGCAGGTCTCCTGACTCCAAAGGTAATGGTCATTCTACTGTGCCATGCATGCTTGTGGCCTAACAATTAATAAAGTGTTAGAGTCAAAATTTGAACCCAGATCTCCTGACTCTAGCACGCTTTTTATTATACCCTACTACCAAGGATGGAGAGGGGGATGGAGAGAAGAGAACAAGGGAAGGGGGAAGAAAGAGAGAGAGAGAGGGAATAAAGAAAGAAGGGGAGAAAATAGGAGTAAGGGGAAAGGGGGCAACTAGGTGGGCACTAGGTGGATAGAGCACTGGGCCTGGAGTCAGAAGACTCATCTTCCTGAGTTCGAACCTGGCCTCAGACACTTACTAGCTATGTGACCCTGGGCAAGTCATGTAACCCTGTTTGCCTCAGTTTCTTAATCTATAAAATGAGTTGGAGAAGGAAATGGTAAACCACTCTAATATCTTTGCCAAGAAAACCCCAAATAGGGTCACAAAGAGTTGGAAACAACTGAACAAAAAAGAGAAAAGGAGAAAGAGAGAAAAAGAAAAGAAGAAAGGGGGGAGGGGAAGGAAAATGGATGGAGGGAAGGAAGAAAAATAAAAGGTAGAAAGAAAGGAGAAAAAGTGAGAGAAGGTAGGAGAAAAAAGAACAGAACAGAAAAAGGAATAAAAAATTCAATTGCATCCAACAAACACTTATTAAACCTCTACTGTGGCTGGGGTAACTAGATGGGTGCTACAGGCACAAAGATTAAAAAAAACAACACCTCCTCCCCTCGAGGAGCTTACTTTCTCCTGGGACAATTCAATACGTGCACAGATAAATAACTACAAGATAGGGAATGACAAGAGCAAGGGAGCCATCCTACAGTGTTAGAGGAAAGTCTGAGAAGGGAAAGAGCACTGAGATGGATCAGAGAAAGCTTCACATCTGAATGACACTTGAATGTAGCCTTGAGGAGAGATAAGGAAAGAAAGAGAAGAGAACTCATATCTGTGTAACATAGCACCAACTGCTAGGCTAGTAAATTTGGTAATGACTGGTACCACTTGCAATTAGGAAGACTTAAGTTCAAATCTTACCCCAGATATTCCTTAGTTGTGTGACTGAACAAATCACTTAGTTGTTCACATCTTCAACTACCTTGTCAGCCTGCCCAACATCAAGCCAATGGCTATCTCCCTACCAGGGCTGATTTAAGAAATCCTATCGTTGACGGCCTCTTCAGGGAGGACACACACACACACACACACACACACACATGCACTCCACTCACCAAGAGTGCACATGGTCATTTACACTTACACAAAGCAAAGTCACATTGTGAAATCCTTCCTGACAGCCCTCCCCTCCCCCATTTCCCAAAAGTCAACCATGTGTGATATTCTAGCTCTTCTGGACATCGTGGGCCATTTTGCTAAGAAGGAGCTATAGTGTCTCACAAGGCTAGGGGTGGTCCATTGGACAAGTAGGACATCCATATGATGTTATTCCTGATACCTGGGAAGGTTCCCATTTTACTCCCCATACCTAGTGCACCTTTTCACTGATGCCTGAAATGCTTTTTAACTGGAGATAAAGCCGTTCCTTCCACAATCAGAGATGGTTCTTTAATTACAAATAATAATCAACCTCTGTTAAACAGTAGCTGCATGATATAATAGAAAATATGTTAGAATCAGTATCAGAAGAGAAAGAGGTTCAAATCCTCCCTCTGATGTGTGCTAGTGATTTAGATTTAGAATAGAAGCTTCTTGAGGGCAAGGCCTTTTCTTTTGGCTTTGGGAGCATGATTGTCTTTCACTCTTGAAATTAACTCCTTCCTCTCCTTTCACATTTTAGAATTCTTTATTGCCTTCAAAACTCAACTTAAGAGCCACATTCTATATAAAACCTTTCTTGACCCCTCTTCTTCTATTGCTCCCCAAATATCTTGTATTTATTTTGTATACACTTATATATACACGTTATCTTTCCCCAATAGATATAAACTCCTTGAGTGTAAGGATTGTTCCACTTTCAGATTTAAATCCCTACCCTGTAGCATAATGCCCAGCACATCATAAGTGCTTAATAAATGCTTAGTGGGTTGGACTGAATTATAGACAAATCATTTAACTTCTCAGTTTCCTCATCTGTATAATGGGTGTGATGATTCTAAAGCACCTGGGTGATAAGGTTGTTGTGAGGATCAAATGAGATAATGTACGTGCAGTACTTTATAAATCTTAAAGTACTAGCTATACACATCTCAGCTATCATCATTATTCAACTTTGGGTACCAGATAGTTTGCAAAGAGGTTTCCCATTCATAATAATAACTCATAATAATAGCTGAGGTCCATGATCATATATGATCCTTACTACAATAGGTATGTTGCAGTGGTTCTGTTCTGGTTCAGTCTACCTAGTAGCAGGAATTGCTGGTTGTTGTTATTCACTCACATCCAACCCTTTGTCACCCTATTTGGGGTTTTCTTGGCAAAAATCCTGGAGTGGTTTCCCATTTCTTTCTCCAGCTCGTTTTACAGATGAGGAGCCTGAGCCAAACAGGGTTAAGTGACTTGCCCAGGGTCACACAGCTAGGAAGGGTCTGAGGTCAGACTTGAATGCTGGTCTTCCTGACTCTAGCCTCAGCACTCTATCCACTGCAGCACCTAGCTGCCCACAACAGGCATACTATCCCCATTTTACGCAAGAGGAAACTAAGTCTCAGAAAGGTTGAATGATTTGCAGCCCTGACCAGAATCTACGTCTTCTGAATACAAATCCTGTGCCTTTCTTTTTGTTGTTGTTGTTGTTGGCAAGGCAAATGGGGTTTGTCCAGGGGCACACAGCTAGTGAGTATCATGTGTCTGAGGCCGAATTTGAACTCAGGTCCTCCTAACTCCAGGGCTGGTGCTCTATCCGCTGCGCCACCTAGCTGCCCCTATCCTGTGCCTTTCTGATGGCCCACACTGCTTCTCTCCACAGTGACATTCAATTTTAGGGTTATTAATATTAACAATAATAATCGTCACATTTATAAAATACTTTATGGTTGAGTAAACATCTTCCTCATTAAAAACTCTGCATGTATTATTATCTATACTTTACATATAAAGAAAATGAGGCCCAGAGAGGCTAGGTGATTTGCCCAGTGTCACACAGCTACTGAGTGACAGAGCTGGGTCTCAAATTCTTTGAAACCAGTACTGTCTCCAATACAGCCACTACTGTTGCTCTTGTTCAACCTTCATTTTGAAAGAAGACCAATGACATCATGGGGCGATGTCTTGACTTATACATGAACTGGATGTAAGTGAGACATAGCTTCACAAAGAAGTCATTAGCCTCACTCTCCCAGAGTCATCCAAGTCCAGTGTCAAAACGAAAGTCAGGATGACTGGCAATGGCCTGAGAGGCAATGGATGACCTTGGCATCTTTCATACTTGACCAAGCTCTAAATGTTCCATAGCATCTGTTTCAGCCACCTTCATGGCTGTGGGAACAAATTGTTCTCATCTGCCCATTCAGCCAGGAGGCAGGCATCCCCCTAACTCACTGATGGCTTTGAGGCTTGTCAGTTACCCTCAAGCTGGTTTAGCCCATCTGCTGAGATGGTTTTATGGGGTGTGGCCACTGTGCATGCTTCTTGGAGCCACAGGTGAGAGTTGGGTGCCAGGTGGACGCCAAAGGTAGATGAGCAGCCCTGAGATGGGCTCAGAAAGCCCTCGCACCAGAGGTGTTAGTCCTCCTTGAACAGACAGATAGATAAATAGATAGATAGATAGGTAGGTAGATAGATAGATAGATAGACAGACAGACAGACGGACAGATGGATGATGGATGGATGGATGGATGGATGGATGGATGGACAGATGGATGGATATCCAGTATAGCCATTCTATAGCTAAAATCAGACCTCATACTTTAAATCAAGTTTTGACAAGGGATTGGAGAGACCATGAGGGCACCTGAAGGATGAAAGAGGGGCAACATGAAGTGAGAAAGGGAGCAGAAAAGCAACGCTGAGGATGTCAACAATCTTTTTTTTTTCTGATTTTGCGATTTTGGTCCTCTTCCCACATCTCCTCAGCAAGGATGGAGTTAGCTACTCCAAGGGCTTTATGGTTGAGGTTGAGGGTGGAGGGGTGGGAAGGGTACAAGGGAGCTCTTTGGAACCACAACTGCTTTTCCTTTGACCATTTTTCTGTTCTAAGACAATTCTACCCATGAGCTTCTGCTTGATTAGCGTTTTAATGAATATATCTGAATGTACTACAAATCCACCAGCCGTGACTCGAGACCCACAGGCTATGCTATCCAGATGCTTCCTTTGTGCTGGGAGTTTGGGGAAGGGGGGGGGGAGCGCTTATGTCAGGCAGACAATGGGAGCCAGGGGGATGGGCAAAGAAATACAGGGCTGCCTGCAAGGCTTTTTCCCTCTGCATAGTACCAACTCAGGCAACTTCTTGCCCGGGTTTGGGGCAATCAACAAATCCTAAAACCATTCACTGTGACCAGGGTCCAAGACAAGGAGTATGATCCCAAGCCTATGCTATTCATGTTCCTTTCCCTTTGAGAAGTATGGGATGGACAGAGCAATATGTCCTACAGGATACCAACAGATCATTGCTGTGGCAAGAACCCTCACGGGATGACTTTCCTTTCTCCCGGGCCAGCTCCCAATAAGTGACACTGTGCAAAGAGGTTTATGACAGCAGGGAACATTTTTTCCACTGTAAATTATATTTAACATTCCACAGAACTTTATTGCATTCTGTGTTTGAGTTTATGAAAAAATCTGTATTTAACTTCAAGCCCTGGTAAACATCTTTGCTTATGTTGTTATGTGATTCCTTATTTGAGTATTTCGATTTAATTTCACAGTTCATATACCTTAAAGTTTTGATTTTTTTTCCCCTTCCCATTTGTTCAGAGAGACACAGGGTTGGCCAGGGGCCTCACTCTCTCTCCTACTCCCCTGTGATGGGTTGCTCACCTCCTCCCCTACACACTGCTGAGAGAAGTGAGGTAATTGAGAGAGGGATCTCCACTGCACTCCACTCCATCCCATTTCCCTTCATAAATTCCCTCGGGGTGGAGAACAGCTTCAGTTTCTCTAGGGGCCACTGTTTCTGAGCATTCTGACCTTCAGAGAGACAGTGTTATTTAGTGGAGAGGGAGAAGAAGGTGACAGTACGGCAAAAATCGCACTGGACCTAAAAGATCTGAGCCTGAAATCCAGCTCTACTATGACACCCTCTGTATAGCCTTGGGCAGGTCAGCTATTTCCTTTTGAGCTCAGTTTTCTCATCTGTAAAATGAGTGTATTGGGCTAAATGGTTTCTAAGGTCCCTTACATCCCTAAAGCTATGATTCTATAAGCCAGTAGTACTGCTCAGTCCTACAGACCACTATTCCCTTGATATGGAGGTGGAGAGGAAGATAAATTTGGAAGGTGAGAACATGTGAGTAGACCAGAACATTCTCAAAGCTTCTTATGAGCCAGTATAGTCAGTGTAGCTGGCCGTTCCAGCATCACTGATCCTGGAACCCAAGCAAGGACTCAAGAAATGCAGATTCCAGAAACAAGGAAGTAAGAAGCATAAGAGACTGAGCTAGTGAAGGAATGGGGAGAGGGGGTTGATGAATGTCTCCAAATGGCAGGACAATCTGACCACTTCTTCAATCATTTAACCAATACAGCTTTATCTAATTATTTGTTATGGACCCAGATCTGGTCAAAGACCAGGAGGATTCAGTCCTTGCCCTTCCAGGATTTACAATCTAGCATCCATACTATGTATGTATCTAGCATATACGAGCCTGATGTGAATAACAGAAGAAAGGCTATCATTGTATCTTAGGGAAGAGAGAGAGATTATTGAGGGCCAGGATGAGCAGGGAAGTCTTTCTACAATAAGTGAGACTGGAACTGACTTGACCTCCAAGGATAGGCAGATTTTATAGCGATAAAGAGAGGAGGGAGGGCATACTAAGAGAAAGAAGTCAACTTGTGGAGGTGTTGAAGCAGGAATGAGCCTTGTGTGTCTTGAGGAATCATAGAATCAATAGAACTAAAAAGGGATCAGACTTTAGACCATCTGATGATGAGGATGATGATAGCTCACCTTAACATAGTGCTTTCTGGTTTGCAGAGTGATTTATATATCATTTGATTCTCACAATGACCCTGTGAGATAGGTGTTAACAATAACCCTATTTTAAAGATGAGAAAACTGAGGCACAGAGAGGTTAAGTAACTTGTCCAAAGTCACACAGGTGGAAGTATCTGAGGCAGGATTCACACTGACTCCCAAACTGCCCCTGTCCATTAGAGAATAATAGTCCAACCCCCTTATTTTAAGAGGAGACTGAGGCCCAGAGATGTTAAGTGACTTATACAAGGTCTCACAGACAACTAGTTACAGACAAGATGTGAGCCCAGTTACTCTGACCCTAAAGTAAGCACTATTTCCACTACATCCATCTTGTCCTGACCTAAAAGAAAATCATCTCTCACCTGGGGGAAGGAACTGTGGTTGTTCACTCAGAAAACACTCCCTTTCTCTCTTCCCATTTCTATATGCCCCAGAATCTGTAGAACAGGGACTCTTCTCACTTTCTCTTCTATCTCTAGGAGAGAGAGAGCTCTGGCCCATTCATGTTTCAGACAGTAAAGACTGAAGCCACTTGACTTGGGAATTTAGGCTTCTTCCTTCCTTCTCTGCTATCAGAAGGTGGGAGGAGGAAGTAGGAGAGAAATTGAGCTTCTTCTTTCCTTCTCACCTTCGAGTCTGATACTTTTCCCCACTCACAACCAACATTTTCCAGTCCACAACAGTCTGAGTCAAGACAGTGTGGTGTAATGAAAATCATTCTGGATTTGAGTCTGAAGACCTGGGTTCCAATCCTGACTCTGCCTGTGGAACCTTGAGCAAGTCATTTCCCCTCTCTAAGACTTAGAGATGAGTTTAAGTGAGTTCCCTCATTTTTACTCTAAGGGGCTAGATTGGATGGTGTCTAAGGCCCCTTCTGGCTCTAAGGAATTGTGATTCCAGGCTTTCCTGATAGGGCTGTCCCCAAGAACTGGAGCACATAAACTGGTTTAACTTTGAGGTAATGAAGTGAATCATGAGATCAGATCCTATGTGTAGACCCAGCTCCACCACTAACTCAATGTGCACACTCAGACAAGTGAACTGTTACTGGCCCGGTTCAATTTGATTTAAAAAAAAATTTTTTTTATTAAATAACTACACCTGCAAAGTACTGTGCTAGGCACTTGGGATTCAAAAACAAAAAGCCAGTCACTTCTGATAAGAAGTTTGCCTTCCACCGGTAGATATCTTACAAACAGAAAAGCAGCTTGCCAACTAACATTTATTAGGCATCCATTATGTCAAGTCGACAAGTATTACTATGTACCAGGTACATGCTAAGTAAGAGCTGGGAATATAAATACAAGCTGAAAGACAGTCCCTGCCCTCAAGGAGCTTACATTCTAATAGCAAAAGACAACCCATAAAAGGGGGCTGAAAAAGGGCATGGGAAAAGGGTATGGTGAAAGTACCTGGTTGGAGTCAAAGTAGAGAAAGTCCCATGAGTCCACAGTATGACTGGAGAGGAATGGAGATATGGTTGACCTGGCCTCACACTTGAAAATGATAGTTCTTGGAGGGATTATCCAATTACAAGGAGAAGCTGGAGGGGTTGGAGTCATTCTTCCAAGGTGAGTTTCCATGGTGAAGAGATTTCTATGGCATGGTCGAGAAAATCCAATGGAAAAAAGTCAGGAGTGCAGCCTGGAAAAGAATGTGCCAGGCACCATTTTCAAATACAAAATAATTTGAGAAGGGAAAGAGTATAAATTACCAACATCTTGATCTAATACATATGAATGTGCTTTGGAAATTATAAGGCCCTATTCAAAATAAGAATTAAAATTATATCATAGTAATAGTCATTGTGATCCCCCACTCTGGGTTTACAGGGAACAAGGTCTATTTCTCTGTCTATAAAATGGAGTAGGGGTCATGAGAGGATTGTAAATATGGGTGGTATGGGAGAATTGTTAAGCGTGGACTAGTAACATGCAATTGAGGTCAATAATCATGAGGAATACAAAGAAATCTGGGAAAACTTATGACATAATGCAAAGGGAAAAATATGACATAATGCAAAGGAAGAATTGAGTGTACTAACTACAATTATATGAAAGAAAGGAAATGAGAATGAATGGGGAAAGAACTCTTATGGGAACTTAGAGAGGATGACTGGAATTGTGTTGCGATACTTAACATGTTGCAATTAAGTAATTTAAATTTTCATGGTCCCTAAGCAACTCTAGTTACATTGATGGTCAGTGTAAAGTTCTTAATAAAATATTAAAATAAAATAAGAGAGTTGGAATAGATGACCTCCAATTCTCCTTCCAGCACTAAGGGTCTAGGATTCTATGAAACTAAGTAGCTGGAGTCCAAAAAGTGGGCTAAATTTCCATTTTGGCCTCTATCCTTAGGTGATTATTTCAGGAAGGGCTCCCTTCTCTTTAGGAGCAGCCAGGTGGCACAGCGGATCGAGTGCCAGGCCTGGAGTTAGGAAGACTCATCTTCCTGAGTTCAAATCCAGCCTCAGACACTTAGCGGCTGTGTGACCACTGGCAAGTCACTTCCCTGTTTGCTTCAGTTTGTAATCTGTTATTACCTGGAAAATGAGCTGGAAAAGGAAACAGCAAACCAGTCCAGTATCTTTGCCAAGAAAACCCCAAATGGGGTCATGAAGAGTCACTCAATACTGAGCAACAACCTTCTCTTTTATCACTTAACATAGCACCTGGTACACAGTAGGTGCTTAATCAATGTTTATTGATTGAATGACTGATTTTACTTGCCAAATAAAAAAGTCCAGGAATAAAGAGACCCTCCTATGCCAGACTCCCTATACATCCAGGGCTACTGGGACTCTAAATTTCTGCTGTAAGGGTCTGGAGACCCTGAGGAAGTGAGATTGGTCCCAGGTGGCCTAGCTGATGAATCAATCATTCCCAGAGATGAGTGACATGACCTTGACTCTGACTCTTCTACCTCCTCTTCCTACTCCCTGGAGTATCGTGTTTAGTTCTAGGAAACATACTTAACATCTCAGGGTCCTGGACAACTCTCTAACTGTATGGAATGGTTGCAGGTAACAATAACAACAACCCCAAAATGGAAGGGGTTGGTTGCCGCAGAGGGTAATAAGTCCCCACTCACTCCAGGCTTTCAAACAAGAGTTGAATGATTACTTGTCAAGTATGTGGTAGAGGGAATTCTTGTACAGGAATTACTTAAATAAGGTGGCCTCTGAGGTTCCATCCATCAATGGCGATGCTGTGATTTTTGAGGCAGCTAGGTGATGTAGTGGATAAAGTCCTGGGTCTGGAGTCAGGACGACCTGAGTTCAAATCCAGCCTCAGATACTTACTAGCTGTGTAACCCTACATAAGTCACTTAATCTCTGTTTGCCTCAGTTTCCTCAACTGCAAAATGAGGATAATAATAGCATTTATCTCCCAGGGTTGTTGTGAAGGTAAAATGAGGTAATACTTGTAAAGTGCTTAATACAATATCTGGCATTGTATGAAACAAGTGTTTCATAAATGCTTGTTCATTTCCCTTTTAAGGCCTTGTTATTCATATACAGCTGAATAATACATACATCCTTGCCTTTTTAGAGAGCTCCCTTTTTATACCACCCAAAGATTTGTCTCAGACCAATGACAACCTATCAATAAGTCGCCTTCCCCCTTAATACTAATGGGAAAATTTACCCTCCTTCTGGTCCTTCAGGGAAGCATTTATAGTAAACTCTCTGCTATCCAGCATGGACAGAAAGCTTTGGATGGTCAAATATCATGAAATAAAATTAACCAGCCACCAATCCAGCAGGTAGGCAGAGCAATGGATAGAGCACTGGGCCTGGAGTCAGGAAGACTCATCTTCCTGAGTT
Source organism: Vombatus ursinus (assembly GCF_900497805.2). Lineage (NCBI taxonomy): Eukaryota > Metazoa > Chordata > Mammalia > Diprotodontia > Vombatidae > Vombatus > Vombatus ursinus. Next base: position 53,352,931 of record NW_020954585.1, read on the forward strand.
CAAATCTAGCCTGATGATATAGGTGTGACCCTGGGCAGGTAACTTAAGCCTGTTTGCCTTAGGTTGCTCATCTGTAAAATGAGCTGGAGAAGGAAATGGCAAACCAGTCAAATATCTTTGTGAAGAAAATTCCAAATGGGGTCATGAAGAGTTGGACACAACTCAACAACAACAACAGCAACAACAGCTAGTAATCTCTGGTACTGGGTAGGCGAAGGGTCAGAAGTTCTAAGCTTCATTGCACTAAAACCATCAAGTGTCCACACTAAATCTGACACCAATATTGTGAGCCTCCTGGAGTGAAGGGCCATTAGGTTATCTAAGGAGGGGTGAACTGACTCCACTTAGAAATGGAGCAGGTAGGGGCAGCTAGGTGGCACAGTGAATAGAGCTCTGGCCTTGGAGTCAGGAGGACCTGAGTTCAAATCCAGCCTCAGACCCTGGGCAAGTCACTTAACCCAGATCACCTGGCCAAAAAGCAAAAAAAAGAAAGAAAGAAAGAAAGAAAGAAAGAAAGAAAGAAAGAAAGAAA
>NW_020954585.1:53353472-53402544 GCF_900497805.2 Vombatus ursinus
AAAGAAAGAAAGAAAGAAAGAAAGAAAGAAAGAAAGAAAGAAAGAAAAGGAGCAGGTCAAAGCTCTATGCCAATTAATTGTGAGGTTAGGCCCATGAGTAGGCTATGCACTTGCATCCTGGGTGAGATTGGGACATTAGTCTTAAATAAAAAGATAGATAGATGGATATATGGATAGGCTGATAGGTAGATAGGTAGATGATAGATACATAGAAAGATACATAGATAGATGATGGATGGATGAATGAATCAATGGATTATCAATTTCCAAAGAATCACAAAGAATCCTAGATTTGGAAAGGAGTTTAGCGATAGATTGTCCTCTAGTCCAACCCATCTTTCAGAAATGAGGAAACGGTGACCCAGAAAAGAGAAATGTCTTTCAGAAGATCACACAGCTATCCAGGAGCTGAACTAGGACCAAAATGCAGGTTTCCTAATCCTCAACTGAGTGGTCTTTCCACTATCCCACAGCTGCCTTCCTTAGCACACAGTAAAATATACTTAGCACTAAGACTGTACTGAAAATGATTTAATCTTTCTTTGATGATTCAGAAGATACTTCTACTACCTCAGGGTCATCACTATATATATCAATTTTCATTCTACTGTGGAAGTAAGAAAATACTTATCACCAGAGAGATCTAGTTTATGGAATAACAGTCACACCTTGCATTTTATAACATTTTACCATTTTCAAAGCTGTTTTACATGAAGTATCTCATTTGTTACTCACAAAAGCCCTTTAGGGTAAAGCAGAGCAACTGTTCTTACTGTTGTTTGTATTTTACAGATAGAGAAAAAGAGGCTTAAAAAAAGTCAAGTGATTTGTTTAAGGTTTAAGTAACTAATTTATACCTGAGCTAGAACTTGAACTCAGATTTTCTGGCTACTAGTCATCCAGCATTCATTTTTACCGTATCACACACCAGATCAATCAATCCAATAAGATGATACAGTGGATAGAACACCAGGACTAGAGTCAGGAAGACTTCCTGAGTTCAAATCCTGCCTCAGACACTTACTAATTGTGTGACCCTGGGGAAGGTGCTTAACCCTGTTTGCCTTGATTTCCTTATCTATAAAATGAGCTGGAGAAGGAAATGGAAAACCAGTCCAAATGGAGTCACAAAGAGTTAGACACAACTGAAATGACTCAACAACAACAAGCATATGCTGTGCTAAACAATAAAGATACAAAACCATAAAGAAATAGTTCCTGTCCTTAAGGAGCTTATGTTCTACAGGCAGACACAAAACGTATAAATAAAAGTATATACAAAATTAGGATAAGAAAAATCAGCCTGGGGCAGCTAGATAGTGCAGTGGATAGTGCACCAGCCCTGAATTCAGGAAACCTGAGTTCAAATTTGACCTCAGACACAACACTTACTAGCTGTGTGACCCTGGGCAAGTCACTTCACTGCCTCACCCAAAAAAAAAAAATCATCCTTCTTTGTATAAGGCCCTTAACTTATTAGATGCTATACAAAATAACATCACACTACCCTTCGGATGTTTCAATACTGGTTAAAAAGATACATAAAAGCATGAAGTCAAACAATGTTGCAGGAGGGAGGGACTTTAGAAATCATCTCTTCCGAACCCTTCATCTTACAGGTCCATAACCCCAGGTCCAGAAAAGAAACTGGCTTGTCCCAAAGCAATATACAAAAGACATATTGATGACTGAATCAAAGGATGAAAAATGTATGGCGGATGATTCCAGAGGACCAATGAAGGATGTTACCTACTTCAGGACAAAGAGGTAAGGGATTAAATATGCAGAATAACATACACATTTTTTGGACATGACCAATTTTTTTTTGCTTGACTATTCATATTTGTCACAAGGGTTTTGTTTTCTTTGTTTCAGTTGGGAGGATTGGAAGAGATCATAAATAGATAGATGAGTAAATGAGTGAATGGAGAGATAAGTAAATGAATGAATGAATGGACAAATAAATTAATGAATGGATGGATGAATAAATAAATGAAAGAATGATGAATGAATGATGATTAGGGGCAACTAGGTGGCACAATGGATAGAACACCAGGCCTGGAGTCAGGAAGACTTGAATACAAATACAGCTTCTGATGCTTGCTGGTCATGTGACTCTAGGCAAGTCACTTGACTTTTCCTCAGCTTTCTTATCAGTAAAACAGGGATAATAATAGCACCTGCCTCCCAAGGTTGTTGGAAAAATTGAATGAGAATTAATAATTGTGCCAGTGCCTGGAACATAGTGCTATGTAAATATTAGTTATTATTATTGATTATAATATTAATATTTATAATAAATGTTTATTAACTTATCCAAGGTCAAATAAGTTGGCAAAAAAGTGAGACTAGAGTAACAACTGCCATTTTAAAGCTTTACATATATGGTCTCATGTCAACCACACAACAAGCCCATAAAGACTAAGAAATAGCTTCATGTCATAATAATAATGACAATAATAACAGTTAACATTTATATAATGCTTAATATGTAGTAAGTAGGGCACTGGACTCTAGAGTCTTAAAGAACCTCAGTTTCCTCATCTGTAACATGGGAATAATAACAGTACCTATCTCTTCCTGAGGATCAAATGAAATAATATATGTAAAGAGCTTTACAAATATTTAAGTGCTAAATAAATGTTAGCTATTATTAAAGGGAATTTGACTGTTGCTACTACCCTCATTTTGCAGGTGAGGAAACTGAGGCTCAAAGAAGTTAGGTAAATATCAGAGGGATTTGAGTCCAGGTTTATCTGATTCCAGGTTCAGCATACCAGTCATTTTATATGTTGCCTCTCACATACAGCAGGAATGGATCTATGTCAGGGAACTCGTCTTCAGATCCTCTGCCTTTTATACCTATGTAACTCTGAACAAGTCATTTAACTCTCTGGACCCTAGTTTCCTCATCTGTAAAAGGAGGGGGTTGGACTAGAAGGCCCCCAAGTTCCTTCTACCTGTAGATCTATTATTCTCTGAGCATTCTGGGCTCTCATTTCAAGGGTTTTCCCAATAGACTTAGTTTCCCTCCCTGTTATGAGCCATGGATAGAATTCCAATGAGGAAAGATGATCATTTACTTCCTAACCCAGAAAGACCCCAAATAAACAAGCAGTATGTAGAGTCCTCTTCCCCTCCTGTATTTATCATTCAGTGTCTGGGGTTTATCTCAGCTATATTTAACAGACAGCATTCTTTCATTTTTGAATATGAAAATCTTTTCACAGGGCATCAGAGGTCTGAGGAAATTCAACAGGAGATGTCTACTTCTCATTATCATTATTTCCAGCACTGCATCATCTCAGATGGAATATTGTCACTCAGAAGGAACCTTACCCCTTTCTAGAAAAGAACTGAATGTTGACTTTATCTTTCTTGGTCTCAATTCTATGTTGCTCTTAACAGATCTCTTACTAAGCCACTGACTGCCAAGAGAGCTCTCCTGCCACTGGGGAAGAGATGGAGAGAGCCTAATGTTTCCTGTGATCACCAGCAGAAAAAATGGAAGATCAAACTTCCCCCATGGCATCTATCAGTGGGAGCTGATCTGTTCCAAGCCTCTAAAGAAGGCAAAGTTCATGGGATCATAGGGACCTCAGAGTTTATCTAATCCAATATCTTTATTTTTTACAGGTGAGGAAACAAACCCAGAGAGGTTAAGGGACCCCAAAAAAATTGCACAGGAAAGCAGCAAAGAGATTTATTTAGAATAAATGTCCTTTGGCTGCAGATTGAAGACTAGTCACACCACATCACAAAACCAGAGCCCAGTGTAGCTTTTCTTTCCTTTTCAGCAACATCTTCCTCATTCCCCACCCCATCCCCACACAGAAACCAGGCCCCTTGTCTCTCAGCAAGAAAATATATAAGCAGCTCTTTTATAACAGTCTAAAAGCAGGCCTTCTTAACCATTCTTGTGTCATGAACCCTTTTGGCAATCTGGTTAAAGTTTGTTCCCCTTCTCAGAAGAAGGCTTTTAAATACATAAAATGCATGCATATTAAAATACAAATTTAAATGCATAAAATAAAATATATAGAAATACAAAGGAAACCAATTATATTGATATACAGTTATTAAAATAGTTTTTGAAAATTAGGTTCTGGATCCCCAGGCACAGCTAGAGCACTGAGCCTGAAATCAGGAAGTTTGTTGCTGTTCAGTTATTTCTCAGTCGTGAGAACAACTTTGTGACTCAATTTGGGATTTTCTTAGCAAAGATACCAGGGTGGTTTGCCATTTCCTTCTCCAGCTCATTTTACAGACAAGAGAATGAAGCAAACAAGGTGAAGTGACTTATCCAGGGTCACAAGGCTAGTAAGTGTCTGAGGCCAAATTTGAACTCACAGAGGTGAGTCTTCCTGACTCCAGGCCCAAGACCTTATCTACTTTACCACCTGCTGAGACCTGAGTTCAAATGTGATCTCATATTTTTACTAGCTATATCCCTCTGGAAAAGTCACTTTCTCTCTGTTGACCTCAGTTTCCTCATCTGTAAAATGGTGATAACAGTAGCACCTACCTTACAAGGTTATCGTGAAGATCAAATGAGATAATGATTGTAAAGTGCTTTGCAAACCTTAAAGCTCTAGATAAATAATAGTGAATATTTATGTAGCACTTACTCCATGCCAGACACTGTGTTGAGTGCTTTACAATTATTTTCTCATTCAATTCTCACAACCCTGGGAGGTAGGTGCTATTATTATTTTCATCTTATAGGTGAGGAAACTGAGGCAAACTGAGATTAAGTGATGTGTTGTTTAAAAAGTCTGAGAGACAGTTTCTAGGTAATTTAATCATTTTATTAATAAGGTTAGCATGTTATTAATAAAAAGAGGTCAGTGGCACTCTAGAATGCCAAAGATCCCTCATGGAACCCACTCAACATTTGCATGGCTTTGGAAGGGTGAGTACTCCTGAGGGTGGTAATTGACTCTGATTGGTTAGCAAGTAATGAAAGAATGAATATTATAATGAGATGTGGGCTCATTTTAATGAGGGTCTTGGGGGTAAGTGACTTGGATCACCTAAGCCTTGGTCAAAAAGACATCAATTTCCATATCACTGGTCTGACGAAAGAGAGAACACACATTTTCCCAGACTTGTCTGAGTAAGCACAATGAACAGGAATCTACCCATTCACCTAAACTTAGAATTTCTTTTACTGTCTTTGATTAGATCTTAGCCTGGGTAAATCTTTGCCCAAGATTTCTCACACTGGTTGATTTCTAGATGAGAAAGTAGAAAAGGGGGAAAACCTTGCTCCTAATTCAATAATTAGTTATTAATATAAGAAAGAAATAATCATTTCTCTCAGTGTCCAGGGTTACACAGTTATCAATCAATAAATATTTATTAAGTACCTACTATGTGTAAAGCACTGTGCTAAATGCTGGGGATAAAAATACAAACAAAAAACAAAGATAATCCCTGTCCTTAAGGAATTCGCAATCTAATGGAGGAAAGACAACATACAAAAAGAAGCTGGAAAGGAGTGGGGAGGGCAAGACAGAGTGCTCAGCACCAAGGTTTATTGGAGAGTCCCAGGGAAGTCAGAAGGCAGTGTCGGTGGTTGGGAATGGGAAGGGAGCTAGTATCTGAGATCACATTTGAATTTAGGGTCTTTTGACTACAGGGCAGGAGCTCTCTCCATTCACTGCCTAAAAGCCTCTAAACAGACATCAAATCCTAATAGGGAAATTAGGGGAAGAGGTACTTTGGGCCTGGGAAGTCTTGTTCCTCAAATCACACCAAGGGTAGGCAAATACCTACTCTGACTACTCCTAACATATGCCTTCACCTGAGCATATCTCACATTGGGGAGATTTGTCTCTGCCTCCTTGGCTGGCAAATAATGTCCTGATGGATCCAAGACTCATCAAATCTAAAGGGAACCATGGCAAAGTAGAAGATTTCAAAATCTTTTCTTAGACTCCAATCCTTCTTTGTCTCATCCCATAATGAGACTTGAGTTGAATTTTGCTTCTATGATTTGAGATAAAACTCAGCTTCTAAATGGGAGCTGGGGGCTAAGGAGGCCAGGTGATACTTGGGAGGACAGGGCTTGAGAAAAACTTAGCCTCTGGGCTTAAGAGATTCTCAGCATCTGAGTGAGGGCTGGGGTGGATAGGCCATGTGACGCTCACTCGTAAGGACGAGCTGGCATGGGAGTCTCAGTCTCTAGGCTTGAGAAATTCTCAGCCTTTGAATGGGGCAAAGGTGAATCTTAAGTACTGAAAGACTGTGGGAAGGGTCTAGGAGTGGCCAAGCAGTTTGGAGTGACAGAAGGAGGGGTCTAAGGATATCTGGATGGCAGTGGCTAGTAAACTGGGGTGAACAGAACTCCTAGGTCCTGGACCTCGTGGTGCCTAGCTAGGATTAAGGGTGGGATATGGCCAAAGGCCATAGGAAGGTGAAACAATGGAAGGAAGATTGGGTGTAGCCACAATGCAAGGCCAGTTGAAGGGGGGAGGTGGTTGAGAAAGGGTCCAGGTAGAAGTTCGGTTTGGAAGGTCTGAGAGATTGAACAGACAATGAGAATAGATAATGAAGGGAACTGGAAGGGGGAAGTTTGCTTTCAAATGGAGCTAAAGAGAGACACACAGGAGCCAGGTTCTTTTCAGGGTCAGGGAGGAAAGGTGCATTTGAATAAGCTTTCAAAGAGAGATAAAGTGAGTCTACAAGGAATCTAAAAGTTTTAAGGTTTTTCTGGGAATTGTAAACAAAGGAGCCAAATTCCTTTTGAAAAGGGGCAAAAGGGAAAAGGGGCAAAGGTAAACCCCTTCAAGTCTTCAATCCTCCAGAGCCTAATGGGCCATATAGACAGGGGAAACTCTTCTCTCTGCTCCTCCAAATTCTTACACATAGTGAAAACTCTCAGAAAATCTTTCTAAAAAATCGCTATGGTGATATTCTTCTCCTACTCAAAAATCTTTGCATCACGTACTGGGTAAAATCCATTCAAGGCCTTCCAACATTTTGGCTTCAAACCTACTTTTCCAGCCTGTATTAGTATTTCTCTTCCTAAATGTTCTATGCCCCTAAACTGGACTACTGGTTGTTCTTCAGTCTTGTGCTGACCTTTCCCACCTTTGTGAAATCCTTCCTATCTAGAATGTAAAGGCCCTGCTGAATTCATCATGGTGTCTGGGATTTATTTCATCTGAACTCAGAATTTCTTAGTGTTTTAGTTTCCTTGTTTATAAAATAGGGACAATACTTCCTGGTTTAGTGCTAAGGAAGCAGTTAGAGGATAGAAGGGCCAGCCTTGAAATCTAGAAGAACTGGGTTCAAATCCTACTTCCAACCTATACCAGGTGACTAACCCTTGGTATGTCCTTCACTCATTCAACCTCAGTTGCCTCATTTGTAAAATGGGGACAATAACAGCATCTACATCACAGGGTTGTTATAAGAGTCAAGTGCAATAATATGCATCCAGTGATTTTTGCATATCTTAAAATGCCTTGGAAACATAGACTATTATTGTTATTATTATTGTTATATTAGTTGCATGACTTTGGGCAAGTCAGTTAACCTCTAGAAGCTTTTGTTTTCCTAATCCATCTGACTTGCAGCTGAAATCTTCCATATGCTTCGTTTAATCCATTAGAATGTGAGGTCCTTGAGAGCAGGGACTCACTTTTCCATTAGTATGCACTGGAGTTTTCCAAGTAGTAAGCACTTAATAAATGCTTTATTCATCCATTCATCTGTAAAATGAGGAGGTGGGACTAGATGGCCTCCAAAAACCCTTCAAGCTCTAAATCATCGTATGATCCAATGAGATAAATCTGTGGAAGTTCTAAGCAAAACATAAAACATAGCAATGGAAATTCGAGATTATTGAATCAGCAACAAAACAACAACAGGATATGTGGGACCTAATAGACGTGTAAGATGACATCATCATTTCATCAGGCACAAAACTCAAGTAAAAAAAAAAAAAAAAGAATCGCCAAATGCATAGCATTCACACGAACTCAACTCCCTATTAAACATACAGGAAGATTAGTACATTGGGAGGCGGGTTTACTATTTCAGTCAGAGCTTCCTGGTCCACAAGAAGCCCCGTGAGTGTCCCCAGCTCAGGTCCAGAGTGATTTCTCCCTGCCCAAATGAGTTTTTTAGGAAGTTCAGGCCATAGGGGTATGAGGGGAAGGCCAGGTCTAATGATTCCTATTAGAATGTGAGCTATTTGAGGGCAGAGAGTGGTTTTTGCTTTTCTTTTTATCTAGAGAGCCTACCACACAGCCTAGGCTTAATTATGCATCTTAACTGACTGACAACTCACTGCTGGCTTAATTGGAAAACCTAGGCAGTATTGCTAAGATGTGAATTCAGGTTCTATCTCCGATATATTCTGGCTGCAGGAGCCTGGGGATGTTAATTTCTCAATGCCCCCAAGCAACTCTCTACTCCAGAGGCTTTAACCTGGGATTTCTTCAACTTGAATGGGGGAGGGGGGATTACATCTTTATTTTCACTTATTTCTGACTGAAATTTAACATTTCTTTCAATTATTTAAAATCATTATTCTGAGAAGGGGTCCATAGGTTTCACCAGTCTGACAAAGGGTATCACACACACACACACACACACACACACACTAAGAACCCTTCCCTAAGACTATAAATTGCAAAGTAGGTGCCCTTCTTCATTGAAAGAGGTTTCCTCACAGCGAGTTCCCTGTATCACTGAAATCGCAGTTGCAGTTTAAAAAGAAATGTTTTAAAAGACTAGGCCATTGGCTGAATTTATATGAGCTGAAAGAAGGATGATAGACCAAGCTTTATATCCCTCTAAGCATGGTGGCCTCAATGAGGAGCCATTTGGCCCTACCTACCTGAGCTAGTCATTGATTCCCTGTACCCTAAGACCTTTGATCCTTGGATCTCATTGGCTGCCCCGTGATGATGGATGACTTGGTGTTCAGTGACACCTTTTCAGAGCAGATGTCTAGGATGCCCCTCTGGGAAATGATAAGGTTTCCAAATAGCCCTATTTGATAAATGTTAACAATGGAGAGTCATTAAATCATCTGGAGCACTCAAGATCTCTTTGGAACCCTCTTCCAAGTTGTGGAACACTGTGTCAGCGATAAGGCAGTTAGGTGGTATGGCGGATAGAACACCAGGACGAGTCAGGAGGATCTGAGTTCAAATCTGGCCTCAGATACTTACTAGCTGTGTGACCCTGAGCAAGTCACTTAACCCTGTCTGCCTCAGTTTACAGTTTACAGTTTGCCTGTAAAATGGGCTGGAGAAGGAGATGGCAAAATCAGTATCTTTGCCAAGAAAACCCCAGAGAGTTGGACAATACTAAAAGGACACAACAACAACAATATCAGTTATGGGTGTGTTTGTCCCTATCACTGAGAAAGACAAGATTGCCACCAGGAAACTGAAAGTATGGGGACTAACCCTTCCCAACCCATTTTCTTCTCCCAGAGGTTATTAATTTTTTTATTTTAAAAATTAAATAGTGAAGGTAAGAACAAAAACAAGAATACCCTAAGCAAAGTCTATTAACTCTTTTAGGAGCTGTCCTTTAGGGAACACAACCTTTCCATGTAAAATTTTATTTGCCATAAGAGGATGAGGGCTGCTCTTGAAAACCCAGGCACAAGCCTTTTGGCAGGTATTGATTATCATGCGTTATACATCTGCCCCAATGGAGAGAAACACAAGTGGTATGGAAGGGGCCGGCCACTACTGATAAAGAGACTAAATGCTCTTTCTGGGTTATTCTCTCTATAGAGCAGCTCTCCAGGAGGCCTAGGGGAACGTCTGTGACCTGGAAAAGCATTTCAAATTTCATGGACAGCTGTGACAGTCCCTAATGTATAAATAGGGTTGCATATGGGGGTGGGGATGGGGGTAGGGCAGGAAGCAAGGGTTAGGGATAGTGTGGTCCTCACCTGAGGCAGGGATGGAAGGTTGGAAGAAGGCCATTGAAATGGGAAGAAACATGGTAGAATCATTCTCCTAATCAAGGGTATAATAACCATTATTATAATTACTAATAATATCAATAATGGCAGCAGAAGTGGGTAGCTGCTTTTCCTGGAACCTGAGCTGTGTGTTTGCCATTGTAACATGACATCAACACCCCAACAGACTTGTTTTCAAATGGCATTTTGTTAACCAGACAGGATGGGCTTCTGTTCACATGCCAATCTCTCCTTTTTTTCCCTGGCCAACCTCAGGGGTGGCCCTGCAGCTTCCAAAATCTCATTATGCCAACCATCTCGCATCTTTTTTTTTTTTGAGAATAAATTTCTACAGCAGCCAATTACAGCCATTTGATGTGCATAATAATGAAGCCATGGAAATTGAAATTGACACCTCAGAGGATCGGGTGTTAAAAAAAAATACAACTTACATGAATCAGGCATTTTCTTACAGTTTTCTATCATTTACAACAATTTGCCATCACTGGGGTCCTGAGCAGATTGTGGAAAGCCAGGGATGTGTTGGAGAGCGTTAGTGATTGGGGCTCCCTGAGAAAGCAAGGCACCGGTCTCCTTCCTAAGCACAGATCAATTACACCTCAGACAAGCCAGTGTCACATGTGATTCACAATGTCAATTTCATGCTAGTGGTAACCATTTAAGAAAGAGCTGTGCAGGTTTTACATTTGATAAGAAATCAGCAGTGTTTGTGTTTGTAAAAGGACCGATCACAGAGTGTGACAGCTCCGAGAGATTGCCGAGGAGCATGGACTGCCCGTCTGGAGTCTGTCAGGGACCCATAAGTATTTATTTCAAATGTTTTTTTTTTTCTTCCCTTCCCCTTAAACCAGGATGTGAAAATAAACTGTCAGTCTCTATTTACAGCTGTACAAGCAGGAAATACAAAAGATTTTAGGTTAAATTGTCAGTTAACAGAATTCAAAATAGAAAAGAGAAATCGACCTTGCTGGCTTATTGCACATTTTGATAGAGAAAAATCATTTCTGCATTTGGAGAAGGGGAAGGAGGCTGTGTCTGAGTGAATAAGAGAGGAAGAATATTTAGGGATTTGAGGCATTTATCATCCTGGCCCTATAGGCCCTTCAGTGTGTTACATAGAATTAGGAGAATACTATGGATAATTAGATCTTAGGTGTGGAGCAAATAGAGCTTGCATTTTAGTCTTTACCTCTTTTCATGCTAATTTATCATTTTTAGCCCCATTAGGAGCCAGGGCACCGTTAGTCCAAAAGAAGAAGGAAATCTTTCTGAATAGCCCTATTTGAACAATGAGAAGTCATTAAGTCATCTGGGGCAGTGGGTATGACTCAAGCAGAATCTGCCTGATCTCTTCTTCATTCTATTGTGTTAAGTAGTTTAGGGGACCTATGGTCTGGTAAGTGAAAGTCAGCAGACCCAGGATACATATACTTACATATATACATACATACATATGTAGATATATATACACACACACATGCATCTATAGATACATATACATATACGTACATGTGTGTGCATGTATTACGTATATGTGTGTACACATGTATATCTATTTATATCTATGTATGAATATGTATATGTGTGTCTCTATATATAGCTATATAGATATAGATGAGAGAGAGAGAGAGAGCTAGGCTATGTGGTGGATAGAGCACTAGGCTTGGAATCAGGAAGACTTAAGTTCAAATCCAGCCTCATACTAGCTGAGTGCCCCTGGGCAAGTCACTTAACCCTGTTTGCCTACATTTCTTCATCTGTAAAAGGAGGTGGAGAAGGAAATGGCAAAACCATTCCAGTATCTTTACCAAGAAAACTCCAAATGGAGTCAGAAAGAGTCAGACACTACTGAAATGACTGAACAACAATAAAATGTATATATACTTGCAGCTCAACCACGAACTGTGTGACCTCAACTGAGTTCATTAATTTCTCTTGGCCTTAATTTTGCCAAATGGAAAAGAAGAAGAAAAGTGTAGATATAGAGGTGAGAAAGGCCTTAGAGGTCTTCTGGTTCCACCCTCTCTTTAAACAGATGAAGAACCAGCCTCAGGGAAGTTAAATATTGGACTAGAACCTGAGTCCTCTAAATCCAAATACATTGGGGCAGCTAGGTGGTACAATGGATAAAGCACTAGCCCTGGAGTGAGAAGGACCTGAGTTCAAATATGACCTTAGACACTTGACACTTAGTAGCTGTGTGACTACGGGCAAGTCACTTAACCCCTTTTGTATCACCAAAAAAAAAAACCAAACCCAAAAAATGAAATAAATCCAAATACATCACTCTCTCTACAATACCCGTTCTACCTCTCAGGAGATTGCTGTGAGGATCGATAATGTGAAAACTGTTTAGAAATAAAAAAATAGTACAGATATTCCATTTGCAAGTTTTATTATCCCAAATATAGTATATGCTTTTCAAAAGCACAGACTATGCCTTTTCTATCTCTTGACTGCCCCTCAGTGTGGAATACACAATAAATGTTTAATAAATGCTTATTAGGTCAATATTCATAGACTCATAAGATCACAAGTTTAGAGCTAGACAGGACCTTGGAGCCCATCATGTCACCCACCTTACTTTATAGATGAGGAAACTCAGATTGGGAGATGTTAATTCGTTTGCTCAGGGTCACAGAGTTAGCAAAGTGTCTGAGGCATGATTCAAACCCAGGTCTTACTGACTCCAATTCATAATAACCAATGAGAAATAGTCTTTACCTCTTTTCATGCTGAGTTATCATTTTTAGCCCCATTAGGATCCCGGGCACCTTTATTCCAAAAGAACAAAGGAAATCCTTCCCAATAGCCCCATTTGATAAATGCTAACAATGCAGTCATTAAGTCGTCTGGGGTATTGAGTATGACCCAAGCAGGATCTGCCAAATCTCTTCTTCATTCTATTGTGTTAAATAGCTTGGGCAACCTATGGTCTGGTGATGTAAGCATTATTATCCCCATTTTACAGATGAAAAAACTAAGCCCCAGAGGAACTTGTCTAAGACCACATAGCTTGGGTTAGAACTAGGAGCCCTTATGTGAGCTTGGGCAAGTCACTTAACCCCAATTGCCTCACCAAAATAAAAAAGCAGAAAAAAAAAAAAAAAAGAACTAGGAGCCCAACACTCTTTCCATTACACCACATTGCTCAAATCCCCATAGGGAAAGTAGGCCTGCTGTGGTACTACATTCAGTGCTTTTCCATGAACCTTTTCAGGGCCCAGACCTTTGGTATCTTGGGCTTGGGTCTGAAAAGATAAGCCAAACTTTGCATGGTTTTATAAGAAATCTTTCTTTGGCCCAGTGTAGCTTCCATCTAAGCCCTGTAACTTGCCTTGGCATGGGGACAGGAAGGTAGGCAGACTCCCCACTGGCATTTCTAAGGAAACTGTAGGACAAACAATCTGGGCTTTTCAGGATTTCCAGAACGAGCCTGCTCCTTGGCTGGAGATGTAGGCAGGGTGCTGTGGATAAGAAAGGAAGGGGGAAGAGAAAAGATCAAGTTAAAGAATGGAAATACAGAGTATCTGAGTTGAAAGATACTTAGTTCAACTTGTTCAGTTTCCAGAAGAGAAAGATGAGGCCAAAGACAGTCAGGTTGGGATATAAAGAAGATTACAAACAAACATAATTACAGCATGCTGGCTTTGGCAATGCTTGGCTCCGCTGTGCTTCAGAAACAAACCCGAAAACCCAGAACTCACTGCAATTCTGGGAAAGTATTTTTTTTGTCCCTACCCTCCATGTGACCTTGGGCAAATCCCTTCATGCCTCTGGGACTCGGTTTCTTGAGGGAGAGGGAGAGAGAGAGACAGAGAGACAGAGAGAGAGTTGGACAGGATCAGTAGTTCAGAATATTTTTGAATATTAGAACTCCTTAATGGCAAAAAAAAGAGTATAGATCCCTATGATATACAATTAGTCCTCAATGATTGAGAAAATACATGATAACAAAAAGTTGCTATGAATTCAGCAGCACTCTAATACATGATAGCATTGACATACATTTAAAAAAAAGTAATGCATATATGAGTGAGACACATCATTTATTCAGGGACCAGATGTATGTTTGCTTATTTATTATCCTGAGGCACATTGCATATTTTGCTGGAACTAAATAAAACCAAAATAACAATGCTTTGTGTGCACATGGATTGGAAGACCCTTTGCAAAATAACTCATCCCACAGGTTGGGAATGAAAATATCTCTAAAAGCCTTGCTGGCTCTAATCCCTACCGACTTACACCATGAACTTTAAACCCCAGAGTGCCCCAGTACCAACAAAGGTCTTGCTGGCACACTGAGGCTGAGACAATTCTTCACCCTTACTTTTACACAGACAGATAAGCTCAGCCCTCTGCCATCACAGAATTAGAGTTGTCCAGTTTGGCCGAAGGAGCTGGGGATGCTTGTTGTTGTTGTAGAGTCATTTTTCAGTCATGTCCCACTCTTTGTAACCCCATTTGGGGTTTTCTTGGCAAAGATACTGGTTTGCCATTTCCTTCTCTAACTTTCTTTACAGATGAGGAAACTAAAGCAAATGGGTGAAATGACTTGTCCAGGGTCATACAGCTAGTAAGTGTCTGAGACCAGGTTCGAACTCAGGGAGAGGAGTCTTCCTGACTCCAGTCCTGGGGCTCTATCCACTGCACCAGCTAGCTGCCTGGAAATTAACTTGGGGAAATTAAACATTAGTGGGGACACAATGGTTCTCTTCAAGTATTGAAAGAATTATTGAAAGAAAGGAGGAATCAGGCTTGGTCTACTTGGCCCCAGAAAGGAGAACTAAGAGAAACAACTAAAAGTTGCAGAAGCCAATTTTGATTCAATGTAAGAAAAATAAAACAATGTACAAGTCTATCTGTACAAAAGGGCTGGACTGCCTCAAGAGGGAATGAGTTCCTCATCCCTAGAGGTCTTCAAGGAGAGACTGGATGCTGACCTGTCAAAGACATCATAGGGAGTGTTTCTGTTCTGCTATATGTCAGACTAGGTCACCTCTGAGGTCCCTCTCAACTCTGAGAACATGAGATTACATGTGGATGTATGATGCCATGAAGTCAAGGTTACAAGTTCAAGCCTCCCATGGACCACTTAGCCTTGGACAAAGAACAAAAAATTCTCCTCCAAACTGCTATATCCCTAATACTTGGTAACCATCTCATAATTACATGTTGGTCATAAGTGAAACCAGGTAAGAAAGCATGGAAAACTCATCACAATCCATCACACTACTGAGAAAACAGCTCAAAGCAGCTGTCCTACTGCTTGGGGGTCAGTAGCATCTCTGTATATGCTGGGCAGCACATGAAATGAATGGTTAGAAAGCACCAGAAAATTAATGATTTGGTCGTAGTACCTCTTATAAAGGCCTCCAACAATCTCTTAGATTCATTTGCATAGATCTACATATATTACTCATCAGTCTATAGACTTTGAGACTCTAATTGTTGCTTGTTATTGTTCAATCATTTTTCAGTCGTGTCCTACTCCTCGTGACCCCATTTGGGGTATTCTTGGCAAAGATATTGGAGTGGTTTACCATTTCCTTCTCCAGATCATTTTTTACAGATGAGGAAACTGAAGCAAACAGAGTAAAGTGACTTGTCCAGGTCGCACAGCTAATAAGTGTCTGAGGTCAAATTTGAACTCAAGAAGATGAACCTTCCTAACTCCAGGCCCAGCGCTCTATCCACTGGACTCTAATAGTAACCATCATTATTTCTTGATCTTATTTCCTTCCTTAATTCTCTATTTTCCCCTGTCTCCTTTCTCCGCTCCAACACTCCCTACTCCCCTTCCAGGGCATGCAGTCATAAAACCACAGATCAAGAGCTGGAAGTTATCTTAGGTCATCAAGTTCAATTCTCCTCATTTTACAGATGAGGAAGCTGAGGCACAGAAAAGTTAGGTGACCTGCTCAAAATCACATATAAGAAAGGATTGTTTATCACTTCCACAAAGTCTCTTACCTCCATTGGGAACACATCTGTCTATTATTTTTGAACAATAGACTAAGAATCTGTCTTTTAAAAAAAAAACCTAAGGATGGCTGACTCTCAAACAGAGATTCCATACCCTTGTTTGGCAATATCTCCAGGATGCCATCATCACTACCATCATCATATCATCACCCCTCGCATGGTATGGTACATCAGAGGGTCCAAACAACTTCACATACATTTTGTTATGTGATCTTCCCAACAGCTTATCTGTTAGGCAGCAGAGAGATCATCATTCTACAGCTATTTCAGGTCTAGACTCTTCCCAAACTGTCTAAAGAGTTAATAAAAATTCATTTTCCTTAAAAGACACACATATAATAATTATAGCTAATATTTACATAGCACATTGAGATTTGCAAAGTATTTTACCAATATTATTTCATTTGATCCTCACAACAACCCTGGGAGGTAGGTGCTATTATTATTCCTTTTTTACAGATGAGGAAACTGAGGCACAGAGCAATTAAGTGACTTGTTTAAGTCACAAAGCTGGCAAGTGTCTGAAGTAGGATTTGAACTCGGGACTTCCTGACTCCAAGTCCAACATCGTACCTACTGCATCACCAAGTTGCCTGTACATAAAGGCTAAATGATCTTTCCTAGAAGGGGTGGAATGGGAACCAGTTAATAGATAATAATGATGATGATGATGATTATGATGATGATGATGAGGTGTCACAACCCCAAATCATAGTTCAAATCAAGAATTCAATTCAATTTTAAAAAACTTATTAATAACCACTATGTGTCAGACACTGTGCTCAACACTGACAATAGGATAGGAACTAGATTTGTGATTTCACTGGTGTAACAATGGTCATAAGAGGTAGCATTTATATGATACAGGTCTGGACCTGTGATTTTATCAACACAAGAAACTCCCAGTGAGGAAACGCCCTCTCCCAATGAAGATTAGCAACTATTCTGCAACTTATCTTAGAGCAGGGGTTCTTAACTTGGGGTCCATAAACCCTTAAGGATCTCTATTAGATTTCAAAGAGTCTATGAACTTGGATGGTTAAAAAAAATTAACTCTTTATTTCTATATAATTGGTTTACTTTGTAATCCTATATATTTTGTTTTATGCATTTGAAAACATTATTCTGACAAGTGGTCTTTCAATATAATTGGTGTCCTATGTAATTCTATATATTTTGCTTTGTGCATTTAAAGCTAATCTGCTGAGGAATCCAGAGGCTTCACTAGCTAGCCAAAGGGATCTATGATATACACAAAAAGGTTAAGAACCTTTATAGTGTTGCTGGGGCATTGAGAGGTTAAGGGACTCATCCAGGGTCTCCTCGCGAGTGTGATCCAAAGGCCAGACATGTATGAACTTAGGTCTTTCTGACTGACTCTCTATCCACTATACCAAACTACAAGTATTTTTATCCACATTTTATAAATGAAAAAATTGAGGCTAACAAACATTAAGTAAGTTACTCAAAGCCTTTTTTTTTTAATGAGGAACCTTAGTCTTTTCACTCCAAGTCCAGTGTACTTTCCACTATACCACACTGTCTTTCATTCATGACTTTGTGTCCCCAGAGTGCCTAGGACAAGATTCCCATGCACAGTACCTAGTCAGGAAAAATGTATTGGTTGGATGAATAAATGAATGAATGAGGTCCATGGTGTCAAGGAAGTAATGATATTGCAAGGAAAAATGCCGACCACAAGCCACCCACTAATATTTCCAATGTGGCCAGCCTAAAACCTCACCTTCTTACATCTGCCTCCAGGCACACAACCAGAGAAGCCAAGCAAAGGAGGAGGAAAATCAGCTCCTGTCTTTCCTAGCTGAGTCCCATTTCCTGTCACAAGAGCCAGGAGACAGGAAGAAAAATAACCAGTCCTGCCATCCAAAGATCACAATACAGGATAATGGAATACTTGCTAAACTTGGAATCAAAAGGACTAAGCCCAAGTCTGCTCCTACTACTTATATTTCCTATATGACTCTGAGCAGATCACTACAACCTTTCTCTTTTTTTTTTTGGAGGCAATTGGGGTTAAATGACTTGCCCAGGGTCACATAGCTAGTTAGTGTCTGAGTCCAGATTTGAACTCAAGTCCTCCTGACCCCAGGGCCAGGGCTCTATCCACTGTACCACTTAGCTGCCCCTCACTATACTTTTCTAGGCCTCAGTTTCCTGATCTGTAAAAGAAGGGCTTGGACTAAATGACCTCCAAGTTCCCTTCCACCTCTAAACTATATTGCCTAATAGAATAGCCTATACATAATAAATGCAGTCATTGCAGGGGCAATAGGAGCTGGAAAGGTCAGAAAAAAAAGCCTTGTGCAAAATGTGGCTCTTGGGCTGTGTTTTGAAAGGAGCTATGGATTCTTAAGACAGAAGTGAGGAGAGGGCATTCCAGGCCTATGCAAAGGCATGGAAATTGGAGATGAAATATTACTGAAAAGGAACAGCACATAGACCAGTTTGACTGGAATATAAATTATGCAAAAAAGAGTCAGTCATATATCTGGAAGCCTGACAAGGCAAACTAGAGCAACATTATGAAAGGGGAGGAAGGGAATAAGAATTTATCAAGCACCTACAATGTGCCAGGCACTGTGCTAAGGACTTCACAAATATTATCTCATTTGATCCTCACAACAACTCTGTGAGAGTGGTGCTCTTAATATCCCCATTCTACAATTGAGCAAACTGAGGCAAGCAGAAGTCAAATAGTTTTCCCAAGGTCACACAGCTAGGAAATGTCTAAGGCTGGATTTGAATTTGGTCCAACCCTCTCACCAAACACAGGGATCCCCTCCAAAACGTCCTTGACAAGCAGTCAATGAGCCTCTGCTTGAATATTTCCAATGGTAACAGGTTCATTGCCTCCAAAAGTAGCCCAGTCTTATCATTGGACAGGTCTAGTCGCTAAAAAGGTCTTCCTTGAGCCAAAATCTACCTCCTTGAAATCTCTACCCATTGTTCTCAGTTCTGCAATAGGGCTATTACACAGAAGCCAACAGCTCAAAAAAACAGTTTATGCCTGCCACACACAAACAGAGAGAATGTACGGCGATGATTAGAAGGGAAGGTTCAGGCCAGACAATTCTAAATAGGATGACCTGATTCAACAGTTTTAACAGACTTGGCCAGTCAATTCAGTTAAATGACCAGTTTGACAGATTCTCCTTCCCCTTCTCCCTCTCCCTCCCCGTTGACTGAATTGATGCTCTATTTGCCTAAATTGACAGAACCAACCCATTCTTTTGCTAGCATAAAGACATTCCCAGAGCACTGGTAGTATGGCTGGGAGGAAGGGGGTAGGGGGAGAGAAAGAGTAGAAAGAGGAGTATGCTAATAATGCTAAATGGGGAGTGATGGCCTGGGGAACAGCCTGGTAATCTGTAAATAAAGCTCATTTCAAATAGCTGGGTACCCAGCCCCGCTTAGGTAGAAAGCTTTCAGGGACTGGTCCTGGGGAACTCTTCCTCCTATATACCCACAGAAAGACATTCTGGCGGCAGTGGTTAGAAACTTTCTTATTAGAGGAGGAGGCCAACTAATGACAGAATGATTGGGCGCAGAAAGCTGTTTGGCTGCACAGATCTCAATTTCCCAAATTAAGTATCTAACTGAGATCTCTCTCTCTCTCTCTCTCTCTCTCTCTTTCTCCCTCTCTCTCTTTCTCCCTCTCTCTCTCTCTTTCCCTTCCTCCCTCCTTCCCTCCTCTGCTCCTCCTCCTCTCTTTTTTCTCCTCCTCTCTCTTTCTCTCCACCTCCTCCCCTCCTCTCTTCCTCCCTCCTCTTTCTCCTTTTCCCCTTTCTCCTCTTTCAGGAAGCTCTTCAGCTCTGGCAGTTCAATGATTACCCTTTGCTAAGGCTTGGCTCTTGGTCACATTATCCCCTGAGGAATGTAGAGCAGGATATCTGGAGTGGCTGAGGGAGGAAGAGATTTATTAATAAATAATAACAATGTTTTGTCTTTACACAGAGCATAGAGTTTCAGGGGAAACAGTATCCTCTCTTCACTTGGCAGCTATGAAGACCCAATGTCTCCCCATAGGAGACTCCAGAAAACAGGGGGTCACTCTGACTTAATGTAGTCCCTCCTTTGCTCAACTTGAAAATTCCAGGGACTGACATTTTCCCTTTCAGTCTGATGAAATTTTCACCTGCCTGAAGGTAGGGGACTAGACCAGATGAACTCTTGAGGTTCATTGCAACCTAATGGGAAGCTAACATCCTGTGATTTCTCCCCTCCTCCTACTGGGTTTTCTCTTACTACATCTCCAACATGGAAGGGAACTTCCAGGTTCACCCCAACCATTAGAACAAATTCTTGATATTGAGAGGCACCTAAAATATGCAAGGGGATAAGAAGTTTTTGTCATATGAAGACAGAATAAAATCACTAGGAGTCTTCAACCTGGGAAAACCAAGGCTGGAAGCAAACAGGATAGGACAAAGGCTATGAATTCTTGAATGGTATGATGGAAAGCCCAAACCTATTCACCAAGTCTTAGTATACCAGAACAAAGGCTCTTTCCATCCTGTTTAAAGCATGAAAGAAAAATACTTGAGGGGACAAGTGATAATCATGTTATAGAGGAATCAAGGTAAAGCAGATAGAGAACCAGTCTCAAAGTCAGGAAGATCTGGGTTCAAATCCTGCCTCTGGCTAACATTGAATATGTCACTTACCCTCTACCAGGCAACCCTCTAAAATAATAAGTTGCAGCATAGCTTCTGACTTGCTTTGGCAGAGAGAGTTCCCTCACTAAGAGTTCCCCACACCAATGAAATCACAAATATAGACAAAAGACATCAAAATAATCCCTTTATTTTTCAGTGTTTTATTTTACAGAAAGCTTTCTTTTCTTAACTACAAACTCTTATAATCCTCTCACTATTCACTTTCACACTTGATCCTCTTAACAAACAACCCCGGGAGGTATAGTATAATTATCCCCATTTTGTTGATAAAAAATGTGAGGCTCAGAAGAAGCACTCAGGGAGGCAAACTCACAGTGCAGTCTTAAATTTGGAGTCTGGAGAGACCTAGGTTCAAATTCCATCTCTGACACAAATTAACACAAATCACTTCTCTGCACCTCAGTTTATTCATCTGAGAAAACAGCACAAAAAAGTGTGTGCCTGTTAGCAACTACCTCATGGGTTTGCCAAGAGGTTTAATAATTGCTAAAAGTAGCTAACATTGGAATGGCACTTTAAGGTTTTCCAAGGTACTTTACAAATATTAAATCATTTGATCCTCACAACAACCTGGGGAGGGAGGTGCTATTATTATCCTTATTTTACAGATGAGGAAATTGAAGCAGGAAGAGGTTAAGTGACTCGCACAGGGTTCACCCAGCTACTAAGTGTCTGACACCAGATTCGAACTCAGGTCATGCTGACTGCAGGCTCAGCACTCTATATATTGTGCCACCTAACTGCCCTGAGAGAGTGATTTGTGGACCTCAAAGTGGCAGCTCTTTTTTTTATTAAATAACTTGCCTAAGGTTATCCCACTAGCAAATGGTGAAGCCGAGACTTGAACCCAGGGTCTTCCAAGTCTATCACACTGCCTAAAACAACTGTTTCAGCACAAGATAGTAAACTTAGGAAACTCATTACTCCCAAGAGGCGGTACAGACTGAAAATATAATTAGCTTCAAAACAGATTTAGCTCACTTCACAGATCACGGAGCCGTAATGGGTTACTAAGGGAAACTAGGTTGTTTGGGAAGATGCTTCTAACCTTTGATAATCTATGTCAGAGAGAACAAACCATCCCAACCTCCCACAAACCATCCCTCAGTGCCCTATCAGGTATAGAATCCTGGACTGGAGGGATTATGAGGCTCAGCCACGATGACCACCATCTTCCTGCAAATCCTGATAGTTCCTGTAGGGTTGTGTGATACACGGGCTTGTCTTTGTCTGCTATCAGCAGGATAGGATATTCTGTTTTTGAGGTGATGGGAATTGTCTGTTCTTTTGTATTTGGCCAGAGAACCCTTGCAAATAGAAGGATTCCTGATTGACTGGAAGGGTGTTAGGGATTGTGGAACAGACCAATGAGCTCAATTCTGAGTACCCACGTTGCCAAATTCCAAATCAGAAGAGGTTTTCTGGAGGGAAGACCCCATTCTCTTGGAGGACCACAAGAAGCCAACTATTGTGAGCCTAGAAGCAATCATGAACCAATCTAAGTCCAGGGAACCTTAAAATGGTTTAGAAAGCTTGGGTACATCTCAAGGAAGGGGGAGGGGAGAGAGAGAGGATTAGAATTTGGAACTTAAAACAAAAAAATGGCAAAAATTGTTTTTACTTGTAATTGGAGAGAAAAAATAAAATGTTATTAAAAAGAAAGAAAGAAAGCTTGGGTACCATTTAACCTGGGACTATATAATTATTTTTTATGTACAAACTTCACGCATCTTTTCCATGGGTCCAGCCATCCCCCACTAACTGATAACTGAGAGCCACTGCAAGGACAGGCAAGCTACCCTAGCTGAAGCAATAAGGTCCCCTGAGGAAGAGACCAGAGCCAGAATGTGCCAGACTACCACCACTGCCATGACCACCATCTCCCCTCAAATCTTGATAGTGACAACACAGGGGCCATGAACTTAGGAGCCTTGGGAATAGCAAAGCTTCCAGAAGAGTGCCTGCCACCAGCATCTTTGGAAGCAACCCCTGTGGGAATGCAGCCTAGCAATTACATCTTTGGGTTCTTTCCTACTGAACACCCAGAAAAGAAGGTGCTTGCCACCTAAGTCCTTGGCACTGTCAAATAATTCAAATAAGAAATTGATAGGATTTTATCAGAGATAATGACATTAGAAAGGAGGCGTTACCATCTGCTTTGCTGCTACACCCTAAGGACCATGAGACCTTTCTATCTGACTTAAAGCTGAAAGCTTCCATATGAATTTTCTTTCCCATTAGAATGTGAGCTCCTTGAGGGCAGGCATTGTTATGTTTTTCCATTAATATCCCTAGTGCTTAACACAGCTCCTTAAACATAGTAAGTCCTTAATAAATGTTTTATTCATTCATTCATTCATGTACTTCTAATCACCTTTCATTAGTCTAATATTTCTGAATTTGTACCCTTTCTTTTCCCGTATAAATATATTCTTAAATCCTATGACTTGGAGTATGTAAAGATAAGGAATAGAAAGGCAAGAGGTAGTAGATACCAGAATTGGACATCCAGTTGTGGTAGAAAAGGCCTGAGAAGAGGAACAGGTAATTATGAATGGATTGTGCAGATCTCTGAGCCCAGAGGGTCAAACAGGCTTAGGGGCCTGGAAAGCCTTAGAAGTTTGTTGCCTCCAGTTGGGATTGAGTGGTCAGTGAAGGTTTAGCCCTGGAACCAAGGACAGGGTCCCCTGAACCAATTCCTAAGAAAAACAAATACAATACCTCAGGAAACTGACCTAGATCAGCCAGGCCTAAGGCCTGGGGCTGAATATATTCCACACTGGTCATTCTTATCAAGTCTGAGCACCTGGGACTGACTGGTGGGGGCCTGGGGTGGGGAGAGACTAGGAAAAGACTGATATCATTTCTCATCCTTTGGTATAGTGGCCTTTTGGGTACCACTGCCTTGAGAAAAAAAAAAACTTAATCTGATCTCTAGCTTTATTTTAAATGGATATTTATTGTGATGACCTAGGAAGAGGGGGAAAACTTTTTACTTCCTCCACCCCCATCCTAGGCTGGCTGGAGGATAAATTTGTATGCCAATCAACTGATTTTCATTCTCACTGTGACTTTTGTGAAGTAAGATATTGCTTAAACAATCTTAATGAGATCAAAAGATAAAAGAGGCCAAGAAAGCTAACTAAAAGAATTAGTACCTTCTAGAGCCAGAGGGCAGGAAAAGATTGAGACCATGAGTATTCAGATGAAGAGAAGGGGAAGAAGGGACCCAGCTGATGTTGATCATAAAACTGGAAAGAGAGCAACTGTATGAATAATCATAGAATCTTTGAATCATAGAATCGAAGAGTTGGAAAGTCTCTTAAAACCCCTATCTCCTAATGCAGGGATACCCTCCAAAACAATTTTGACAGGTAATTAATTATTGAGCTTCTTCCTGAGCACTTCTGGTGATGGGGAGTTCACTACTTCTGAAAGCAGTTCATTCTATTATTGAACGGCTCCAGTTGCCAGAAAGTTCTTTCTTATACTGAGTCAAAATCTACCTGCCTGATCTTCCAAATGTAGAAATTGAGGTCTAGAGAAGTTAACTGATTTGCCCAAGGTCACAGAAGTAGTAAGCATAGCTGAGATTTGAACCTAAGTCCTTGTGGCACTAAATTCACTGCTCATTCCACCATACGGCACTGCTTCCCAAATAACAGGAGGCAGGGAATAAGAGACGGAGAGAGAGAAGGAAAAGTTCGAGGGATCTCTGGTTGCAAGAGGCTTTAGGAATCATCTCATCCAACTCTCTCATTTTCCTGATGAGGAAACTGAGCCCCAGATAGGGGAGGCAACTTGCCAGAGGTTATACAAGGTGATAAGTGGGAGGACCAGGATTCAAACAAGGTCTCTGACTTCAGTTCTAGCACTCTATCCACTGTAGGACTCTGAGACAGTAAACCTTTGAGTCCCAAGGCAGAATCCAGTCCTGGAACGAGTGTCTCCTCTCTTCCCAAAATATCACTCACAGTAATAGACTAGGGACTAGGAGTCAGGAAGACTTAAGTTTGAATTCTGCCTCGTATAGGATTACTAGCTGTGGGACCCAGAATAAGTCACTTAACCTCTGCCTCAGTTTCCTCACCTGTAAAATGGGGATAATAATAGCACCTACTTGGAAGGGTTGTTGTGAGGATCAAATGAAACAATATATGTAAAGAGTTATATAAACTTTAAACCATGATGTAAATGCTAGCTATCATTATTATTATTATCATCATCACTCTATCACTATTATTATTATCACTTGACTTCAGCCTAAGCCACAGATATTAGGGAAAAGCAGGATATTCCCAAACTGGGAGAGCAGTGATTCCTACTCAGGAAACCACTTCTGAGACTGAGGAAGGCCAGAGCAAGAGAATCAAGACAAGGACACATTGGAATTCATCCCAAAACTTTTCATTACTTTTTAAATCTTGACTGACCTGAGCCTTGAGAACCGCCTCCCAAATCCTTGAAGGAGTATTCTCCAGGTAATGCACACATGTATCTGTGCTCCCTAATGAACTAATTCCAATCCACTACTTGCCTAGTCACTGGTGTTTAAGCTATTTTCAATACCTAGGTACATGCAGACAGTACTATTACTGTTACCCAAGTCCAGAGTGCAAAGACCACTCAGACTCCCAATATTAGCTAGGGTCCTGATTTTCTTTCCAGTCTCCTCTGCAAAATATTTCTTGCACATTTGTCTTCCAAAGTATCAACTGAAGCCCTCTCCTCAATCTGGACACAAGTTGTTAGATAAATCTCAGCATCTTCCACAAGCCAGGACCTCTGCCTTCCATTCTTCCTTTTTCCCTCCAGATTCCTCTCATGAAATTCTAGAAAGTTAGAGCTGGAAGAGACCTTAGACACCATCTAATCCAGGAATCCTGAAACTTTTTTGCATCATGAATCATTCTGGAAATGTAGTAAAACCTATGGATTTCTCCTTAGAATAATATTTTAAAATGCATAAAGTATACAGGATTGCAAAGGAAACCAATTACACCAAACCATAGTCATTAACATAGTTTTAAAAGTTCAAGGACCCTCAGAGGAAGAATCCCTGGCCTACTACCACCCCCTACTTTTACAGAGGAAGCAACTGAGGCCCAAGAGAGGTCAAATGACTTTCCCACATTCACAGAGCTCATGAATCCTTCCTGCTGAGGCAGGTAGGTAGCATGGTGGATGGAGCACTGGACCTGGAGTCAAGAAGAACTGAATTCAAATCCAGCCTCAGAAATTTATCAGTCACGTGATCCTAGGAAAGTCACTCAACCTGTTTTCTCCTCTGTAAAAATGGGGATAATAACAGTACCTACCTTGCTGTTGTGAGGATCCAGTGAGATAATATTTGCAAGGTCCCTGGCACATAGCAGGAATTTTATTAATGTTTATTCCCTTCCTGCCCCAGAGTATCAGTGGTATCCTTGATCAGTCCAAAGGGGTCCTCAATCAGAAATTTCAGAAGATCCTTGATCTGGTGAGCTTCTAGATGATGGGAAAGAAAGAGAAGGCTAACAAGATGGGCAACAGGTTCAGAAAAAGAATTCTACGAGCCTGTTCCCACTTGGGTGCTTAATATATTCTATAATCAAAAAGCTAGTCTACCATCATGCTCCTTTAAATAGTCATGAATATGACTACATAGGACTTCCCCAGACATCAATGGGGTATAAATTCAAAACTAGAAGAGACTTTAAAAGCCAATAAATCCAATTCCCTTATTTTCCTGATGAGGAAATTGAGGCACAAAGAATGAAAGACTTGCCCAGAGGCTCATAGATTAAAAGTATCTTGGGTGCAGGAAGAAGGGGAGGAAGATTGTGAATCTAGGTCTTCCTGACTCCAAATCCAGTGTTCTATCTATTCCACCACATTTTCTCTCTTAATTTGCCCATGCTGAAATGCTTCCTGTCTTTACTTCTAAATGTCCTGCTGGGTAGTCTCAGTACTTATCCACGGACACCTCTAATGCATGTTCACGCACAAACCAACTATTCTCATCGACTACAGCTTGACAAGATCCTGTAGAGGACCCGGCTTGGAGATTATCTGCTTGCAAGCAGTGAATTTTCTCCATGTTTATACCCTCAAGGAGATGTTTTGTGGGTTTATTGACTAAATAAGGGTATTGATTTGTTAAGAGCTTTTCCACTTCCTTTCAATGGGAAATATTGTTATCTCTTTCCCCTTCTTCTCTGAACACCAGGCGAGAAGTTCTTTTAGTGACACCATAAATTTCCATCTTTGCTTTCCTGTGCTGTGTAAACAAGTGTTTGCCTGTCTGTGGGGGTTAATTTGGTCATGTTAAATGCACTAAAGGTCCCTCTTGGGCTCCAGGCTTGCACATTGTAGCTGAGAAGAAAATCACTTGTTTCTATACAATGCACCTTCCCACTATCCCCATCACTGGCTGCATCCCATTTTTAATGGCTACATATAGAGGCACATCCATTTCCACCTTGGACCTTGCACAGAGACCTTGGCTTCTGGAAACACCATAGGCAGTACTCTGGGTGGTCTTGGTCTGCTCAAAATGTATGTCTACCTGCATGCATGCACACATGCATGTGCACACATACACACACACATACACACACATTTTATGGCTTTCTCAGAAAATCCTTTTGTTTCTACAGAGGAATATAGATAGATCTCTGTGCACAGAAGCTGTTAGACCAAGGCAGAGGAGATAAATGACCAACAAGGCATTTATTAAACACTTACTATGAGCCAAGCACTGTGCTAAGTGCTAGGAACAAATAGAAAAAGCCAAGAGAGTTCTCAACCTCAAGAAGCTTACATTCTAATAGGGAAAGGCAACATATATTTGGGAGTGGTAGCCATGGAGGTGTTTTGGTCAGGGAAGACACAAGGATGGTCAGTGGCAGAGTAAATGATTGACATCTACTTTATAGGAATAGAAATGTTGATGTAATTATTTTCCCTGATCATAAGATCATAGGAATTAGTTATGGAAAGAACCTTTGGGGTCACATAATTCCAACTGTCTCATTTTATAGAAGAAGGAATAGGTCCAGAAAAGAATGTTTAAGGTCACATAGGTACTAAGTAGGAGAGCTGCCTCATCCTCCTCTATGCTCAAAGGTAGCATTAAGTTTTGGCTGTGAAGCCTATGTAAGTTTAGATTTCCCTAGAGAGAGTAAGAAAATTGTCAATAGTCCCCTTGAAATGGTAGTAATAGTCAAGTCTCAAGGACTTCCATCACCCTAGAAGCTAAGAGCTGCTCCAGGTTCCCACTGGATGGATAGATGGACTGATGGATAGATGGATGGATGTTCCCAAGGAAGTAGGGAGTAATCCTCCCATTTATTTTGTAGGACTCCTAGAGATGAGGAAGAAAGGAGGAGAGTGAAAGATCCAGTTTAAATAGCCTTTAAGGAAAACAAGATTAGGGAGGAAATAGTAGATTTGGACAGCCTCTGCAAACAAGTCTGGGTAAATTCTCAGGAATATTAAGATACTAAGAACAGTTTCAAGGTACTAGTTTTCCTTACTTCCAAAAATGTGCACAAATTAAGTACAGGTAGCACCTCAAGTATGAGTGCCAATAGGGGCAGCCTAGATGAAAGAGAGTTGGCATTGGTCTTTTCGTAATCAATGATTTTTCTCATAAATAAGTTTCCCTCTTTTTTATCCAATTACAAGCAGGCCTCCAGTCATAGTCAAACAAATGTCCTTAAGTCTTACTTTCCCCTTAAATTACAAGCTTTAGGAAAAGAGATAGTATTCCTTTAAACCAAAGAGTGATAGCTAATCCAGTGCTGTGTGCCCAGTGGATACATCAATATTGGATATTGGTGATGATGACACTGAGCTTTTTTTTTTTCCTCCGTGTTTTGATGCTCCATAGAATTTCTGCCTCTTGGCCCAGCAATATAGTACCCTGGGAAAAGAAGTGGTTTAGGAATTAGAAGATTTCAATTAGTCCTGGACTGAACAATTTGATAAGCTGGAGAAAATTCAGATAAGGGAAAAAGGAGGAGCCAAGATAGCAGATTAGGGAAGTCCACCCAGGTGAACTCTCCCAACATTCCCCTCCAAACAACTTTAAAATAATACTCCACATGAAATTTTGGAGTGGCAGAGCTAACAAATGGTTAGGATAAGACATTTTTCTAGCTTAAGATAACTTAAGAGGTTGACATAAGAAGGACATGGCACCAAGGTGGCAGTCTCTTTGGAGCCCACATACACAGCTGTGGCAACAGTGCCCTTAGGAGCAACACAAAAAAGCCTGAATCTTGGAACAGTGACTCCACACTCAGGTGAACAGAGCCCAATTTTGACATGGAATTTAAAGTCAAGAAATAGGCTGGAAAAATGAGCAAGCAACAACAACAACAACAAATAATTTGATCATAAAAAGCTACTATTATTCTGGCAGGAAAGACCAAGACACCAACTCAAAAGAAGATAATAACATGAAAATAGCTACAAAGAAGCCTCAAAGAGAAAGGCTAATATGGACTTGAACCCAACAAGAATTCCTGGAAGAGTTAAAGAAAAAGATGAGTAGTAAGGAAAAAATTGACTAAAGAAAGGAGTGATAAAAAAAAAAGAAATGAGAGGGTTGGAAGAAAATTACAAAAAGAGAGCTAATAGCTTGGTAAAAAAAAAAAAAGACACAAAAAATACTAAAGAAAATAACACCTTAATAAAAACAGAATTGGCCAAATGGTAAAAAGAGGCACAAAAATCCCCTGGAGAAAATAATTCCTTAGAAATTAGAATTGGGCGAGTGGAAGCTAATGACTCCATGAGACATCAAGAACAATAAAACAAAGTTAAAATATTAATAAAAATAGAAGAAAATGTGAAATGTCCCATTGGAAAAACAACTGACATGGAAAATAGATACAGGAGAGATAATTTAAGAATTATTGGACTACCTGAAAGCCATGATTTTTTTTAAAAGAGCCTAAATATAATACTTGAAGAAATTATCAAGGAAAGTTTCCCTGATATCCTAGAAGCAGAGGTTAAAATAAAAATTGAAAGAATCCACTGATCACCTCTTGAAAAAGATCCCAAAATGAAAACTCCCAGGAATATTATAAGCAAATTCCAGAGCTCCCATGTCGAAGAGAAAATACTTCAAGCAGCTAGAAGGAAACAATTCAAATATCATGGAGCTACAGTCAGGATCACACAAGATTTATTGGCTTCCACATTAAAGGAGTGAAGGGTTTAAGAATATGATATTCCAGAAGGTAAAGAATTTAGGATTACAACCAAGAATAACCTAACCAGAAAAACTGAGCATAATCCTTCAGGGGAAAAATGGATATTTAATGAAATAGAGGATTTCCCACATTCCTGATGAAAAGACCAGAGCTAAATAGAAAATTTGACATTCAAACAGAAGACTCAAGAGAAGCATAAAAAGGTAAACATGAAAGAGTAATCATGAGACTCAATAAAGTTAAACTGTTTACATTCCTGTATGGGAAGATGAAACACATTTTATTAATTACATTCTAATTAATGAGTATATCAAAAAACAAATGAAAGAAACAAATGATAACACTATAAAAAAGAATGATGATGAGACAACACCTGGAATTTCTGAGTCCTCAGAAGAAAAATTATATATCCCATGACATACATTGACAAAATAAAGAGGATTAATAAACCACATATGTAATTTTTAAAATTGGATAGTAAAGAAGTACAAAAGAAGAAATCCAGAAAATACTAAATACTTAAATTAAGATAGTAGAAATAAAAGAAATTGGAAAACCAAAATCTCAAAGGTAATAAGTTTTACAACCAGTACTTGAACCCAGAGTCTGACTCCAAATCAATCAATCAATAAACATTTTTAAGCATCAACTATGTGCCAAGCACTGTGCTAATCTAGTGTTCTTTCCACTACCCCAGAGAAACAGTATGATAGCATGGGTAGAGTATTGGACTTGGTGTTAGAAAGATTTGGGTTTGAATCCTACCTCTGACATTTATCATCTAATGGGACCATGGACAAGTCATTTAGTTAAATTAAGAAAGCTCTGTAAAATGGGCATAATAATAACATCATAACTATAGTACATTGCTCAAAAGGTGGTCATGAGTCTCAAATGAATTGATGTATCTAAAACTCTTTTCAAACTTAAAAATGCTGTATAAATATCATTTGCTTTTGCCATTAGTAATAGCAACAGCAGCAGTAATGGTGGTGGTGGTGGTGGTGGTAGTAATAGCAGCAGAAGAAGAAGCAGCAGCAATTGTAATAGTAGTAGTAGATGCTGCTTTTCTAAAACTGTCAACTATGGTAATTTTGATCTGCTTGAGTAGAAACAGAACCCACAGTGGTGAAATAATGGAAGATTGAAATATGTGTATGTACCTCTAAGAAGGGCTAGAAGAAGAGACTTTGTTGAGCCATGTTGAAATTTGAAATTCAAATTCAACAAGTATTTACTATCCACCTACTGTGCTCAATAATTATACAAGAAAAGATACAGTATTTGCCTTTGTGAGGAACTTAAAATATGGCGCCCTAAACATTCCTTTTGAAAATCTCTTGTCAAGAAAGTCCATAGCAAGAATTAAGTGCATGGGGGCAACTAGGTGGTGCAGTGGATAGAACACTGGCCCTGGAGTCAGGAGGACCTGAGTTCAAATCTGGCCTCAGACACATAACACTCACTAGCTGTGTGACTCTGGGCAAGTCACCTAACCCCAATTGTCTCACCAAAAGAAGAAAGAGTTAAGTGCATTATGAGGATTAAAAAAAATAAATCATACTATCAATTTAAGTTATTATATTATGCTACAATTACAGACTCTTCCCTACTATGCTATGATGGTTTCAATAGTCAATTGATTGTCAGTATTTCTTATATTCCATAAAGTAGCATAAGGACTACAAAACATGGGATGTAATGGCAAAAGATTGAGTAAAAAGATAGAGTTGCTGTAAATATTCAGTAAATAAATAGGTAGTCTGTATTATGATGGTTATGTACCATTATTATATAGGTCTCCATTTGGCAGTCTTCGAAAAGTGGCGAGCCAAGGTTCCCAACCCTTTTCCTTCTGGCATGCCAGAAGTAGGGGGAAATTGAACACGCATCAGGGAATGGGGAGGGGGAGAAGAATCCACTGGCCACTGACCTATTGGCAGGGTAGGCAGTAGCAGCCCTTACAAGCAGCAGGAAGGGAAGAGGGCAGGGGGGCAGCAAGTAGCCGACATGCCAATGAAAATCAGTCCCCGTGACGTCTTTGGCACCTGAAACATGCCTACCACCTCAGTATGTATTCTCTTGGTTCTGTCTATGTACTCACATGGATGAGTCCACAGGAAATAGCCACCTCCAGCATAGGTCCACTTGGGCCATGACTGTAGGTCACAGGCAAAACTTCAGGGGCCACTGCAGGAGAGAATCCTTGAAGTTATCACTTGCACAGGTGAACCTGGAGGAAATAAAATGGACAACTTGAGATGGCTAGGCTGGGCTCTAAGGTAGGTCAATCATACTAAAGTATGCCATTGATCTGAGAGGGACCCCTGTGAGTGTTTGTGACTAGATCCATCTGTGCAGACAGCTGAGGCTAGAAATTGATTGGAGAACAGAGAAAGAGCCTATGTTGTCTATGCAGACAAAGGGCAATTTGAATTAAGGACTCCTAGAATCACAGGGCTAGGAGGGACCCTAAGATTCCACAGTGTCCACACTTATTAATTAGGTGACCTTGGGCAAGTAATTTAACCTTTCTGAATCTCAGTCTCCTCATCTGTAAAATGGGTATTATAATATTTGCACTACTTCCCCTATCTGGTTGCTGGGAGGCTCAGAAGAGATAACATATAAAGGGTTTTGTTGTTGTTGTTCAATCATTTCAGTCATGTCTGGCTCTTCGTGTTCCCATTTGGGATTCTCTTGGCAAAGATACTGGAGTGGTTTGCCATTTCCTTCTCCAGCTCATTTCACAAAGAAGGAAACTGAGGTAATCAGGGTTAAGTGACTTGCCCAGGGTCACACAGCTAGTAAGTGTCGGAAGCCAGATTTGAACTAAGGAAGATGAGTCTTCCTGACTCCAGTCCCTGAACTCTATCCGCTGTGCCATCTCTATCAATAATAATAACTACCATTTATACAGTACTTTAAGATTGGCAAAGAACTTAACAAATATGACCTCATTTAATCTTCACAACCACTACAGGTGCTATTATTATTATTATTACCATTTTATAGATGAGGAAACTGAGGCACAAAGAGGACAAATAATTTGTCCAGGACCACATAACTAGTGTCTGAAGCAGGATTTGAACTTAGGTCTTTAGCACTCTACCCACCATACCACCTATCATTAGGTATCATTACACAACATCTAGTTTGACTCCATATTTTACAGGTAAAGTTCCTGAGGAGCAGACATGTGAAGTGTTTTACAGAAAGGGAGCAGTATCTTCCTTCTTTTCAGGAGAGCTTAAAATCCTTTCTGAAGAGAGGCACACACCTTGCCTGTTGAGGTGGGGGAAATCCTACTTCGTTATGTTCCCAATTGAAACCATACACTAACCACCTACATGCTTTCATGTCTCCAACTGCAATGGCACCCACAGCATTCTGTGCCTCTCTCCCCACCTCAAGCACCAATGCTGTCCCCAAGCTATATATGGACACCTGGGCACAGTAAGACTTTGGATTCTAAAACACCATTCTTCCTAAGCACTCCAAGCACTTGCCCAAGTATCATCTAAATTGTCCTGTGACCTTGTCCTCTAAAGAATAACAGCTGACAAACATTTTTGGCTTTATGAAGCACTTGCCTTAATGTATTTTTTGACTCCAGTGACAACCCTGTAAAGTGATACCATAAGCACTTTAATCCTCATTTTCAAATGAGAAACTGAAGCTTGTGGAAGATGTCAGTTGACTTGCCTGCGGTAACCCAACTA
This sequence comes from Vombatus ursinus, assembly GCF_900497805.2. Classification (NCBI taxonomy): domain Eukaryota; kingdom Metazoa; phylum Chordata; class Mammalia; order Diprotodontia; family Vombatidae; genus Vombatus; species Vombatus ursinus. The sequence continues at coordinate 53,387,044 of NW_020954585.1, forward strand.
TTATCAGAAGTAAGACTCCGAACTCAGGTCTATCCTCACTCCAAGTTTTTGTGTCACAGTTGCTACATCTGTAAAATAGGCTCCCTTCACATGGTTTCAATGAATCCCTCAAATGAGATCAGGTATGTGAAGGTACTTTGAAATGCATCTTGTCTGTGATGGAAGACTGTTGTTGTTTGTCCTTCATTCTCATGACATCAGGAAGGTGATGCCTTGACTTGCAAGTGAATTGGATTTAAGTGAGGGAGGGCTGTGCAAAGTCACAAGCCTCACTTTCTCTTCTGGAGTCATCTGGGTCCAGATATAGATCAGGATGACTGGAGATGGCCCCAGTTAATGGAATACTACTGTGCTGTAAGAAATGATGAGCTGGTTGATTTTAGAAAACCATGGAAAGATTTGCATGAAATTATGAAGAGTAAAATGAGCTGAGCCAAGAGAACGTTGTACACAGTAACTGCAATATTGTTCTAAGAACAACTTTTTCAAGTATTATAAATATTCTAATCAACTACAAAGGGCTGATGAAGGAAGATGCTATCTACTTCCAGAGAAAGAATTGATAAATAAAGTTATGTATAGTATGGTTTTACATATGTGTATACGTGTCTAATGTTAGTCTTCTGTAGAAAAGGGGAGGGAGGGAGAAAAAAATAAAAAGTGCACAGCAGAAAACAAAACTTAGAAGGAAGCGCTGAAAAGCAGGGTAGGTTTGAAAACGATGTGTAGTATTTATTACATGGTTTGTCAAAAAAAGTAAACAGTGTGAAACGGAAATTTTAATATTGAATTCTCTTTGTACGTTGTTCTATGTACATAGAAATGTTCTTTTATCTTTTTGTTTTTAAGTTCAAAATGAATAAAATATTTTTAAAAGAAAATAATTGTTTTACAAAAAAAACATAATGTTTTATACAGTTTCAAGGTGGTATTAGTAGAGGTTGAATGAGTACCTGTCATGAGATGGGGATTTGAGAGTGGGGATTCCTTCCTTAGGTCAGAGGTTGGACTAGATGACTCTTAAGGGTCCTTACAGAACTAATAATCCATTTTTTAATCTTACTCCTCTCTACATAAGGACTAGATATGGATTATTATCCATGGTAAATAGAGAAACTGAGGAATGGACATTAAACAACTCATCTAAGGTCACCTATCTTTAAGTTAGAACTTAGAATCCAGGGGTTTGGATTCTAACCCTAACCCTTACCCTACAGGTGAGGGCAGCTAGGTGGTACAGTGGATAGAACACTGGGGCTTGGAATCAGGAAGACTCATCTTCCTGAGTTCAAATCTGGCCTTACTAGCTGTGTGACCTTGGGCAAGTCACTTCACCCTGTTTGCCTCAGTTTCCTCATCTGTAAAATGAGCTGAAGAAGGAAATGGCAAACCACTCCAGTATCTTTGCCAAGAAAACCCCAAATGAGGTCATGAAGAGTGGGACACAACTGGATAAAGACTAAACAACAAACAGCAACAACCCTATAGGGGTGTGCTGGAGCCAGGTTTGACCAACTAATTGTTATATTGTCAGCGTGACTTCTAGGTCTACATCCTAAAGAGATCACACAAATGGGAAAAGGACCCACATACGTAAAAATATTCACAGCAGCTCTTTTTGTGGTGGCAAAGAATTGGAAATTGAAGGGAATGCCCATCAATTGGGGAATGGCTGAACAAGCTGTGGTACTATTGTGCTATAAGAAATGATGAGCAGGTGGACTTCAGAAAAACTTAGAAAGATTTATATGATCTGATGCTGGCGAAGTGAGCAGAACCAGGAGAATATTGTACACAGTGACAGCCACATGGTGTAATGACTGACTTTGACAGACTTAGCTCTTCCTAGCAGTGCAAGGATCTAAGATAGGTTCAAAAGACTCATGATAGAAAATGCTGTCCACATCCAGAAAAAGAACTATGGAGTCTGAATGCAGATAGAAGCATAGTATTATTTGCTCTCTCTCTCTCTCACTCTCTTTCTCTCTCTTTTGTGTCTTCTTTCTTGTGGTTTCTCCCATTGGTTCTAATTCTTCTTTACAATATTACTAATGTGAAAATAGGTTTAATATTAATGTATATGTTGAGTCTATATCATTTACATGCTGTCTTGGGGTGGGGGAGGGGAGAGATGGGGAGAAAATTTGGAACTCAAAAGCTTATGGAAGTGAACGTTGAAAACTATAAATAAATAAATTTATTAAAAAATTGTCATTGTGACCATTTGCCTCAGAAATCAGCAATAGCTACAAACCTGGGCTTGATTTATTGTTTTCTTGATTGACTAGACTAGAAAGCATTAATAATGCAAATTAAACTTAAAAGTGTATATACATTTTTCTCTCCAGAGATCTGGTTGTTAAACATTTACCAGCACACCCCTATATTCCTCTATAAACATTTCTTGAGTTCAGCAGGCACAGTAGAAGGCTCAGAGAATGAAGTCATCACCAGACTGAGAGGCCTGATGCCTGGAGGCTAATAATTAAATTAAAAACAATTTTTAAAATAGTATAACAATAATTGGCATTAGTAGAGTGCTTTAAGATCTGAAAAATGCTCTATATCCCTTGTCTCATTTGAGCCTCACTACCAGTCCATTCCTCACCCCCCAGACTACATGAGAAAAGCACCACTGTTTCTTTTGGCCTAGGCTGCAACCCAATTGGAGAATTCTATTCTGTCTGGATGATGATGTGGTTTTTAGACAGAATGTCTAGTCCAGTAGCATTGGGCTTGTCCCAGTCTCCACCATGTGTGATCCCAGGTCTGAATTTGATGAGCCAGACTTGAGCTCTACCTAGGAGCACAGAAATTCAATTCCAAATCCCCTCAGGGGATAAGGCTAAGGGCCAGAGCCAGGCAATCTGGCATCATGAGTCCCAGCAGGTTGAAAGGAGGCAGAATTGGACAGGTTTCTCTCCAGTCCAATCTAGTAGGCTCCAGGGTCCATTTCGGGGAGTGTAGGATTAGTAGTAATAAGAACCAATGTGGCAGCCTCAGGCCCAGATCACATTCCACCATGGGTACCAGTACTCTGGGCCATAGACCAGAACCAATGCCCATCAGGGAAAGTGCCTCTCTCCTTCCTGACCTTTCCTGACCTTGTCTCCAAGCATTCTGATCTCATTCCACAAGAATGGCTTCCAAAAAGATTATCAGCTTCCAGTCCACTCAGGCTTGAGGAACTGGACTGAGAGGAGAAACAGGACCTTGAGGACAAGATCAGGGATGGGCAAAGAAGGTGTGGCTGGCACTCTCTTCCAGTCTGTGGCCCATCACCAAGCACTGACAGCATCCCCTACACACACATACACACACACACACACACACACACACACACACACACACACATACACACACACGCCAAACCATACCTGCCAACACAAGATTAGCCTTACTCTGAGTTTCCCAAGGACTCCATCTTAATTGTTTGAGCAATCAAACAACAAATTACAGGATCATATATTTAGATCTGGAAGTTACCTTAGACAAACAGAGGTCATCTTAATCTAACCCTCTTATTTTACAAAAGACAAAAGTGAAGACCAAGGAAAAAGCTAAGCAGTGTAATGCATAGAACACTAAACTTGGGATCTGGAAGACCAGAATTCAAATCTTGCCCTCTACTCTTGCTAGCTATGTGACACTGGGCAAGTTAGTCTCTCAGCCTCAGTTTCCTCATCTGTAAAATGTAAAATCACAGTGTTCTATGCACTATGGTGCCACCTAGCTGTCCCCTTGCCCTCTAAGGGTTTACATTTTATGGGACAGAGACAACCTATGTTTATGCCAAGCACATACAAACAGAGACAAGGTTATCTTGAGGGGATGGTACTGAAAGCACTCGCAGCCGAGGGGACCAGGGAAGGCCCCATGGAGAAGGTGATATTTATATAGCTGAGTCTTAAAGGAAATCAGAGATCCCAGGGGGCAGAGGTGCAGAGGGAGTACCTTCCAGGCATGAGCGACAGCTAGTACCGAGGCACTGAGACAGGATATTAAATCCCATATCTAAGGAACAGCAAGAAGGCCAGTTTGTCTGGACTGTAGAGTGTACACAGGATAGTAATATATAATAAGACTAGAAAGGGGCCAGGTTGTGAAATTAAAAATGCCAAACGTAGTCAGGGCTGCTTTGCCACATACTCCCTGTGTAACATTGGGTGGGTCACTTAATAGCTAGCTACAATTTATAGAATAAGTTTTAAAATTGCAAGACAATTTGGGTACGTGATTTCATTTGATCTTGAAAAAAGAAAAGCCCAACCCCAAGATCCATATCTTGCAAATCAGGTGCTATTATTTCAATAAAAACAAAGAAAGGCAAAAGACAAAACAAAGCAAAATAGTCATGAAAGACTTCCAAAAGGATGCTGTTTTTGAATTATGCTTTGAAGGAAGTTAGGGAGTTTATAAAGTGAAGGTGAAGAGAGAGTATATTCTAGTCTTGGACAAAAGCATTGGCTATGTTTATAAAATCTGTCTCTGAGTTCATCACCTCTCTAGCAGAAGGGTGGGTAGCATCGATAATAATTTCTTAAATCCTTTCTGTGTGCCAAGCAAAGGACTAGGAGCTAGGGATACAATGATATGAAACAGTCCTGCCCCCTTATTGTTGTTCAGTCATTTTCCAGTCATGTCTGACTCTTCATGACCCCATTTGGGGTTTTCTTGGCAGAGATGCTGGAGTGGTTTGCCATTTCCTTCTCAAGTTCACTTAACAGAAACTGAGGCAAACAGGAGCTAAGTGACTTGCCCAGGATCACACAGTTAGTGAGTGTCTGAGGCCAGATTTGAACTCAGGAAGATGAGTCTTCCTGACTCCAGGCACAGCACTCTATCCACTGTGCCAACCTAGTTGCCGCAGAATACCCTTGTGTGACTAGAGGTGTTCTGGGAAGCCTTCTCTGCTCCCAAGATACCTCCCTACAAGTCTGTCAAAAAGCCTAAAATTCCACCATTAGAGAGCCATTACTTTGGATCTCTTCATATCTTCCTTTTGAAATGCAAATATCTCTTCCACAGGTAATAGCTCTAAGCAGCAATTAGTTGCCAAGATTGATACCTCACTGAGTGCCACAGACAGCCAGAGGAAAGAGGTTTCCTGGAAGAGAGGTGGGAGGGTGACAAACCTCAATTTTGCTTAGGTTTGGCCCTGCATTTTCTAGGAGTTCATCCTCTCTGGACAATTTCTCCAAGTTCAAGGGCTACAATGCCTTGAAATTTATGCATAATATTCCCCTCTACAAATCCTGCCTCACTGTGCTTGCTTCTCCCATGCTTAATGGCAATACTCTACAGATCAGAGCTTTTACAAGACTTAACCAAAAAAAAGAAAAAAAAAAAACCACAGATGAGGCTACCAACCACCAAGAACTCTAGCCTAGATGCCCTGAAGGCCTCTACCAGCAATCTGCCCACATAGGTACAATTTGAAATCTGGACCCTCACGTCCAAGAACAGGTATTGAGCTACCAAAAAAATTAAATCAATTAATAGCTTACAATAGGAACACAGATAATCATCATTAAAAGCTAGCATGATGGGGAGCTGCAGGTAGGATAAGAGAAAGACAAATTGGCTATCTAAAAAGGTGAGGAGATTTTCCCAAGGTCATACAATCAAGTAAAGGAGGATCTGGGAGTAGAACTCAGCTCTCCTGACTAGCCCAGAGCTCTTTTCAGCACCCACTTTGGACCTTACACCAATCAAGAGAGGGCTAGAACTTGACAAGTTCTTGTCACCTTGTCACCTTGAGGTGTCAACTTGACACATCCATGAGCTAGATTCTCTGGCAACAAGAAACCAGCATGGTCATTCCCTGAAAGATATGAAGCACGGATGGCTAGCTTTCTACCACCTCCTGCTTTCATGAGTCCATCATATGACCATGTCACCAGTTTGTCCTGAGAACACCCTCTTAGGATGTCACAGAATCTCCAAGATGGAAGGGAATTTTGTGATCATCTAATCCAGCCTTCTTATTTTACAGATTAAAAAAACTGGGTCCAGAGAGGTGAATTAATCCCCCAAACCATTCAGCTGATTGTTAGGAGAGTGAAGATTAAGAACCCAGGCCTTTTGACTTTCTCAAGCAAGACTCCATTCCAACACACCACACAGTCTCCATCTGCTATTGTGTTACTCCTACCCTTGGTTTTATGGCTCATTGTTGTCATGTCCTCTGTCACATAGTAATCACTTCATACTCTAACATTGGCTTATATACTATATGTGGCCTTCCTATTCTCCACCAGGGTATAATAACACGGCAGTAAGTCACTCTAATCCATTCTATATCATCCTATTGTCACTCTGAACCTCAATTTCTTCATCAGTACAATGAAGGGATTGAACTTGAATGAATAAATGAATGAGGCATTTATTAAGCATTTACTATATGCAAAGCACTGTTTTTTTGAGGATACAAATAGAAAACCAAGGCAGTCTCTGATTTCATGGAACTCATTCTAATGGGAGAGATAACATTTATGGAAAGTTTCAGCTAAAAGTCAGATGGAAAGATCCCATGGTCCTTAGGGTACAGCAGGAAAGCAAAGTTAATTCTTCTTTTTAAATGTCGTTTCCACTGATGAAATTCTATCAGTTTCTGATGTTGAACCAATTGACAGTACCAAGAACTTCTGGTGGCAAGAACCTTCTCATCTGGGTCTTCAGTGGCTGTGGGTGTAGCATCTGCAGGAGTGATTGCCAGGCTGCATCTCCACAGGGGTTGTTTCCCAGGATAACAGCTGAGGGCCTTGGACTGGAAGCATTGCTATTCTCAGGGCTGTGAGAGTCAGAGTCCTGGGCTGTCCCTATCAGGTTCTAAAGGGAAATGTGGTGGAAGTTTGATTTGCTGGGCACATACTACCTCCCATTTCTCCTTCAGGGTACCTTACTGTTTCAGCTAGGCTGGCTTATCCGTCCTATGGGTGGCAGTTGTTTGGCAGTTGGCAGGGGATGGCAGGAGAGCTGAGTTCTACTCCCAGACTCCATTAACTAGTTGTGTGACCTTAGGAAAACCTTGTCCCTTTTAGATAGTCAATTTGTCTTTCTGCTTATCCTACCTGCAGCTCCCCATCATGCTAGCTTTTAATGATGATCATCTGTGTTCTTATTGTAAGCTATTAATTGCTTCTTTTCTTTGGTGACTCAATACCTGTTCTTGGATATAAGGGTCCAGATTTCAAATTGTACCTATAAGGGCATTTCCATATAAGTTTCTTCCCTGGATGAGGCTATGAGGACTAGGCTGAAAGCAGGCATGATGGTGAGGGAAGGGGGATACTGCCATACCCAAGATTCTTTGTAAGACCTCTAAGATCTCTTCCAGTTCTAAGAACTTATAAACATGTGAAATGTCACTGGATATTCTGTGATCTCAATGGGAAGCCTATCATTACATTACCATCTGACTTTTAGGAGAACCCAACATGATAGCAGGGCAGCTCGGTGGTGAAGTGGATAGAGACCTGAGTTCAAACCTTTACAAGTCACTCAACCTGGTTGTCTCAGTTTCCTCATCTGTAAAATAAGCTGAAGAAAGAAATGGCGAACCACTCCAGCATTTTTGCCAAGAAAACCCCAAATGAGATCATGAAGACATGACTGGAAATGACTCAACAACATGAAAGAAGAAATGTTTCCTAATCAATATAGCTATTGACCCAACAGTCTTCCTTCCACCAGCTCCCACTCTCTTTCCCAGGTCAACCATCTCAGTGGTTACATAGGAGCAATGGAAAGAGCACTGGACTAGGTGTTAAGAGAACTGGGTTCTTGTTCCAGCTTTAACTCTTATTTGCTATGTGACTTTAGGTAAATTGCTTAATCTCTCTGAGCCTTGATTTCTTCATTTGTCAATGGAAATGACTTTATTTAAGTTTACATTGCCTAACACAGTACCTGGCACTGGATAAACAATCGATGCCTGTTGATTGGTTTTTCCTAGCCTACCTTCCCGGGTTAGTGAAGAGACTCAAACAAGATAAGATATTAGGTGGCACAGTGGATGGTGGTTGATTTGGAGTCAGGAAGACCTGATACTGAATATCTCCTGGCTGTATGACCCTGGTCTAGTCACTTAATCTCTATCAGCCTGTTTCCTCATCTGTCTAAGGTGGATAAAAATAATACCTTTGTTGTGAGGAACAAATGAGATAATATATGTAAAGTATTTGGTAAACCTGAAAGTGCTGTATAAATGTTAGCTGTTACTGTTATGTGGGAAAGTGCTATGAAAAGTTTAAAAAAGAGAGGCAGTGTGGTATTGTAGACAAAGAAAACTTTGGAGTTTGGAAAACATGGATTCAATTCCTACTTTTGACATCCCAGTGCCTAAGACTGCAAGTAAGATCATATAATCACACATCTGGAGCTAGAAGATACCTCAGAGGCAATCAAGTTCAAACCTCTCTTTTTACAGCTGAGGAAACTGAGACACAAAGAGATTAATCAACTTGCCCAGAGTCACGTGAGTACTAAGTGAGACAGGATTTGAACCTAGGTCTTCCTGACCTTAAGGGCAGCATCCTAGCCACTGCACCAGGCAGGTACCAATTGCCACAAGTAAATAGAGTTTCCTCACTGGGAATTCCCTATACCAAGGAAATCACAACTGCAGTCTAAAATTTGAAAAGAAAAAGAAAAGCTAGCAGCATCATTGGAAAGACAGGGAACTATGGGTGTGGAATGTTGCATACTCTGTTGAATACCAGTTGCTATGTGGGTGAGTTTCGCTTAACTGGGTTTTGGTTTTGGCTTTGTTACAAGGGAAGGCTCACGGAGTAGTTTAGGGGGTAGGAGGGAATGTAACTGGAAATGACTGAGATGCAAAATTAGGCATCCCTTAAATTTAAATTAAAAAAAGTTAAAAACACCGTTTAAATATGAGGGATTATTTGTCTTATATTTGTTCTGGCACCCCAGTTCATTTCCCCTACCAGTAACTCGGGACCCTCCATCCACAAATAGTACATCTAGCCAGCTCCTAGGCCCTCTGACTTCCCTCATCATCTCCCCGGCACCCAGGGGGCTAAGCCCACTTGAAGAAGGGCCCCCCCACCCTGGCAGGGCCCAAGTAGCCCATCAGTCTCCTCTTGCCTAGGTTGTGCGGGCTCCCCGGAGCCCTGTCCCCCTTGTGGGGAGGGGATCCTCTCTCCCCCCAGATTAGAATGGCCGGGCGTCACAAATGAACAGTGGAGGGGGGTTTGTAATGATGATTAGGGCCTGAAATTGGCTGAGATTTACAGTGTCAGTCAGGAATGAAGGGAGAGGGGGAAAAGCATTCGAAGCGGCCTAATGGATCCATCAGCTCGTTTTGGCTGCTCAGTGGGCCGAGCAGGGTCACCAGGCTTTCCACTGGCAGCACAAAGCACTTCAATTTTGTTAGGAAATGTATCAATTTAACTGACTTGAGCAGCACACTGAAAAACCTAATGAATCTGGACTCAATTTTCCGCCACGCTGCCTCCGCGCGCTGTCGGAAACAATGTCTGTGGTCGGGGGTGACGGCGGCGGCCTCCGATAGGCTGCGGCCGCTCCCCATCCGCTGTCAGGGCTAGTAGAGAGAGACAGCCCTGCCTCCCGCAATCCAGTGACAGCCGAGGACCGGGCACCGCCACTTTCCTAACAATGATGTCATTAAAGGTAAATTGGCTTCTATTTCAGCAGGATGATAGTGCTAATTGAGTGGGAAAATATAATATAGGGAGCTGTTGTCTGCAGTTAAAGGGAGGAGGGGGACATATTAAATGGGCTACAATACTAGGTGTCAGGGATGGCAGATGTTGCTTTCTGCTGATAACTGCACTGACATATCTCTAGCTTGTCAAGGCTGGGGTTTTCAGGGAGACTTACAGCAAAAGGCAGCAGATGGCCCTTCTGAATGGGAATGAAGTGCTTAAACAGGCTGGCTGCTGAAGGCAGCTAGTTTGTAAATAGAGGAGTCAGAGGTGTCCTGTGGCTCCCCCCAACCCCTCACTTCCCAGGAGTGCTGCTGCCTAAATGGCGGGCAGTGAAGAGCATCACCCCCATCTCCCTGCTCCCATTCTCCAGAGCAGCCTGAATTGGGGTTTTTTTCCTAGGGGCCTAAGGAAAGCTGGATAGGCACATTCTGGGAAGAGACACATATCCGACTCTCCAGGCAAGGTAGAATCTTCAAAAGCTAATGATATCTAGGTTTGTAGGTTCTACTTCCTAGTCTCGACCCCCAAGGTAACTCTTCTCCAATCTCTGGGTCTTCCTTCTTGTAGAACCCTCTATCCCAGGCCAGGTTAAGAGAGGTGCATAACTGGGACGATTGCTCCCAGCAGACAGTCCTCTCTCCAAAGCTTCAGGTAAACCCTGCACACACACACACACACACACACACACACACACACACACACACACAAGAAAGAGACCCTCCCCTCTCCCAAGGACCCTCATCTTGGTCCAAACACACATACAATGGAAGGCAAATAAAATTTATTTCATTTCATGATCAAAGATACATGGTGTGCAAACCCATAGCATGTTAACATATGAAATGTAATAAAAGAGAGAGTTGAATATGTGCAAACACTGAATCCATCCTCAGCTCCCATATTTGTGATGATTCCACAGAATAAATACAGAGGGGAGAAAGAGCAGCAGCTACAATCCTATCTCCATGCAGGAAACTCCACAAGAATATTCACTCAGGATATCTCATGTACCAGCTACATGCCACCTTCTCACTCAATGCTGCTCCCATAATTACCCACTAAATTCACTCCCCCCACCTCCTCCAACACACACACACACACACACACACACACACACACTCCTGACAGATCAAGCCAAAGGACAGTCGAGTACCTGGCTTCTCAGGAGATGCATCCCAACCTTTAGCCCCCAATATCAACCTTAGCTGTTTCTAGCACTGCCACCCTTCATCTGCTTTTACTGCAAGCAGCCCCCCATGCTAATTTTGTAGTCCCTTTCCACCTATGAGATCTATCCCCCACATCAATCCTTCTCAGTTCCCAACTCCACAGGCCACAAACCTTTCTCCTTAAAAACCACCCCCAGAAAAACTTCATATGTATTCTGCAGCAGCTTCATAAACACTTAGCCCCTTCCCAAATAACCCACACCGAGCTTGGTCTATGCAGAGCCTTGTCGCTCCCTCACAGCTTTCATGGAGCTAATATCCTCACAGACACAGATCTGCCCACTGATAGCATCATAGACATCTTCTTCACTCTTATCTTAACACATATTGCCCCTAACGCAATAAGACATCAATAGACCATATGCAGAGAGAGGTACGCACACAAACAGACACCCACGAATAGCAAAACAAACACGCCAACCCTAAACCCCATAAGTGACAGAGACAACCGACAATCCTTCCTCCCCCCCAAATCCATCCCTGCACAGTTACAAAAACACAGCCACCACCAAGACCAGAGCTGGGGAAGGCACGTGAGAATCACAGCCATGTGAAAACCCCCACACCAGCTGTATGGGGTTTACACATGTTGAAATGCAAATTGTGTGCTCCTTAATGAGCCCAGCAGACAGGCCAAGGCAATGTAATCAGCCCCTCCTCTGTAATTGGTGGGATTATACCTGGAAGAGGGAGCAGTTATTTCATATAACCACGCCCCTCTACCAGGGAAAAGGGGAAACCAGACAAGGCCGTTGGTGAAGGTGGGAGGCTCTACCACCCTGCTGGGTCCTGAGGGAGAACAGGGTCTGAACGGGGAGATTGGGGATAGATGAATCCCCTTCTGCTGTTCTTCCTTGCAATGTGTGCCTGTCCCTTGCTTCACTAAAGGAGCATCCTGAGAAAATAGAAATCCAAGGAAGAAATAAATGGTCCACACAACCTTCACTCCTCAAAGTTTATTTTTTACCTCATTCTAAAGGACCAGAGAGAGAGGCTGAAAATTGAGACTTTAGCTGCTTCTGGGGAAAAGAACTATGGAGTCACAGAGCCTGGCTTTGAGATTCTGGCTCTGTCACTTCCTAGCTAGGTGATCTCAGATGCGTCACTTAACTTTTCTGAGCCTGAATTGCCTTATGTGTAAAATGAAGATTAGACTAGATGACCTCTAATGATCTAAACTTCCAGATCTAAACTTATGATCCTAATACCCCAATCCTACCTTACTGCCCCATTTTCAGACCTATTCTCAAACCTATTTCCCAAGTTTCTATTACCCGCTATACTGAAAAGGATGCAGAACAGAGTGGGAAAGCTCTGTAAAGCTTGAGGAAACATTCCCAACTCCCTATCAAGAATGAATTGAGCCATTAGGATTCACAGAGGCTGCTGGTCCCCTTGGTTGACTTCTCCAGCCATCAACCAACCAACCAACAAGTATTTATTTCCTGAGCACCAACCCTGGCCAGCACTCAGAGGAAGGGTAGCAGAGTAGACAGAAGGTGAGCCTTGGCATGAGAACCTAGATTGTAGTCCTCCCTCTGAGAGCTACTGACTGTGCCACCTATAGGTGCATGGTGCCATCAGGCAACTCTCAAAAACTATATATTGGTGACTCCAGAAGCTGTAGCATATGCAGCTGCCACATCCCAGTAAAACTGTCTCAACAGATGAGCTAAACCAGGTTGAGGGCAATCAGCAGGCCTCAAACCTGTCAGTGAGGTAGGGGATGTCTATCCCCAGCATGTGAAGACTTCCCCCAGTGCAATGGGTGGATGAGAACAATTTGTTCCAACAGCCATGAAGGTAGCTGAAGCAGACTCTGTGGAATGCTTAGAGCTTGGCTAGACATCTAAGATGCCAAAGTCATCCACAACACCTTGGGATCACTAAGGTTTATAAAGTCCTTCACCCACGTTGCATCCTCACAACAATCCTGTGAGAGAAGTTCTATTGTTATCTCCATTTAATAGGTAAGAAAACTGAATCTCAGAAAGGTTAAAAGTGACTTGTCTAGAATCAAAGTCAGTAAATGTCTGACACAGGATTTGAACCCAGGTCTTCCTGACTCCAAGCTCAGCATTATACTATGCTGCCTCTCTTATGAATCATCTATCTGCAGAGGGTATATATGTGTAGGAATAGAAGAAGCATTAAAACAAAAGCTCATATTTCTCTAATTATCCCCTTTTGGGCCAAGCAGAACATGTCTAATCCTTCATATCAACTTGACAGCCTTTCAAAGACTTGAAGGTATCATGTTCTTCCTAAGTCTTCTCTTACAATAACCCTATGGGTAAGGGAGTGCAAGCATTATTGTCTCCCATTTTATAGGTGAGAAAACTGAGGAGTAACTTGAGAAAAGATAAGTTACTTATGTAAGGTCTTTCCAAAAGATAGAATTCCTTCAGTAAGACATAAGCTCTGTGTTCAAGAAGCTTCAAATTCTAGCTGCTCCATTATGGAGCTGTACAACAGGCAGCTAGAGTCAAAATTTGCTCTTTAGAACACAGAAGCATAGAATATTAGGACTGGAAGAGACCGGGCCTTGTAGTCAATTACACCTGAATATAAGAACTCTCTCTCTCTCTCCCTCTCTCTCTCTCTATCTCTATCTCTGTTTTCTCTCTCTCCATGTATATATACATGGATTATGGATTATGGATGTATATACATACTGACAAGTAGTCATCTAGCATTTTCTTGAAGACTTCTAGTAAGGGAATTCACTACCTCTGGAATCAATACATTGCATTTTTGTATAACTCTGATTATTAGGAAGTTCTTCCTTATATCAACCCTAAATTTGCCTTTCTGCAACATTTACTCATTGCTCCTAGTTCTTTCCTCTCAGATCAAGCAAGAACTTTCATATGTCCCTTCAAGAACTTAAAGATAATTCCCATGTCCCTCTGAAGTCTTCCTTTTTCCAAGCTAAATATCTCTACTTCCTTTCAACCAATTCTTATGTTGCATGCTTTCTAGGTCTTCCATCTTCCTACCTGCCCTCCTCTGGAAGTTTTCCATATTCTCAATGTCCTTCCTAAAATGTAGAACCAAGAGCTGAACACAACATACCAGATGTGGCCTGACTCAGACATCACAGGACTATCTCCTCCTTAGTTAGGGACACTGTTCCTCCCTAAATGTAGACTGGTACTAGATTTTTGGATGCCATGTCACTCTGTTGTTCATATTGATCTTTCAATCCAAATTTTTCATTTCATAGATAAGGAAACTGAGACCTTGTAGGGCCAAGTCATTTTCCCACTGTCCTAGGAAGTGGCAGAGTCAGAATCAGAATGCAGATCTTCTGATTCTAAACCCAGTGTTCTTTCCCTTATACCAAAATGCCTCCCACTATACCACATAGTTGGCCCAAAGCATAGAAATCCATGTGACCCAAGTCCCAAAGCCAATTGGGATGAGAGTCTCTCTTCTCAGTGAAGATCAATGTCCCAAACTTAATCGAAGGGTTGGAAGGAGTTATCAGGAGTATAAGAGAGGACAGTAACAGTCTCTTCAGTCTCCTCTGGTCTTTTGAGTCAACTTGGGCTCTTCTTTGAACTTCAAGATGGAAGACAGATAATGTCAACCCCACTTCAAGTTGCTGAAGAGAGAATAAACCTCTGGGAAGAAGCTAACATGAAAGGAGCTGATAGTCTCCAACATTTTCTCTATCCATAACTTGCTACAATAGAAATTTCAGGGGATTTCCATTTGGGTGAGTACTGGGACTCCCTCTCTCCATTGAGTTGAGTTACCTTGTTCCCAATGGGAGAGCTCCTTCCTTCTGTATTATCTGGTATATATTCTCCTAGGTATACTTTTTTTGATTTTTCTTTTACTATTAATTTGAATAAATTGTTTTCTTTGCTACCTGCTATGCACATGTGCATTGTGGAACTGGTATCTAGTGGTATGAGAATAAAGTCTTGGATTTAAAGCGTGGGCCCTCCTTTCCCATTAATGAGAATTGATCAGGAGCTTAGTTTGAACCTGAAAACTACATCCCCTAGACTAATAATATTCAAGGGAGCAGATAGATATAATGCTGCCTGGTACCTCTTCTCTCTGAGGACAGCAGAATGGCCAAGCTTCTGGCCCCAATCTCCTGCTTCTCTTCCTGGTAGAATTTAAGTCTCCCTTGGAAAAGGATGGAGGTAAAAGAAGCTAGAGATGTCTATTCTGCCTCCCTTCAAGCCATACAATGATACCTCCATGTTGCATATGGGGCCTTGTTAACAGCCAAAGAACTACCCTAAAATTATAAGTTCTGAAAGTATTAGCAACATTCTAAAGGAGAGAGGATTAGAAAGAATATTGTCCCCTCCCCTACAGATTTAGAAACTCCAGTGAATATTGCCTGATATTTTCATTGTGTGCATTCTCTTGCTCATCCCTAGTCCCGGTTTCTTGGCTTTTCTTAAACCTAATGAAATTTTGGTTCTGAGTGTATGAGTTTGAATTGAACTGAGAAGGGGCCCAGAATACCAAAGGCTTTCAGTGATCATGAAACCCAGAGGAGTGATGAGCCAAGACTAAGAAATGTACCTCTCTTTCCCTACTACACTTGAATAAGG
>NW_020954585.1:53402554-53465054 GCF_900497805.2 Vombatus ursinus
ACACACCTCCCCTCTGATTCCCTTTCCATGGGTTTGGCTCTTGATACCTTGAAACAATTCCAGGCACCTGGAGGCAGGATGATTGGGAGGAGTTTGGGGAGACATTTGGACAGACTGCTCCACGGAAGACAATCTTTTCATCTTTGCCATGTCTACTAAACTAAATAGCCATAGTGGGAGGGGTAAGGAAGAAATATTTTTTTCTGATTGAAGAATATTTTGATGTACTGGTTCAATGGTTTTATAAAATGTATCGGCTTAGTTTCCATTCCTAATGATTTACTGGGATTTTTCTTAAAAAAAAAAATAACAACAATAGCATGAGAAGACTCTATGATTTCATCAGTACAGGAAATTCCCATGGTGAGATCTCCCTCCACCATCAGCAGAGATCTAGTAGATAAGACTTAGGTCACATAAGCTTGACACACGTGGAAGTAATGTAACTTTCCCAGAACCACTAAATTAGTGTCAGTAAGTATGAGGCAGTATTTGAACTCATGTCTTCCTCATTCCAAGCCCAGGACTCTATTACTCCATACTCTTTCCATGTGCTTAAAAAACAGCTTTTAAAATGCCATTGATTCATTTTGTGGCTCAGGGTGAAAAAAAATAAAAAAAATAAAATCATATACATTTTGATTCAGTTTGAAATACAGCAAATTGATGGCATTTGTATCAGCTTGTAGTTTCAATTTCCATCCTATTAAAATCTCTGATCTCCTCTTTTCCTTGCGAGTTGTTCCTTCCCTTTGCCCTTCTGTTCCCTGGGCCTCTTGAGGCACAATGTCTGGCACTTCTCTCCCAGTTAGGATGACATATGGTTTCCTCTTTGCTTTGTTTTTTTTTTTTGTGCTCTAACATTCCAGGTGCCCTAAATTGAGCCCTGAGAAAAATGAAGGTGCTCAAGTCAAATCAAAACTGATGGGTTTGGCAATGTGGGGGGGGGGGGGGAGTCCTACTATCTGAATGGAAGACTGTGAGGGACTTTGCCTAAGGAAAATTAGTTAACTTGAGCCTGCCCTGTGATCACCCACCCCTACCCCAACCCCATCCTTACTCAGGTCCAGTCCAATCATACCAGCTGCTTCCAACTTTATCCCTTCCATGATCTTCTATCCATTTTCTGAACCTTTTTATATAATGCAGGGGTATGCTGAAGCCAACTCATATTGAGAATCATGAGTATGTTTTTAAAGGAAAGCCAGTTGTTAAACATTTATCAGAACAGTGCTGAATGAGCCCCACCAAGTTTTTAAACCACTGCCTAATTGTGATGTACTCTAATATTGGATTTCTAAAGCATCTTTCCTACCAAGACTCTAAACATTCTAACATTTGACTACCACATCTTTGACACTTTGAAGTAAATAGAAAAAATATTATTCTCATTTTGTAGTGGGGAAACTGAGGTACAAAATAGTTTTTTAAAAACTCAGGATTGGACTTGAAGCCAGGAGACACAGATTTGTATCTCGGTTCTAGTGCTTGTTTAACTACCTTGATATTTAACTGTAGACATATTTTCTTTCATCTCTAGTGGTGTGTTGGAACCAGTTCCTACTAACTCTGGAGAGCTAATTGTTAAATTTTCAGTGTGAGCATTTACACCTGAGAAATCAGCAAATTTTGGAGAACTTGATTTATTGTTTTGTTGATTGTCCAGGTTTAAGAAAGTGATGAAGGAAATGTTATTAATTCAAATTAAACTTTAAAATGTGTTATGTGACTTTTCCTCCAGAGAGCCAGTTGTTAAACATTTACCAAAACACCCTTGTCTATGATCTTTAGTTTCTTTATCTGTGCAATGGAGATGATACTTTCACTCCTTAATTTACAAAGTTGATATGATAACACTTTAGAAAATAAGAATAATACTATAATTGCCACTTCCTTCAACTATAGAATCAAAGAACCACAGAATATTGAGCTGAAAGCAGGGGAACACTGGTAAATGTTTAACAACTGGCTGGGGGGGGGGAGTACACAAAGCACTTTGCAAACCTTAAAGCATTATACAAAAGTGACCTATTATTATACCTATAAATCCATCAGCCTGTGCCTCCTACCTTTCATCTTTGTGTCATCCAGCCTCCCCCTTTGCCACCTCTATCACAACCTTCCTTTCTTCTCCCACTTGGGTCCTCTTAATTTATCTCTCTGCAACTTGTACATTTGGTTTTTTTTTCCTACTTTCACTCTCTGCTTCCTCTCCATCACTTCTTCCTAATTTTGCATAGTGACATTGACAAGCTTTCCCTTTTAGATCCTCCATTCTCACTGCCCTGTCTAATGTGTTTTCTATCCTAAGGAGACTCCCCATTTTTTTAAATCTCTAGCTCCCTCTCTCCCCTGGACAAAATCCTATCCTTTCTTCTTCTTTTCAACCCTCTAACCTTTGATTTAGAATCATAGGCTGATAAAATCCAAAGTGTCAAAGGGACCTCAGAGTACACAAGTAGTGTAGGAAGGTATGTAATGCAGGACTTCTTAATTGTGTGTGTGTGTGTGTGTGTGTGTGTGTGTGTGTGATGGACCCCCATGGCAGTCTGGTGAAGCCCATGGACTTCTCAGAATAATATTTTTACATGCATTAAATAAAATATATAGGATTATGAAGGAAACCAGCTGTACTGAAATATAGCTATCAAAATAATGTGTAAAAAGTCCAGAGACCCCAAGTTAACAATCTCTGTTCTGGTGTAACCTTTACCCAAAGTATATAACTCTCCATCACACTGGTCTGTCTTCCTTTTCCAATTCTTCCTCCTCTTTCCCTTTGTCACCTTCCAATTTCTCTTCCTTTTTCTAACTTTACTAGCTATGTGACCCTGGATAAGTCACTTAATTTCATTGTTCCTCATTATCCTTATCTGTAAAAAGCCATCTTCTTCAATGGCCTCTAGGTTCCCTTCCAGTTCTAAATCTATGATTCTTATAAGTCTATGCTCCCAAGACTTCAGATGGAGAGAGGGGAAAAGACCTAAACTTACTCCACATCAGTCCCTAACATATTCTTATTCTAATACATTGCTTCAAACTTTGAAAAAAGGACAAAGAGGAAATGAAAAAGGGGAAACAAGGAAGAGTTTTCATCTTCCTCTGTTATCTTGTGCCCATCCCAGGACATGGCTCAAGCTTATTGCATAGAAGGCACTCAATATAGGTTTCTTCATTGGATAAATGAATGAAGGGGGAGGAAGCCATTTGGAATGGTTTACTTAATACTCAGAAGTGGCTATTCCTAAGTAGTGGATCTCTACTGTTTTTCATTCATCCCCAACACAAGTAATAACCTCTTCATTTCTGTTCCCTTATTTTCTCTCTTCCCTCACTCCCCATTCTCTATCTCAGCTATCAGTTTCTCATCTCTATTAATTTGATTAGATACTTCTATTACTGTTACCAACTATCTAGTCCTCTTGATACCTACCAATGGGTCTTGGATCTAGAAGATTCTGTCCAGAGTTGGATTATATAGACTTCAATCTTTACTGATGCTTCAAGCACCAGAGAGCCTGGTTGGACCCAAGATCTCTCCCTAACTAAAAATCAATATGGTCTAATGGAATTCAGTTCTACAAACATTTATGCATCTTCTATATATCAGACATTGCTCTAGAAATAGCCTTCAATATTCTTGCCTTCAAGGATCTTATTTTCTATTGGGGGAAAATACATACACAGAAGAGTAAATACAAACTGTATGCAAAGTGATTTGGAAGAGATGAGAGAACAAACCACAGGGGGTACTAGGAAGAGGTGGGAGATGGCATTTGATCTGAACCTTAAAGGAAACTAGGGAGGTGAGGAGAGAGTATCCTAGGCATGGGAGAAAGTCTGTGGAAACCAGATATGCTAAATAAATGCTTGATTGATTGATTGGCATGTTCAGTGTATTCTGATAGGTTGGACTCAAATTGCAAAGGGTTTTATATGCCAAATGGAGGCATTTTTTATTATAGAGGCAAGAGGTAGCCACTGAAATTTCTTCATCAAGGGAGAGAAGTGATCAGACCTGTACTTTAGGAATATAAAACCTGGAAAGAGCTCTATCCCATAAATCTGTGGATTCCTGACTTCTATTCCCCATTTCATCATACTTGTAATCTCTGTCAATTCATTTCATTTTTCTGGGTCTTAGTTTACCTTTCTGCAAAATGGAGTTAATCTGTCTGATACAGATGGTTGTGAGGTAGGATATTATGACAAACTTTGACATTTGAATATGAAAGCACAACATAATCAGTAAGTATGTCTTAAATGCCTGCTCTATGCTTGATGCCTTCCTAGTGCCATAGCACAGGTTTTAAAGCATGTTGCATTGCTCTCCCCCCAAATACTGTCCCATCTGGCTTCTTCCAGCAGAGTATCTGCCTAGCCCAGCCTCTCCCAGCTGTCCAAGTTCTCAAGTCAACAGTGAACTGAAACAGGGGCAGTTCCAGGAGGTCCAGGGGAAGCCAAACACATAACTGGCAGCCTCTGCAAGGAAGAAGTGGGGTCTGAGAGGAGAACCAGACAGTGCAGGTGGGATTTCCCTGAGACAAAAATAAGGAAGAGAATGCTACGGAAATCACTTTCTACTTACCTCAAGTCTTTCTTCCAAGGAACTCAATGTCCTGTGAGATGTACCACATTGGTCTCTCCAAAGTCACTATAGGGAGGCAGGAAAAATTCCTGACTTCTGATAGCTAGAAATGATGGGACACACAAAAGTCCAATGATTTCCCCAAAGTCACACAGGCTGTTGTTCACTAAATATGGTCTAGCTGGAGCCCAAGCTTCCTGAATTCTAACAGCCAGCCCTTTTTATACTAGGCTACACTATACATAGAAGCAGCTAGTGCAATAGATGGAGCACTGGGCATGAAATCAGGGAGACCTGAGTTCAAATGTGACCTCAGGTACTTTCCTAGATGTGTGACCCTAGGCAAGTCATTTAACCTCAGTTTTGTCAACTGTAAAACGGGGACTATCAGCACCTACCTTGAAGAGTTGTTGTGGGGATCAAATGAGATAATGTTTCTAAAGTACTTTGGCACAGTGACTGGCACATTGTAGGTGTTATATAAATGTTTATTCCCTTCCCCTTTCCTTTACTGCCTCTAGCAGTCTGAAGGAGTCCTTCAATTTCTGTGGATTCCCAACCCAGCTCACTCTATGAGCCAATGAAAAGGAATTTTTTTCCAGTCATTCAAAACAAACATTAATAGACTGCTTATTATGTGCATAGCACTGTGATGATGAAAGCATGGAATAAATACTTCAAGGTCCATATGTTCAAAAAGTTAATAATAATAATAATGATGATGATGATGATGATGATGATGACCATGATGATAAACATTTTTGTAGTGTATTAAGATTTGCAAATTGCTTTATAACTCTATAAAGTCAGAACTATAAAGAATCACTCAAGCCTTCCATCACTAGGTGCTGTTATTATCCCCATTTTTCAGATAAAAAAACTGAGGCTAAGAGAAGATAAACATGACTAGGCATGATCATACGTAGGAAATGTCAAAGGTAGGACTGGAACTTAGGTCTTCCTGATTCCAAGTCTGGCACTCAATTCCACCACGCCAACAAGCTTGGCAAAATGAAAAATAAACATGCAAAAAGTTACCTGACAAGACAAGTCTACCCCACGAAGCAGTACGTATGTTCCAAATATAAAATCCAATGTTGCAGGTTTCAGAGGACAGAGTGATAAGCAGGCACTGGGGCAGTGAGGAAAGGTTTAATGGAAGAT
This sequence comes from Vombatus ursinus, assembly GCF_900497805.2. Lineage (NCBI taxonomy): Eukaryota > Metazoa > Chordata > Mammalia > Diprotodontia > Vombatidae > Vombatus > Vombatus ursinus. Next base: position 53,408,307 of record NW_020954585.1, read on the forward strand.
GAACTGACTCCTAAAGGATTGGGGAGATTGGTATAAGTCAAGGCAAGGGAAGTCATGTCAACAAGCATTCATTAAACACCTACTATGTTCCAGGCCCTGTGCTAAGCTTTGGGGATACAAGGAAGGGGATGGGTGGGAAAGCATAGGTATGGAGGATGGCACTTTTGGTAAGGGGGATGATATGAACAAAATCTCAGAGGCAAGAATGTATATGGCCTGTTGAAGAGACAGCCATATGAGAGGATTAATTCATACAAAGAGAATAAGAATGAAAGTTGCAAAGGCAGTCTAGGGTCAGATTAGGGAGATACTTGAATGCTAAGCTAAGGAGTTTGGACTTGATTCAGTGGACAATGGGGAACCACTAAAAGTCTTCAAGCAGAGGGGAGACAGGATAAGAATAAGGAATGGCGTCTGTGGAAGATTCATCTGGCAGTGGGATGCAAGATGAATTAGAACCGGGCAACCACTTGCTGTCTAAAAAGCAGCTCTGGGGAATGCCTGGCTGTACAGGGCGTGAGGGGTAGTGGGAGCTCCTCTGGACACAAAGAAGCCTTCTCTGGGCAGGAGGAGCTGGGGAGGAAAGCCCCCGCCCGGATCACCCAGCGTTTACAGTAATCAAGAATGATTCAATTGACAGGTTTGTGTGGTGTTTGTTAATTTACTTGAGATTCATTCATGGGAACAGCTGGTTATATCCCAGCAGGACCGGGCCTCTCACTAGCCCACCTGCTGCTAGACAGACGGGCTTTGGGTACAGTTGTAGTTAAAGTTTAACAGGCAGATATTTCTGCCCATTAAAAAAAATCTCAAACTTCACCAAAGGCTCTTGTGCCTACAATATATTGGGGGGGGGGGTGTTGCAAGGAAAGGCTGCCTTTGGCCTCAGGCAGAAGACTTCCTGAAGCTGAGAAGACAAGGTCCCACTACTGCCAGTGACCAAGGCACAAGGAGCATAGCAAGCATGATTGGGGGGAGGGTAAGGTTACATTTCCAGAAGCCATCTCCCTGAGGTTAATCTAAGAGAGCTCAGTCGCTATCTGCCCTGAGCACTGGCTTCATCTTCAGCCATTGGTGCAAACTTCCCTTTGGGAGGGTGGGCCTCCCTGGTGATGCAAGCCAGCAGAGGAAAGATTTGGACCAGGGCACTGAGACAGGTCTGATGCTGTGGACTAAAGTAACCTTAATGGTTTCTCTGACATTGAGGGCCACTTAATTGTTGGAAAACAGAGTTTCTTGGGCTTTGATCCAGCCTATCCAACAAGTGGCACCTCTGGGTAGAGACTAGGTGGGTTGTGTGGCTAAAAAAATGACTGGGTATGGCGAGGTTTGTGGGTTTTCTCAGTCCTGATTTGTGTGGCTTTCAATAAGTCATTTATTTTTCTCCTCTTCTATGAAAAGGGGAGGGACAGAAATCAAAGGACCCAGATCCTTAACATGTGTGTTTGTGTGTGTTCCAGTATGCTTTTATTTTGCATGTGCCAAGTTGGCTTTGGGTCCCATTATTGGATGGGAATATCCTCTTTACAGCATAAAATTATAAATTTAGAGTTGGAAGGAACCTCAGAGACCAGCCAGTACAGTCCCCTTATTTTACATATTAGGAAACTGAGGCCCAGGGAAGATTAGTGACTTGTCCAGAATTACATAGATAGCATCAGTGGTAAGATTTGCATCCAAGTCCTCTGACTTCAGAATCAATGTGCTCTTCAGGAAAGAAGTGTCACAAACCTCAAGATGTAGTGGAAAGCACCCTGGCTATGCAGTCAGAGGACCTGACTCCCAATCCCATCCCTGATCCTTCATACCTGTGTCATCCTGAATTAGTCACAACCTCCCTGGACTTCAGTTTCCTAGTCTGTAAAATAAAAGATAGGCTAGATGGCCTCTAAGGTCCCTTCCCCCCACCCCCAATCTATAATCTTTTGGTGTGAGAAAGATGTTCCTGTTCAAAAGCTGAATGATAGAGCACCAGCCCTGGAGTCAGGAGGACCTGAGTTCAAATCTGGGCTCAGACACTTACTAGCTGTGTGACCCTGAGCAAATCACTGAACTCTGCCTAAAAATAAAAAAAAATTAAAATAAAACTGAATTCAAACTAACCTGGGGGCACTTAGGTAGTACAGTGGATAGAGCACCAGCCCTGAAGTCAGGAGGACCTGAGTTCAAATCTGGGCTCAGACACTTACTAGCTGTGTGACCCTGGGCAAGTCACTTAACTCCAATTGCCTAAAAAATAAATAAATAAATAAAAAATAAAAATGAAAATAAAAACTAACCTAGCCTATATGTAAAAAAAGGAAAAAAAAATCAACCCAACCCCCCTTATACAACCCCAACTTCTGCAAAATGAAGGAATTGGGAACCATTCTTGAGTCCCTGATAGCTCTAAATGCTATGTTTCCAATGATGACTCCTTTTCTGTACCTTAGTGGCTGCCTATGTATTTAAAACACATGCACACATACACACACACACAAAGGAATTGGAATAGATGCTCTCCAAGGTCCTTCACAACTCTGCCATTCTGTGACTCCATTAGAACCCAGCTAGGCCTCCATTGAGAGCGGTCTCACCTCTTCCTCTGCCCCAGCGACAAGCCTTGTTTGTTTGTTTCCAGAGGAAAGGTGCAGAGCCCTCGGGCCAGCGGGATTCGAGGACATCTAGCCTCTGGACCTAAACAGTTGGACAGTGACAGTATTATTGGGCAGAATTAATTTTTGGAGAGCTGGTGGGCAGGAGTGGAGATGAAGGGAAAACCAGGAGCATGCTGAGACCCCGGGAAAAAACCTAGGCTGCTTCGTGTCTGTGTCATATGCCATCTCCCCCCAGCCGCCGGAGCTCCTATTAATAATGCACTGGCCCATGCTAGGAGGCGGCAGCGGCGGTGGCGGTGACGGTAGTGGTGGTGGCGGTGGTGGCGGGGCTGCGGCCAGACAGGCGCAGAGCGCCCAGGCTCTTGCGGCAGCCCTGGCCCAGTGCTCCGCACCGAGCTGGGCGCCGGGGCTGGGGCCCCTGCGAGCCGCTGGCTTGAAGGGAACCGTAATTGCTGCGATTCTACATCTTCAAGGCTATTAGATGCTTGTAGCTTCCCCATCATGCTGTGTTTGGAGTAAATAGAGAGTGTTTAGCCCAGCCGAGAGGTCCTTTAATAGAACAGACAGTTTTTTCCTCTCTTCATCTTGCCCGTCCCCACAGCTTTGTTATTTAAAGTCAGGTTAAGGGAAGAAGAAGAAGAAAAAAATCCTCAGACAGGTTTGGCTGGGAAGCCGGAGGACAGGAAAAGTTAGAGATATTTATTTGACAGGGTCAAGGTTACCGCTTTTCTTTTCTCTTTCCCCAGGTCCCATAGGTGTTAGACTGAGAGACATTTAATCGAGGGAGTAGCGGTTTCATATCTATAACAAAAATCAAATAATGCAAGATGATTTACTCCCCCTAGCAACCGGGGAGCTTACCCTTAGCAACCAGCCTAGCCTCGGGCTGCGGTGTAATCAGCTTGAAAATATTTCAATTATTGTGTTGATTTTAGTGGATTTGAGAAGCGCTGTGTGGAGGGCCCGAGCACATTCTCCCCACGACCTGGAGAGGAAGATATTGATTTAAACAGGTGTCAGAGAGGAAAAGTGGAGTAAATTTAAATGCAATGGGAGAGCGGCGGGCGCATCGAGTGCGGCGCAGGGCGGGGGTGACATTTGGCTCGTTGCCTTGAATGAAAGTGACTCAACTGAACTAGAAATTTCACCTTGAAAATCATCTCCCATCGACACAATCAAGACAGGCCCGCTCGCAGGCCCCTCGGCTCCGCTGAGAGGGGGAAGGGAGAGGGGAGCCTGGGGGAGGATGGATGGGACAGGGACCCCACAGCTGCTGGCTGGGTTTGAAAGAGGGACCTGGGGGAGGGCGATAGAAGGTTTAAGAAGAAAAAGGAAGGGGAAACAAATGAAAAGAGGTGGTTTTGTGCCACCCTCAGGCTCAGAAGACCAAGACCCAATCTCCAAATAGATCCTAGTAGCAGGGATAGTAGCCTGAAATTGACAGCCACCCAGGGAAATCTCCCCAGAATGGAAGATGTCAGGGATGGGCCCACTCTGCCCAGGTGGTAGAGATGAGACAGAGCCAGAATGGCTGGCTAACTGGACCCGAAAGCCCATGATACAGAAAAGTATAGAGTTTTATCTGGAAGGGACCAGAAAGATTGTCTAGTCCTGACCCCCCTAAGTTAGACATAAAGAAAATAAGGCCCAGAGAGATCATAAAATCATAGGATCAATAGCTCCAAAGCTGGAAGGGACCTTGAAGGCCATCAGTCCAAACCCTTCATTTTGTAGATGAGGAAACTGAGGCCCAGGGAGAAAAGTGGGGTCACCTTATTTCCTTCCCTCCTGAGTCATTAGGCCCCAGTAGTGTTTGTGCAATGCCTGAAGCTCCTAGAAGGAGCTTCCTTCTCACTCTTGTCTTCTCTGGGAAGAGATCTGAGACAGACTGAACATAGGAACAGGCTCATCCAAAGATCTAAGGCAAGAGTGGGGGTGTTGGGAATGGCACAGATGGACCAGCGAACTGTCAACACTAGAATAATATCTGACCAAAGGGAGTTTAGCAAATCTAGGTTTGGCTAAAATAAGATGTCTGCTATTCCTTGTATCTCTTTGGTTCAGTCCTTCAGGACAGAGTGACCTGGGAGATTAATTGCATGAAGCAAAGCTGGGTCTCTGCAGTTTCTTCAGGGGCAGATGCCAATCACTTCATCTTCAGGAAATAAAGCACTGGCCTGGCATCCTATGATTTAGTGAATCAGTTTACCAGCTTAGTCATCAGTAGCCACAAATATGGAAGAGTTTGGCTTCCATACGAGTGAGGAGAGGAGTCCCCTCTTCCCCATCCCTTACCCCACTTATGAATGCCCACTTATTAGCCACCAGATTAAGTCCTAGTCTTGTGCCCACTTTTTTGATGATCTGATCCACGGAACCAAACTTGAGACTGGGTTTGCTCCTAATCAGTCTTCATTCAGCCTCTTCCTTTTCTAATCCATCCTCTATACAGCTACCACATCCTTGTAGCAGAAACCTCAATGGTTCCCTATTGGTTCTAAAATAAAATAGTAATTCCTCTATCATTTTACACCCAGGGTGATCTGGCCTCAGCCTGTTTTCCTGGGCTGATTTCACAATGTTCTCCTCCATGCACCCTATTTTGCAGCCAAACAGACCTACTTACTGTCACCCTTACAAAACGGTCCTTCTCCTGCCTCCATGCCAATGCATGGCTTTCCTCCAGTCCCGGATCACCTTCCCTCCTCACTTTGAATTCATGGAGCCCCTTAAAGTGTCACCCCTTAAAAGATATTTTTCATGCCTTTCTCACCAATTATTTTTTATGTACTTTGTACATCTGTTGTATTTATGTGTCTTTTTGAACATATTGTGCTCCTCAACTTGGCAGTAGAATGTAAGCTCCTTGAGGCCAGGGACTGTCTTGAATGTGTATTTTGCATTGTATAGCACCTGGCCCATACATGGTAGGTCCATAATAAATGTTTTGTTGACTGTCTGATTGATTAATAGTCATTTCCAACTGGGTAGAACAGGGTAGTTGCTAAGAGCAGGGGAGTCAACACCTTTCTTTGTTTATTCTACTAGTCCTTTTATCCAAAAACCATCATCATTGGTTCGTAGTACTAAAAGCAGAGCCCAGAAATGAAGCAAGAGTCAAGATTTCCAATGTTGTCACCCCCCATCAGAATGTAAACTCCTTAAGGGCAATTGTTTGTATTTACATCCCCAGAGCTTAATAAATTCTTATTGACTGAATGATAGACTGACCTGGTCTCTGTTATGGTTATTGTGGAGTTAACTATATACCTGCCATGGGGTACATGAGATGAGGAAGCAGGAGTGAAACTCAGGTTCAGAAGATGATGTTCTTCCACTAACCTCATTTCCAGGGCTCAAGAAGTTGATTCCAGATGCTCTGGTAACCTGATGTTTTCTGCTGTGCCATTCCATAGAGAGTGAACTGATAACATGGATTCTTCAGCTCCTGATGAAGTGACACTGAGGCACCTTGTCCTGGTGATATCATTTCAAGGAGAGTGACAGCCAGCCTGAAGTAGACTAAAAACAGAACTCTTAAGGCAATGATAGCTCCTACACAGACTGTGCCCAGTTAAACAGACCCTCAGACTTGAACCTCTGCTCAAGGCCAATGAGTAATAAAGGATACTGATTTCATTTTTTCAGCCCCCAGAAGGAAGGGGAACTGTTTTGCTTTGTTTTGTTTTTTAATTAAAATGGTGGCAGGCTGGTATCATGGGGGGAGGGGAAATGAAAGGGGGAAGCTATTTGCAAGGCTGTGTTAAACTGAGCTCTCTTTGCTTCAAAGGCAACTTTGATGAAATTTACTCATCAGAGGCATCCCTGAGGTCCCTGCCTGACTGAGAAATGTGGAAGGCCCAGTACATGCTTTTCAGAGCAGTGAGAAAGCAAGTAAAATAATGAACTCACTATGCCCAGAAAAGGCAACGACTGATAGCAACACTCAACAGAGATCTTGGTGCTGCAGGAAGGTAAATCTAACTCACATTTATGAGGTGCTTTTAACTGTTTACAAAGCACTTTTCTCATAACAATTCTGGGAAGTAAGTCATTGAAGGATTGCTAACTTCATTTTATAGACTAAACCTGAATGACATCAAGTGACTTCCTTCTGGGCCTCAGTTTCCTCATCAGCAAAATAAGGGGGCTAGACCAGATGGCCTCTGGAGTTGCTCCCAGCCCTAGATGTCTGATCCTATGAATAGCTACTCAAGGTCACACAGCCAGTGTTAGATCCAGGATTAAAACCCAGGTCTCCTGACTCCCAATGTTCTTTCTATTTCATTACTGTGCCCTTCTGTCAGGAGACAGCTTTAGGGTAGGTGTCAAGAAACTTGGATTTAAGCCCTGGCTCTACAGGTAATTACCTGTGTGATCTTGTACAAATTAATTCACTTCCCTGGGCCTCAGTTTCCCCATCTATAAAATGAGAGGATTGGACTAGAAGATCCCCAAGGTCCTTTTCTACCAACATTTTATATTCTATCCATCTGTGCATTTCTGGAGCTTAATAGAAAGGCAAAGGAGAGTGCCAAACATGTATGTGACTGAGGCAGTCCTCCAGTGGGATAGAGGAAGAGGGAAAGAGAGCAAGGCTTAAGCTTCAGCAATCATAGAATCACTGATTTGAAGTTTGAAAGGACCTCAGAGGTCATGAAGTTCAACAACCTCATTTTTACAAATGAGGCCACTGAGACACTGAGAACAATTTGAGCGATTCAACCAAGTTTACTCAGATAGGAAAGAAGGTAACAAGCATATATTAAGCACCTACTGTGTGCCAGACACTATGCTAAGCATTTCACAAATATTAACCCATTTGAACCTCACAATGACCCTGAGAGGTAGATGCTGTTATTATCCCCATTTAACAGTTGAGGCAACTGAGGCAGACAGAGGTTAAGTGTTTTGCCGAGAGTTATACAGTTAGGATATAACAGTTAGGATATAACTTCATTCAAATTAATGAAGGTCTTCCTGACTTTGGGCCCAGAGCTCTGTCCTTTGAGCCACCTAGCTCCCTCTGATAGTCAGGATTCAAACCCATGTCCTCTGACCCCAAATCTAGCACTCCTTCTATTGTACCATGATGCTTCTCACCCTCAGGTCCTTCCCAGGCCTAAATCCTATGATCCTATAAAACTACCACAAAGGCTGGCATTCTGACCCTTGTTATCATCCCTTTGGGTTAAGACATTGTGTCTCCAGGACAACCCTCTTATTTGGAATATTTGTTACCTGGCATGGCTTGTGCTTTAAGCCAGGACCTCATCCCCACCTTAGATAACTTTTTATTTCTCAAGTCCCTAAAGCATTTACATTGTATATTATAATTAACATATTGTATATTAAAATTATTTGTGGATGGGTTTAAATCCATACTAGACTGTAAATTCTGTGAGGGTGGGGACTGTATCTTATCTAAACCTTGCTTCTGTCCACCTTCGAACTTGGTGAAATGCTCTCTAAACACAGCAGATGCTTAATATGTGCTTGTTAAGTGAATTAGTGAATTCGCAATCATTTCCCCACTCTAAACTTGTTTCTTCATTCATAAAATGGAGTTTGATTCCAGGGATTCCTAACCTTTTTTTGTGTCCTGGATCCCTTTGGCAGTCTGATGAAGCATATATCCTTCTCAGAAAGAGGTTTTCAAATGCACAAAATAAAATACTTAGCATTACAAAGGAAACCAATTATATTGAAATACAGCTATCACTAAGTTCATATCACAACCATAAGTTCACAAGACCAATTACAAACCCCTGGCCAAGAAGATCTCTAAGGTAAGTCCTTAGCTCTAAATTGTATGATGCTATGAATGAATGAGTCAAGGGGGGAAGGTGTTGTTGTGATCTTTTTTTTTTCATGACCTTCCTCCATTAACTCAACACCCATTGCTTGATTTATTCAAAACTAGGCGACAATGGTGCTCAAAGCATTTACCTGTTCCAGGCTGCCCAACTTCCAGAACCACAAACAAAAGTTTTTGTGCTAAGGGTTGCAAGTCACTCACTGACTCAGAGATGCAGGGGCCAGTCACAACATCTTCTTTCTATCCAGTAAGTCAAGGAAAAGAAAGGAAGTGGTTCAGTATGGAAGTTATTTGGGTTGGAAACAAGGGAAGTCAGCCACAGGTGCTGAATCTTGTAAGTGGTTTGCTAAAATGCTTAAGCAAAGTAAAATAAAAGTAAAGTTTTGTTTTGTTTTGTCTTTTTAAAGCTTGGTAAAATGGTCTTCTGCAACTTTCTCCACAAACCCCTCAAGTGACTGTGGCAGTAAGTAAGAGGTACCAGGGAATTTCAATCCAGGTCTTCCAATATTCTCTGGACTCCAGGAAACTGGACCCCAGTGCCAAGTAGAGACAAAAAATTGAGCACTGCATTTATTTCATGAACATATTACCAACTTATATTAAATCTGGTCATTCACAAAACAACCCCCTGGACTTAATAGTTCCAGGACCCCAGGGCATAACCTTCCATTAACATTTCACAGAATTTTCACTGTTGTTCAGTAGTTTCAGTCTTTGTGACCCCATTTGGGATTTTCTTGGCAAAGATCCTAGAGTAGTTTAGCCATTTCCTTCTCCAGCTCATTTTGAAGATAAGGAACTGAGGCCAACAGGGTTAAGTTACTTGCCCAGGGTCACACAGCTAATATGTAATGTATCTGAGGGCAGATTTGAACTTAGGAAGATGAGTCTTCCTGACTCCAGGCTGGTGCCACCTAGCTGTCCTTTTCACTGTTTACCCAGTATGAATTGTGCTCCCCGCCCATCCACCCGCCCACCCAAAGTGAGACCTTGTTGAATTTCAGACTGCTCCAAAAGAGAATGGAACTACTTACCTACCTCACAGAATGATGCAAAGAGAGCAAGAACAATAAACTAAGAGTTAGGAAACCTAAATTCTGATCTTCGCTCTGCCACTAGCTATCTATGACCCTGGGCAAGTCAAGTAGCCTCTCTAGATATCAATTTCCTCATCTGTAAAATGTATATGATAAGAGCACCTGCTTCACAGGCTCACATGGAAAGCGCTCTGTAAACCTTCAAGCTCTATGTGTGTGTGTTGTAATGGTGATGAAAAGCTAGATGAACTGGATTAAGAAACCCAAGTCCTGTCTCTCCCACTAATTTGCTGTGATACTGGGCAAGTAATTTATCTTTGTCCTTCGTTCAAATTGGGAACAATATACTGGTGACATCTCTCATCCTGCTCTTCTCATTCTCCATCCCCTGCTTCTCCCATCAACTCCTCACCACCAGTCGAGGACTGAGTTTACACCAACCTTCTGCTGAGAATCTTCTTTATGGGTCCCCAATATGCAGCAACTACTCCAAAAAGCTGGCACTTCTTGGTCCCCACAGACAGGAACTCTTCAGGGTACACATTCTCCCTGCCCAGTATGGGGAGAGATGGTGTCCTTCCCCAAACATTTAATTCTGATTGACTATGACGTTGTCCACTCAAAACTAAGAGAAAACACACTAGAGAAAGTTAGGCCTACAATGTGGGGATTTGTTTTATTTGCTTATACATGTTGGTAACAGAGGTTTTACTTTTCTTCCTTTATCAATAGGGAGGAAGGGGGAGTGGGAGGAAATAATGCAGACCTTCATGAAAATAAAAGAAAATTGAATTTAAAAAAAAAAAAGAAAATTAGGTCTAATTGTTGTTGAGTAGGACAACTCTCCAACTGTGCTGGGCAAGTCCCCATGATTCAATTCAACACAAATTTATTAAATCCCTATTATGTGCCAGCACTGTGTTAGGTAATGAGAATGCAAAGAAAAATTAAACAAACCCTTTCCTCAAGGATCCATGATACCACTAGGCAAAGTTTCTATAAGATATGACTACAGAGACTCTCTGCCCTTCTCTGGAAAAGTGTCAAAAGGTTGTGTGGGTATAGTAGAGAAGGCATTAGAATCAAAGTGAGGAAGATGGGGTCAAATCTCACTAGCTGGGTGACCGCAGATAAGTCATTAAACGTCTCTTTGCATCAGTTTTCTAATCTTTGAAATGAGGGAGTTGGACTCAATAACCTCTAAGGTTTCTTCCAATCCTAAATCTATTCCCCGCTGACCTCTAGAGAAGTCACATTCATGATCACTTAAAGGTGCATAATGCTGGACTAGCTTCTGTGTTGTGAAATGCATTAAGCCCTCTAGTAGATGATGGAAGAGGGTTGCAGATCTCTGATTCAGGACCCCTTTGATTGAGCCTTTCTTTTCAAAGATTCTATTAGTGTCTGGGGGAAGAAGGACTTTTGGACTATTTTTTTTAATAACCACTGACATCCTAACATTTAGGAATTTCACCATATCTACTGTCCAAACTGACAGTTCAGAAATAAAGACATTCTTCCTCCTGGCTTGACTGATTTCCCAAATGCCTACCAAAATCATGGATTTATTTTCTGGTTCCAGAATAGCTAAGTGGTCTTGAATAGTTATACTTTATTTGTTCCTTAGCAATTTATAAGTCTATAAGCATTTATTGAATATTTACTATTTGTCCAACATCGTGAATGTTCTAATCCATTTCCTGTCCAGTTGAAAATACTGGAGAAAGTAAGTCTTCTGCATTAGCCCCAGACACCTTTTCCTTGGCTCACTTGTCATCATTACTTCCCCTTTGGACTTGCTCCTCCAAAATGAGACTTCCCATCCAGGGATCCCTTTATATTTATTGGGCAAGCTCCTAGCCCACCAAAACCTCATAGTAACTAGTTTCTACTCTTCCATCCTGTTTATCTATGTTGGGCTACCTTTCCAGTGGTCTCAAGCCTCTTTTCAAGAAGTATTTCTTTCTCCATTTCCTACCACTTGAGACCCTATTATAGGACTTCTATGTCCTACAGGACTCCTAGAACTAACCATTCTTTGGAGTTGACCAACTAGAAAACTCATGCTTCTCTTGCTAGTTCTGCTCTCCACATCCAAGGGTACTAGAAGCCCTACTCAATCAGACTTTCAAAAATGCCTAGAACCGAGAACTAAGTGATCTTCTCACTATGGAAGATGCCATTGGAATTATCGTAGCAGGATTCTGAACTTTCACAGATGGGATGGAGACATTAGAGCAAGACAGAATTCTGATTTGACTAATTTATAGCCTCTCTTCACCATCCAAAGTAGCTTTGACCAGGAATTGACACTTTTATTTGGAACTAAGAGTCAGCCCTAAAGTTTAGGAAGCAGAAAAGCTGTTCAACTTTCAAGTCAGTAGATAACAAAGGGAAAAAAACATAGCAAATTACCAAAGACCATTGTACTCAGTTTCAGACTGAAACTCAGATTTGAGTCTCTAATAGTCTAAAGAAGTATCCTCTGGAAAGGCTCAAAAAGGAGGTTGGGCACATCTAGCCAGGGACCTTCTGGACCACCTATGGAAAGCTTGTTAGCTTGTGGCCACTCTCCCATCTTATTTCTTCCCTTTCCCTCTCCTGAAAGCAGGAAGAAAATCCCAAACAGGATGGGAAAGAGGTAGTTCGGCAGGAAAACAACAATAACAACCTAAGAAGAGGTTTTAGTGGACTACAAACTCACATCAATACAAGTGTGAAGTACTAGACAAAAAAGCTTACAGAGCTCTGGCTCCATTTGCTGAATCATCTTATACAGAATGAGGAAAGTGGCAGTCCCACCGCACTATTCTCTGCTTCAACAACCTTTGTAGAATGAGGCATCACGGTTTAATTGCAGGGTACCATAGTGCTCTGGTGATTGCAATTTGGCATGCCCTGGATCAGACTACCAAATTCGTTTGCCTACTCCATATAGCTTGATCTATATCATGCAGGAAGTTATAGGATTCACAGAAGTCCTTTTATACTTTTGTCTTTACACCTTTAGTCCTTCATCTGAGGCTTTTACTAAGCCTGTGGCTCTCCTTTGAATCAACTATCATTACCAGGAGTGTGCATTTGATAATATTGAGTATACACATCTCTCTCTCTTCTTCCCCACCCTCTCTCCCTCTCTCCTATTGAAAGGCTCCATAAAGCTTTCTCTCCAAATATAATAGAAGACTCAGGGCAGCTAAAGGAGATAGAGCATCAGGCAAGGAGTCAGGAAGATTCATCTTCCTGAGTTCAAATCATGCCTCAGATACTTCCTAGCTATGTGACCCTGGGCAAGTCACTTCACCCTGTTTACCTTTCCCCATCTGTAAAATGAGCTGGAGAAGGAAATGGCAAACCACTCCAGTATCTCTGCCAAGAAAACCCCAAATGGGGTCACAAAGAATCAGACACAACTGAAAATGACTGAACAACACAAAAGGATGAAGAGTTCTCAAGTCTAAGAATCCTCAGCTCTCTTGTGTGGTGGCCTAGATAAATAAAATTGAACTCCAAGGAGAGGGAGTGTAGAATAACAAAGAACTGAACTGGGACCCAGAAGACCTGAGTTCTAGTCTCAGTTCTACTGCTATCTAGCTGTGTGAATGGGGGCAAGTCAGCTAATCCCCCTGGGCCTCCATTTTCTAAAATGAAGAGTTTTAGTTATATCATCCCAAGAATGATCTTCCAAACCTGAAAATCTTCAAGATAGGGAAGCTTAAAGCCAAGCTTATTTCTTCCCACTACTCTAACCAATACAAAACTGCTTCTAGACTTGACATTTAAAAAATTCTACCAGATGAGTCTATAGGGCAAGAACTAGATATTATAGAAATTCTGTGTACATCTTTCTGTCTGTGTCTCTGTCTCTCTGCCTCTATCTGTCTCTGTCTCTCTGTCTCTGTCTCTCTCTTACATACATATATATATATACACACACACACACAGAGCATATGCAAGATTTACCCTCTCCTTTACTGAATTTTGGCTCCAAGTTTACCATAAAACTAAATACCATCTCCAGGTTTTTCCAACCCCTTTAGAATAGCAATATGCTACTTAAATGTGTATTTTTATTACTTTCTCTATTATAAGTAAAAATATTGTAATGCGATCTGATAATTCGCCAGCTGTCTGAGCCTAGAACAGGCTCTACCATTATGGAGGAGAACAAGCGAGGGGAGCGGGTGTGTGTATAATGCTTGCTATCTGGGGAAGTACATTTCGATTTCTGCTTAGGTTGGTACCACATATGCTAGGCCACATGTTCCTAGTCTGGTAGACATATAATTGTGCACATTTATCTTATTGTAGTTTAAAGTGCAAACATTATAAAATAACACCAGTGTCTACTGTGGTTTATGGAGGAACGGGGGAGGTTAGTGGGAGCACAGATAAAAACAGATGATGAAAACTTTCCTGAAAACACTCGAGGAAATGGTGGCCCCAGCAAATGCTTTGGGATGCAAAGGGAAAATGAAACCTCTGGAAGCTTCACCCATTGCCAGAAGGGAAGGACAAAGCCAACAGACCACAGGGCTAATGTGCAAGCATTTACTGCCCCCCTAATAGTTGAATAAATTCTATCTTAATCTACCCTGGACTAAAGCCAAATATGTTCATCAAAATTAACGTCATCACAATGAGGCCTAATGACATTAATAAAGATTATGGCCAATGAGTGAGTGATTCCAAAGCAAACCTCAGTTGAAAGCTATTTCCAAAACACTTCATCTTTCCTTCACTGACTGTCCATAATATTGGCTAGATTAACACTGGCCCAGAAGAGATCATTGATAAAGCTAGCAATATTGCATGCCCCAAACAACATAGTAAGCGGAGGCTGGAATGTCACAGGTGTTAGCTATGGTGAAGTGGTTGATTTGGGGTATACTTGGTTCTGGGGGGGGTCAATGAGAAAGGAGGGGAGAGAAAGGGAGACCAGGGAAGAGGATGGAGAGAGAGGAAGAGAAAAAAGATAAGAAGAGAGTTGAGAGGGAGAAAAGAGAGAAAGAGGAAGAGAAAGAGAATCACAGATTACTTTGATGTTCAGTCTATGAAACTTCTCAAATTATAAAGGAGAATCACTTTTGAGCTCTTAAGTGGCTCCGAATAAACTGACTGTCCAGAGATACAATGAAAAACCGACACCAGATCTCACTAACAAGGGAAGAAAAATTGTCAGTGGTGAGATGAATATTAAAAGCCCTATCCATGAAAAACGCCCTGGAAATATGCTTTAAAGGAGAAGGATGAAGGAGGGTGATTACACTGGTGATTATGTAAGGAAGCTCAATGTGTTTAGGGCCAGCGCTAGGCCAACTATGCAGATTTCTCTTTCGGGCTTGTTCGTGGGGGAGATTTCATGAAAGCAGTTTGTGCTCAGGCAGGAATGAAAAGAAAAAGATATTGGGGAGGAATAATGCATGGATCACGAGCAAGACAGCAAGGTGCAGCTCTGAAAGCATCTCAATAGCCAAGCAGAAGAATTGGGATGGGGGAGGGGAAGGGGGGCAGGTGAAAGGCCAAAAGGGAACTCAGAGGAATCCCTCTTTCTAGGACCTATCTACCCAGGCAGTATGGAAATTATTTTTTGCATAGGTATATTTCTCTAATCAAGAATTTAGACATAGTGACATCATTAACCAGACTGGGAAGGGGGAGGCCATAGATTAATCACAGAATCACATTTTAGAACTCCAAGGGACCTTAGAGATGGTCTAATCCAATTCCCTTATTTGATAGATGAGGAAACTCTTCCCAAGCTCCTGCCTTCAGTTAGTGGCAGAGGTAAGACTCAAACTCAGGTCTCCTGATACCTATCCTACTGTTCTTTTCTATTCTGTGCTTCAATAGGCCTGTAAAATGACAATCTGTTCCATTTGTGTCCATCTATATTTCTGATTCTCCCCCTCCAACCATTCCATCCTGCTGAGGAATGTTAAACCTTTTTTTTTTTTAAGTCTAAAGAACAGAGGCAAAACCTATGCCTAGGGCCAAGGTGTACTAATCAATCCACATTTACTGAGGATACCATATGTGCTCCTGTGGACACTGTATGGACATCCTGTATGTGCCAGACACCATGGAGTATACACAGAAAAATATAACAATCCTTGCCCTCACAGAATTTATACCCTACCTGAGGAAGCAGGACAGACAGCCATCAAAATATATATCATAAGGCAAGGTAGCACATAAGTACTTAGAAGATATTCAAAAGATCAGAGCCTCCTTCTACAGTTGCTGGAAGTCGTCTCTTTAGGATGCTACCTAAATAGAGTCATATTTAGGTCATTATTTTGGTTTCTACCCCGAGGACCAGAATATGGAAGTAATGAATAATGAAATGTTTTATGACCTGAAGCTGAGGGTATCCCACTATGGTGAGAGAGAGGATCACTGAGCAACAGAGCCATGAATGGTGAGCCACACAAAGTATCCAACATCTTTTTTGGCAGAAGAAAAAAAAGAAAAGAAAAGAAAAAAGGAATTAATTCTGATGACTGCACAACTTTGCAGACTTGTTCATGCTGCAGAGACAAAGCTGTGTGCCCTAGTAGAAAAACACAACACTGTAATGACCCCATACCAGGGGCTCCTAACTCCCTACCATGTTTTATTAACTACAAACCCCTGTTTTACACTCCTGGCATTATTACCTGGCTACAGTCTCTCCCCAACCTGAACCCCATAATGGAAAGCCTTTAGTCCAGGGTACCAATGCTAGGAGATTGGTCAGGACTCAAAGACACCAAGGTCATCCACTGCATCCTGGGCCATCACCAGTCACCCTGACTTTTGTCCAGCCACTGGACTTCAGTGACTCTGGAAGAGAGAGTGAGGCTAATGACTTTGTGCAACTCTGCCTCATTTAAATCCAATTCACAAGCAAGTCAAGATATCACCTGTGGTATCACCGGTACTCTTCGAAAATCAAGGACCAAAAACAATTATTGGATATCATAGGAAACGTCCTAGAATACTATGGCTCACTTTGGTGAAGAGTTGGAAAGAAAAAAAGAGAAGGAAGCTGAATTCTGGGATGTAAGGGTAGATAGGCTCTCCCCAAACTCCTATCACCCTATCTTTCAGAAACAACCCGAGTTTCTGGGATCCTCCCCCTTCTTGCTTCTGCCTAGCATTTCTGAAAGCCTCCAGCTGGGTTAGACCATGGGGAAGGGAGTGAGAGAGGGGGTAATGAACAGTGGCTTTGCTGGGAGGCAGGAGATAGGAGAAGAGGAGGAAACAGCCCATGCGGTGAGCCTCACTGGTGCCAAAAAATGAAAGGAAACCGTAAAATCCCTGTTTTCTGAATATAAAAAGGTTGTGAAAATAGGACTCCAAGGGCCTTGCAAATAATTATGTTAATTAGAAAGAGGGCTATTCAATAGCACTGAAATGATGCTCAGGAATCTTGAACTACAGATTTTAGTGTGATTACAGATCATATTAAAATTCAATTAGCTGTCACTTAATATCCAAAGACAGAGAAATGAAAAGAGCCCCAAGAAGCCCCCAAATCCAAATAACCTCACTTTTTCAAGCAATGTTTTTTTTAAAACAAATGTAAGCTGCTTGAAGACAGAATAGCATTACTTGTCATCATTTTATTCCATGTTTAGCAACGAATCTTGCACACAGTAGGTGCTTAATAAGTGGTCAGTTAAATGTGAAAATATGTTTAATAGGAATGTATATATCATATTGTGCATCATCTTGGGGAAGGAGGGGAGGAGGAAGAGGGAGAAAAATTTAAAACTTGAAAGCTTATGAAAGTGATTGTTGATAAATCAAAATAAATGAATAAAAAAATTAAAAAATAAATGATCAGTTAAATTGAATAAGCCTAGATAAAAATCAAACAAAGAAGAAAAAAAACAGAAAACAAAAGCCTGCTTAGCCATTGATAATTCACCCAAGTCTCTCTGACCAAGTCCACAGTCAGCACTGAGGCCATGTTGGAGCCTCAAGTTTCAGGAAGCTGATTTGTGAAATTGCTGGTTGTTTGTTTGGTTTGGTTTTTTTTTCCCTCTTCTTTCCCAGCTGATGTAATTAAGAGTAAACTTTGTAGCAATATCTCTCTTTTGGTGAGGGGTTGTTTTTTTTTTTTTGGTCTGCCTTCCAAATTATAAATTGTTAATGAGCACCTGTTACAATGCTAATGGAAGTAAGATCTGTATGTAAATAAAGAAAATTTAATAACTTAACAAGGTGGATTAAAATTCCCAACCTACTCAGTGCCTAATCTAAGGCCAAACACCAAATAGTTGCTATCTAAGCAGGAAGAAGTGGCTAATGTATTCACCTCAGCACACTTTTCACAATATAATTAATATTTTAAAAATTTATAAAACTGAAATCAGAGGTCTTGATTGTAACAAACAAAATATCCATCTTTAATCTGCTACCCTGAGGCCAATGGTGCCAGTTCCACATCCTCTCACCCACCCCCATTCCTCCTTTCATGCTCTGGAAATACAAACCAATTTGCACCATTGAAAGCTTGATTGTGTTCGACTTTTCTTCCTGTCCTGATCGTCTTCCTTCTTGCTGACTTGAAAATGGCCACACAGGCTGTATATCCTCTAGCAATCAGCCACACATGGGAAATAAAGGGAGAGTGTGTGCCATCTTCTCCACTACCAAAAAAGAAAGACCTTTAAATGATGACACTGGAACTGCTCTAGGGACCAAGTAACAATTCAGGCTTCAGGAAGGGTAGTCTGGAGTCCATATTCTTACAAGTTTTGATTTTGTTTTTGTCTGGCAAACAGACCTTTGCCAGGTCATTGTTTCATGGGTACAAATTCAAGATCATCCAGACCCAGACTAGAATTGGGGATGATGGCACTTAGCCATCAGCACCCTGATTTATTTCCTTCCATCATAACCACTTTTCTCCTTCCCAATACACGGTATCTCCAGCCTTGAAATTCTTCTCCCAAACATTCTCAAAAGGGCTGGGCTCTCCAGTGGGAAAGGATGAATGGATGTAATTATTACCTATGTATTCCTCATGCATATTAGGGTAAACCCTTCTCCAGGGTAAGGGGCAGAAGAGTTTTATGGAACTTTGCCCAGTGGGCTCAGATTCTAAACTGAAGTGCCAGATGAAAGGAAATATATCATAAGTGATACTCTCATATAGGGTAGGACAACCTCCAAGGAGCAGGCAGTGTAGGCAGATCCTCGGGGCCAGAGTTCCTGCTCTTCTTATTCTCTCTCCCCTATGTCCACCAACTTCCTCTCAAAGTACAGGGAAAAAAAGAGGACTGGGTTCTCCCACAAGTGACAAAAGTGACAGGATCTTTGATGTAGAGCTGAAAGAGGCCTGAGGGCCATTAAGTCCAACCTCTCCATTAATGAGGTAGGAAGTTAAATGACTTGCCCACGGTCACACAGCTAGTTAGATTTAAACCCTGGTCCTCTTCTCCCTTTGGGGGAATCACAACTCGACTCCCTATGGTGTCTGAGTTTACTTTCCCAAACTGGAATTTCCACTTCAAAAAAAGTCTACTCACCTTCAGGCTGAGATAAGCAGGAGGCTGAACTCAGTCCACCAACCTGTTACTTTGTATAGGCTGGGGAGGAATGGTGGGTAGAATTTTCCTAGCTGGGGATGTTCATGTTAACTCTGGCAATTGCAGCCGCATTATAGTGCCTGCCTTGAAAGGTCAGAAATATAGGAGGCTTATCAGGGAAGAAAGTGGGTTATCATAAAATAACCATTGTATAGACTTTTCAATTTTGTGCCAGTTTAGCAGAATGACTCTTCTTCTGGCAGCTTTCCTCAAACTGTCCTAGGCAGTAATATCTCTAGAGCGGCAGGGAAGTCGGGGTTATGGAAGTGCCTTTCAGGAAGGAAAAATAAAGCTGCTTTAGAAAGACTTCACTGGGTATCTTAAAGAGGGCCCAACATTTCAGAGTTGGCATTAAGGGTGGGGAGGAGGCTGGGAGACAACTCAGCACCCACCCTCCCCTTCTTTCTGCCATTAAGAGGAAGGTTTTTCCCCCTTCTTCTTTTCACGTAATGATAGACAAAAAATAAAGAAAGAAATAAAAATAAAAATAAATAAATGAAAAGCTACAGCTCCAAACAACAACTCCATAACCTGTGACTGATTTTTTCATTCATGCATTTCCCCGGGACCGTCCCTTGGCACAGGATCTATTTGTCTATCTTGACCGGGAAATGTTTTGTATATAAACAAAAAAACATGCCATCCATCCATTAAAAATCTCCAGTCAATTTAATACATCACAGTGTAACCATTTAGCCCAGTCATTTTTCATTGTTTGACCTCACTTTTAATTAGAGACTGAATTATTAATGCCATCTGATAGGAGACAAACTACTTTAGAGGGTGCCTGTTCTCTAGGCCAGCTCCCAGGAACTACACATTCAGGTTTTGTACATTTCAAATAAAACATAAGTGGCCAGGGGAAAAACAATTTACATTTACAGCTCCTACAAACCCAACATCCATCAAGAGTTGGGGTGGAAAATCTCTTGCCGTTTCAGCATCTGACTTTGGAAACTCAGCAAGAAAAGAAGGAAGGAGGGAGGGAGGCGGGAAATCACCTCTTGGTGTCAACAGGAACCTAAGCCTGGATTTTTCTAGCCAAAGGGAGTCAATCGTCAGTAACCTCTCTTTAGGGACCATAATAGGAGAAACAAAAGGTTCTTCTCTTTGAGTAGTTTTGAAGTTTGGGGAAAGAAAACTCTGCTGAGCTCCCTCATGGTAATAATTCTCTCAGGGCCCCCCTAAAGAATCAGGAAAACCCTTAAGGAAAAGGGACTGGTATTCATTTATTTTTCTGTCTCCAAAGTGAGTTTTATATAGGAGGCCCTTTAATTTTTAATGAATGGATGAGTGACTGCCTGATCTACCTCTCAGTTACCTATCCTCACTGCTCCTCTAAACAGGTGGCTAAAGATGAGTTTGATCAAAGCTTGACCCAAACACCAGCCTCATCTTCCATCAGCTTTCATCATCAACAGGTTTAGTGGGTAGCACTTGAAGAGGCAGCCTGTCATAGTGGATGAGGCAGCCTGTCATAGTGGATGAGGCATGGATTTGGAATCAGGAAGAACTGAGTTCAAATCCTGCTTCAAACTTCTACTAGCTCTGTGACACTTAGGCAAGTCAATTCCCCTCTCTGGGCCTTAATTTCCTCATCTGTAAAATGAGGGAGTTGGAATTGATGGCCTTCACTAATGTCCTTTCCAGTTCTAAATCTATGATGCCTTCAGTCCTGTGATAACCATGGACATAGGGCCAGAATGTACCTCCTGGGGTCATAGATTGGCAGGATTTGGAGTTTAAAGGTCAAGTTCAGTTCGTCCCTTCTACTAAGAAGGAAACTGAGGCAGAAATGGGAAGTGATTCACCCCTGCTGAGAGTGAGCAGCAAAACTAGGATTCAAATACAAATTGTGTCAGGTGTTGGGTGGAAAGGGAGGAGGAGATGAGGAAGAGAACAGAGGTTAGTCTGCTTCGTTCATGAGCTCTGAAAACCATCCATTAATTTGGGGCAGAGTTACTTTGAGCTTGTATCTCAACTGCTCTGCCTCCGAATTTCTCCATTCTTCCAAAGGCACAAACAGGCCCCGTCTACACCAGCTCCAAGGAACAACCTACTCTGACTGAGTCCACATAAAGTATAAGTGGCCTCTGAAGACTTCTTACTTCTTCATTTGAGGGAAGGCACAAACCATTCATCCCAACCCCCTTTTTCCCCTCTAGTTGAGAGAGTGCACAAGCCATCTCACTTCCTTTCCAGTTCTTTTAAAAGCCCCTTCACCTGGGAGGGAATTAGAGACAAGTGTCCCTTTTATTTACTATGAAAGCCTAGATATTAGTGAGTGGCCATTTAAAAGCAACCCTACTTTAAGCCAACTTGCAGAAAATGGGGACAGGGCAATGGAAAGACCTCTGGAGTCCAAGGACACAACTGGGCTACTTACTATTGCTTACTTAATTACTTACTATTATTTACTTATCTTGGGTAAGTCACTTAACCTCTCTGTAGCTCAGTTTCCTTAGCTGTGAAATGGTGGAGCTGAACTAGGAAGCCTCTAACATCTCATCCAGCTTTAGATCTAGGATCCTAAGATCCTCTATTATATGAGTGGCTTCACCATGTGCCCTCCAGGGAGTGTAGAACATTGTCTCAGAAATAACTTATGAATGTCTCACAAGGTCTCTGATTGGGGGATGGTCTGCAAATCGTAGAGGCTGGCAGAGGATCAAAGGCATAGCTAGCAAGCAGCCTAGCCTCTTTATCCCCACAGCAAAAATCTTGGACCAGATCCTCTTACCCCTACTTCTGCTGCCAGTTTCCGCTATATACCTTCCTTTTCCAATTGCAAATAAACAGATGTCTAGCTTCCCCAGATGCAAGAGGTACTTGGGCATTATTTATACCTAGGGAAAGAAAAGGGAAGAATTTCCCTTCTTCTCCACATAGACCAAAATCAGGTGAGTAGTGAACTCGCAACAAATAGATGCTAGTGGAGCCCTTGTAGGTGCCAGGGAATCATAGAATTTCAGAGCTAGAAAGAATTTCAGAAGGGTTTATTCTGGCACCCAATGCCAGAATCTCCTCCATAGCATTTCTGATAGGTGGTCATAGAGTCTCTTCTGTCACACAGGTGAATGAGGAGTAAGTCCAAGATTCACACTTAGGTTGGTTGAAGTATGGGAGAAGGAGAGGAGGAAAGAACAGGGGAGGAGAGGGGAGGAAAGGAGTAGACAGAGGAAGACAGAATAGAACAGAAAAAACATTTTACTTTGATGTTCAGCCTATGAAACTTCTCAAATTATAAAGGAGAATCACTTTTGAGCTTCTAAGTGACCCAGAATAAACTGACCATCCAGAGATACAATTAGAAACTGACACTAGATCTCAGTAACAAGGTAAAAAAAAGTATGTCTTCAGAGAGACAGCCTCCTCATACATGACCTTCCCCACTGGACAGTTCACCCCTTCCAAGCATGCTTGGAGGAGATGACTTGCAAAGTTAAGGGTATCAACACAATTGATCTTCAACACGTAGACACATCCTTCAAGTGTAGAAGCTTAGCTGAAGAAGGTGCCATTTATAAATGAATTTGCTTTATACAGCAAATACTTGTACTACCCATGGGTGGACATTACAGGAAGGTAGATTTGCCTCCAGTGAGAGGACTTCCTAACAGAGCTGTCTAAAAATGGAATGGGTTGCCTCAATGGAAGTATTCAAGAAGATTCTGTATTGTCACCTATCTGAGATGGTATAGAGAGGAATCTTGCATTGGGCATGAGACAAGGCTAGATGGATATCTTCTGAGATGTTTGCCTGCTTTGAGATTTAATGATAACATTCTATCATTATCTTTGGTTGAAATAGCTCCAAGTATGAATTATACATGGACATTAGTGTTCAGTGCTCCAGATTTTGATTTCCAGTTTGACGTCTTGGAGCCCTAATATCCTTAGGGTCTCCAAGATTTGCAAGGGCTGCTTAGGTCATCAATCCACTTAGATAAAGGGATATGGGAAGGGGGACTATGCAGGAGGGAGCCATTCCCATTTCCCAACCAGAGATGCTGAAGAACTTTCTTCCAGGGGCCCTAAAGCATAAAGGGCATCCCACTATAAAATCCAAATGTTCTAGAGCTGACTTCTAGCCTGTGTCTTGGCCTCTTCCCTCGGTAGATGAAGGAAATGACCTTGAAAAACAAGAAGGACATAAATGTGTCAGACCCTCAGGACAAATGGTGAGAAAGAAGCAATTGGGCTTTCCCAGTCTCAATGCTAGGGAAACTTGTGGTTCTATCTCTGGGCTTCATCTGGAGGCTGCCCCTTACCAGACCCCAGGTATAGAGTGCATTAGCTCAGCAGACATACTGCATTCCCTCAGAATGAGGCAGGGAAGCTGCCACTGGGGATGTCAGAATGTGAGCAGGAGAAGGGAAGCTCATAGGAGACCCTAGAGTCAGATCCATCTTGCTAACTTGCAGCTGTATACACCAAGCAGCACTAATGGGCTTTGCTTTTAAGTACCTGCTTCATTCTTTTTTCTAGCTATGTTTTCCCTTTAATAGTCAAAGCCCAGAGAGAGACTGTGGGAAAAAATAAAGACACATTGACAGAGTGAGCTCTTGAGCCCAGGCCTCACTTAGCAAGGAGCAAATAGAGAAAGGGGAGGTGCATCCACTTCAAAAGGGATACACACAATCCAGGTGCCAAGCAGGCAGGACCTAGTTCCTGGGAAAGAAAAGATCATTAAAAGAACTTGGCCATCTCCCAAAGGCAATCTTCCTCATTGTCCTCCTCTTGTCTAATTCTTAGCCCAGCTTATGGTCCATTTGCAGTGTCTATCCAAGATGCATGCACTGACAGATGAATTCTACAGGGTATTCATGCAACTAAATATTATACTCTGGGCAGTGGGCATTCTTCATCCACTTGGTTCTTCCTATGTGGATAGTTAGGCTGAAAATTTGTGTGAGATCTCATTTAAATGTTCCAGGCCTTGGTGTAATCAGTACAATATTAGGAACACTGGATATGAATTTTAAAACAATGATCACACAGAAGTTCTTGAATTGTTTCTGTTAAAAAAGACTCTTCATGCTTGAAAAGGTTGTTGTAAGTCAAAGACGGACTCTAAAGCTAGGAAGTCCAGGCACCTATAACATGCTCCTTGAGAGAGGAAGGAGAGAAGGACAAATCAATGATATCATTGATGAGGAAACTCCCTCTACCACTGTAGGCTGGTACCTTCTTTACAACAAAAATCTTAGAAAGTTACTTAGAACTCTGAGAAGATATATGACTTGCCCAAGGTGACACAGCCAGTATATGTAGGAGATGAGACTTGAATTCAGGTCTTCTTGGCTCTGAGATCAGTTCTTGGGTCACCCTGCCATGATTCTTTGTTGGGGGGAGGGGGTGATGGGATTTCAATATGTGGGTGGCTACCTAACTATCCTAGGCCTAAGGCTAGTCCTGCTAATGATAATGAATAACCAGGGCTAGACCATGGACTGGGACAACTTAGCAGTTTCCCAAAGGCAATCCTCCTCATTGTCCTCCTGGCCTTATTTAATTCTTAGCCCAGCTTATGGTCCATTTGCAGTGTCTGTCCAAGATACATATACTGATAGATGACTTCCATAGGTTGTTCTTCCAATTAAATATCATAGTTTGGGCAGTGGGCAGTGGACAAGTTCCTAAGAAAGCATGAAATTATGTCAGGAAGAAGTGGTGGAAAGGTAAAGAGGCAGAAGGCAGGCTTATTCCAAAGGTTAAGGGAAAAGAGAACAATTTCTAAAACAATAACAACTCTGCAAAACTGAACCATTTTGAAAGTCTTAAGAACCCTGATCAATACCATAACCAACAATGGTTCCAGAGGACCAATGATGAAGCATGCTCCCAACCTGTCTGGGGATTCCTTTATCTTCTCAGGGTGCAAAATGAGGCACATTTTATATTGAACATGGACAATATAGGCATTTGTTTTTCTTGACTCTTCGTATTTGGTACAAGTCTTTGTCAATTGGAAGAGGGGGAGAAACATGAATTCAAAAAACAAAGGCAAGGAAACCAGAAAAGCTCCCCATACCAGAATAACCATTATTAAATGCCTACTATGTGCTAGGTGCTTTTAAAATAATGTCTCATTTAAATCTCACAACACTGAAAGATAAGTGTTATTATTATCCCCACTTTAAAGTTGAAAAAACAGAGGTTAAATGACTTGACCAGAGTAACACAATTATTTCCTGAGGTAGGATTTGAAGTCAGGTCTTCCTAACTCCAGGCTTGGCCCTCGATCTATCTACTGCATCACCTGATACAAATACCAAAACAAGACACTGCCCCACGGAGGATAGAGAAATTGTGATTTTGAGAAGTCTGGCTTTTGAAGCCAGTCTAGTTCATTGTGGGATCACTGACCATCAGCTCCTAGAATATTATCATTGTGAAACCTTTTAGAGATCAGCTGTCCCAGC
Source organism: Vombatus ursinus (assembly GCF_900497805.2). NCBI lineage: Eukaryota > Metazoa > Chordata > Mammalia > Diprotodontia > Vombatidae > Vombatus > Vombatus ursinus. The sequence continues at coordinate 53,433,765 of NW_020954585.1, forward strand.
CCTGTTTTTTTACAAGAAGAAAACAGAAACCCAGAGAAAGGATGTAGCGAAGTTGTTAAGTCAAAAAATTGGGACCTTGGGTCCCATGTCTCCTGACTCCCAAGGCAACAGACTTTCGATGTCACCAATCTGGTGGAAAACATAAACATGCCAGTGGCACCCCATGAAAGAAGTCCAAAGATGGAGATGACTGTTTTCGGGTAGAAGATGGGCAGGAGAGCAGGGCTTGTTTCAGGTGATCAGAATTACCCCATGTCCAAAAGAAAGGTGAAGGAGGGCCTGGGAGAGAGTCATATGATATTGAGAGGGAGCAATGGATTCTCAGCTGAAGTAATAAACACACAAAGACATTACCAAGCCATGGCAAAGCCAGAGAACATTAAAACCCTTTTAAAGATACCCAGGGGAATAGGAACACAGTGACCCAGAAGGTTTTTCTTCAGCCCGCCTCTTTCCCATCAAACAGATTCTTTCTTCTTCCTTTCCCCTATAAAAAGCTTTTCTTAGTTTTTCCCTCCTTCCCTACCAGTGGCTTCCCTCTGAAATTACCCTCTAGTTGTACTGTATGTATGTACATGTGTGTACATAGATAGATAGATAGATAGATAGATAGATAGATAGATAGATAGATAGATAATATATGTATACAGTCATTCACAGATTGTCTCCCCCATTAGACTGTAAGCTCCTTGGCAGCAGGAATCTGTTTTTGTCATTCTTTGTGTCCTCTTAGTTTAGCATAGTGCCTATCTCATACTAAGTAATGCTTGGCAGGTTGACGGACTGGAGTGTGATATAAGAGAAAGAGCACTGGATGTGGGAGATGGTGGGCAAGTCACTCGATATATCTGGGTCTCCATTTCCTTACCTGTAAAACAAGGAAGTTGGACTCTGAGGTGTCAAACTCAGGGACAAACCAGATTAAAATACAATTGGGAAATGTTTGACAAAATAAATAAAAATACAGCGTGACATAGATAATGTTAATTTATGGTTTTCTAAGTCAATATTCCATGGCAGGGATCCATTTCTATTTGAGTTTGACTTATGACTTGCACTTTTAATGACTTTCCAACAGTGCATCTATGAATAAATGCTCTTATCAGGGCCTGCCCTAGTTAAAAATAGAAAGTTAAAAGAGTGTGTTTCTCATCCCTGATTTCTTCAAAAGCATACCTCAGGTACCACCTCCTAAATAGGACTTTTCCTGATCCTCTCCAGCTAATTATTTCATATTTACTTCATACGGGCATTGTGTTTATCTCTATCCATTATCTACCCAACCACCTCCCCCACCCCATGAACAGAAGCTCCAGAGAGGGATTTTACACATATATGCATATATGTGTATATGTTTATATATATATATACACACATATATGTAGCTACACACATATGTTTATATATACATATACACACACATATATATATACACATACACCCAGGGTCTTGTACAATACCTGGCACATATGTGTATTCAGTTAATATTCCTTATGTTGAATTCAATTGAATTTGGAATAAAAAAAGGGTTCATTTAAAAAAAAAAAGAGCCTGTTTGTCATGTCCCTTTCATTCTCTGATCCAGCTTCCTCTTTTTCAGTCATCCCCCTTCCTGATTCTAAGTCCTCTGTCCTAACTTTCCCCATAGAAAGGGAAAGTGTCCTACAAACTAATCAACACTTAGTGTCAAGGACTTATTATATTTCCTTTTCCAGGGATATTGCTTTTTGACCCCTCAAAGAAGACAATGGTTGGATAATCCAAAGGGATAAATCTCCAATAATGGAAATGCTTTTCTTTCACTAAACTTCCATTTCCCTCTTTGTTGAAATAAGGGCATTTGCTTATGCTCCAAGCAATATAAGAAAGAAGAAAAAATCATATATGTAAAAAAATGTACAAAAACAAATTATATATATATTGTGCTGGTAAAGAACTAGAAACTAAGATAGTACCCATCAGTTAGGGAATGACGAAATAAATCATGGTGCATGAATGGAATGAAATATTATTGTGCTATAAGAAATGATGATTGAGATGTTTCAGAGAAGCCTAAGAATACTTGTATCAACTGATACAGGATGAAGTGAGCAGAATCAGAACAATTTAGACATTGTAAAAATGAACAATTTTGAAAGACTTAAGAATGCAATGATCAACCATGATACTAGAGGAACAATGATGAATACTACATATCTCCTGACAAAGAGAGAATAGACTAAACATACAGAATGAAACACACATTTTTGGACATATCCAATATGGAAATTTGTTTTACTTGACTATGCATATTTGTTATAAGGGTTTGGATTTTTATTTAATTTTCCAGTGGTGTCAAGCAGGAAGGAAGTGAAAGGAATAAAAATAAATGCTTGATACCTGAAAAAAAAGAAAATTTTTATTTTTAAAATGAAAATTTTTTAAATAAGGAGAACCAGATGATTGAATTGAATCAGATGGCTTCTAAGGGTTTCTTTCTACTCTGGTATTCTAGAACTGTATTATATAAAAACATTCATTGCAACTATTGTACAGGAAAGATATTTTGGGGTAGAGAATCTGCCCAGGGCCTTTCAAATAATGCCACTTGGGATTGGGAGTACCCATTATCTCAAACTGAAAGATAATAATTTTTAAGGTGGGGGGAAAATTATAATATAAAAAATGAAATATTGTATGGGCAGCCAACTATTATGCTAAAGTAAGCATAAAGCATGCACACAGGAGGAACTTGGTCAAGGTTAGCAAGGTTAAAGGATGAGGTTTTGATGATGTTTCCCTATAAAAGATACAAACATCCCCACTGATAGCATGTTTGGCAACATTCTGGCACAGATGCTATCTCGTTGTTGGTGTGTACCTTTCTTGTCTTGGGCATTCCAATGACCCATCGACACCAAATTAAGGATCAGCCATTGATTTACAAGCTAATTTCAGAGATACACCCTTGAACTACACCTTTAAAAGAAGTAGGCAAGAAACATGGGGAAAACCCGAGCCAAGAGAGTCAGAAAGAAGGGCTAACGTTAGGACAGAGCACTTAGAATCGGAAAGGGGGATGACTGAAAAAGAGGAAGATGGATCAAAGAATGCAAGGGACATGAGAAACAGACTCTTTCAACTTTCTATTTTTAACTAGGGCAGGCCCTAATCAGGGTGTTTATTTTAGATGCAATGTTGGAAGGTCATTCCTCCAGGTGCTCTTGATTTCCTAGATATGAAGTCTACCTGTCTATGAGGTCCCTCCAGGGAATTACATGGCCCCAGGAGAGGAAGGAACCAGCAAAGATGACAATAAATGGAAATAAGAATGGAATACAAGTGGAAGAATTCACTGACCAAGCCTCCTGGATATAGAGGAGGAATTCTTGGACAAAGCTTCCTTGCTTCTCTTGACATCTCAAAGATTTCAGTGGAGCACAAGGGCTATTATTTGCTTTCAATATTTGACTAGCCTATCCTTTAAAAAAAAAATTTAATCGCTTGGAGTTAAGTGACTTGCACAGGGTCACACAGCTAGTAAGAGTCTGAGCCAGATTTGAACTCAGGTCCTCTTTACTCCAGGGCTGGTGCTCTATCTACTGTGTCACCTAGCTGCCTTCAGCTCTCTTTTTGATAAACCATTTCTGGACAAAACAGAGGGACTCTAGGGCAAATAAGAACCAGAGAAAAGTATTAACAAAGGCTATAACCACAATGTGTAAAGAAACAAACTTAACTAGGACAACACAGACCTAAGAAAAGGGGGTTTACTCTCTAGTGACCTCCCCAGTCCTTTTACATCATGGAGAAGCCTTAACTTCAAGTTAGTATCAAAAGCAAGGCTGTGGTATAGCCAGTTCATATCCGCTCATGAGTGTTGACTGTTAAATTTCCAGGTGAGCATTTACACTTCAGAAGCTGGCAAATGCTACAAATTAGGGCTTGATTTGTTGTTTTGTTGATTGTCTAGACTTGAGGAAGTGATGAAGAAAATTAATAACAAAGATTAAACTTAAAGGTGTGTCATGCATTTTTGAAGCCAGCACTCCTCTCCCCACCCCCCCAACCACTATCCTCATGACCACGATAAGTCTAGAGGACTATATAGGTCCCTGGGAGAGATGCTTCTCATGAGGAGAGCTAAGTTTCTTGACTCTATCTTCTCTTTGCTCAGGACTGAAATGGAAGAAAAGTGCTTTGGAGGCAGAATGATCTGGGTTTGAGTTTGGGTTCTGAAACTTACTACCTGTGTCATTTTGAACAAGTCACTTACTTCTCAGTGCCTCAGTTTCCTCACCTAAGGAATGAAAGGTTTGGACTCAAGTACCCTACCCAACATCCCTTCCTGCTCTAAATCCTATGATTTAGAGGTGGACCCAGAATGGTTAAGTGACTTGAGTTCACTGTAAGTCAAGGTCACAATACCAGTTAGTGGAAGAACTAGGACTGAGACCCAGGCCTCATAATTTCTAGTCTAGATGGTAAGTGAATGAATGAATGAATGAATGAATGAATGAAAAAAATATACCTCTTGTGGTTTAAAAAAAGAACAGAGATTGAAATTACTCAGAAATACAGGTTATTGTTGGTGAGGGTTCATTTCTTTAAGAACAAATGGGAAGTCTCCCTTTAAACCAGCATCATTTGTGGTGTTAAACTTATCTTTTATCCTGTAATATCCTCTCCTTTTTCTTGGCCAGGAATTATAACTTGGGGGCAGAAAGAAGGAAATAAATCACCTTTCTGAGGGGAAGCTACTGCGATGGTTCTTTTTCCAGCTGGTTTTCCAGAGTTTGGTTTAAGCTGGAAAAAAAAAAATAAATCCCTTTGGATGGTGTTAAGGCTGTCATATCAGTTTGTTGCTAAGCCAGGGCATTTTCCACCTTGGGGGGTAGGGCCAGGGGTTGGGGGAACTGGGGTAGGCTGTGCTCCAGTCCAGAAGGAGCTACAATCCAAAGAGCAGAGCACCTAAGCACTCACCAATCTATCTGTAGTATTTGGAAGAAAATAAATTAAATCCAACGAGATTGTTCTAAAGTGCTATCCCCGTAGCATCATAGTACTAAATGACAGATGTTTCACTCTGAAAAGTGGCTCTAATGCGTGCGCAGTAACTTTGTCTCAAATGATTTCAGCAGACGTCAATATAGCTGGAGAGGCCCTGAGAATTGTCTAGCCACACACACTTGGGCTGACACAAATTCAACAGGCCGCCATCAGCTTGGGAGGGGTGTAGGAGGGGGGTGAGAACCAAAGGTGACAGTTATGGAGGAGGAAAAAACACAAGGGTTCAAGTTGCTTACTGGCTGAGTGGCTGCTTTCAACACCTCTCTGAGTCTGTCCCCTTGCCTAAAAGATGAGAGTGGGGTAAAATGCAGTGGATGGAGTGACTGAAGAACTGGCCTTGGGGTCAAAAAAACCTGGGTTCAACACTCACACCTGGATTAAAGCCATATCCTGGCTATGTGACCCTGGGCAAATCAACTTAGCTTCCCAATGTTGCTAGGCAACCTCCTGTGCCTATAAGCTGCAGAAAAGATGCTCACCTATAACTCTGTACACCAATGAAATCAGAGGTCCAGCCCCAAAACTAAAAAGATGGGGATACAAGGCAGCATGGCAGAGTCACTACAATGCTAAGCTTATTATCACAGTTCAGATTCTTACTCTAATAATTAATAGCTGTGTGACCCTGAATAAGTCATTTGACCTCTATGTTCCTGAAGTATCTCCCCAACAACTTATTTAAATCATAATTATAATCTGTGTTGGTGGAAAAAATCTCCACACTGGGAGCTCCCTATGACAATGAAGGCACAGTTCCTTCTGGTACTCAGATAAGATAGAGATCATAATTCTTGTATCCCCTGCCTCATGGGGTGATCATGATGAAAGTACTTTGTAAAACTCAAAAGTGCTGCAAAAATGAAGTTTACTGTGTTTACTTTTTTTTTCCAGATGATTTCCTTCTAATGTTCTGATAAGTATTTACCTGAAATGCAAAGTCTCCACAACCCTCTTAGGAAAATATTCAACATTCAGGATGTTTTTGCTCCCTCCATCCCCCACCAATGGTCAGCACATTAAAAAAAATACTAAATAAACACATGGAAACCTGGAAATCTGCCTTAAACAAGACCCCTAGACATTGGCCTAAAATAAAAATCAGTTGTGTGATAGTAGAGGTCTTTAAAATAAAGGTCAGCCAGGCAGTACTGTACAGGAAACCTCAGGGAAGCAATAAAGTGGTTGTTTACAACCAAAGGGGGCTGAGGAAAGGGATTCACTACCAGAGCTGCTCTTTAGTACAAGTGTTTCCTTTCACATTCCTAGTTCCTAGAGCTCCTAACAACCCAACAGTGGAACCAGCAAATTGCTAGATCATATTCTCCAAAAGCCCAATGTCATTATCTGTCTTAGGATAATTATCCTGTTGAACTCATCCTGTTCTTTTGCACAGAGCCATAGAAATCCAAGGACTTCTTTAAGGGAAAGACATAAGGACATGTCTTTGAGGCAGATACCAAGGGACATTCAAAAAGAATGGACCACAGAAAAAAATAGCTCCTCCATCCTCCAGTCAAATGGAAAATGGGGAACCTAGTAGCAACATTTATTGGTTGGCAAAAGTAGAAACACTTGCTCCTTAGACTCTAAAGTGTGCTAGGGAGTTCAGTTTAAAATGGAATCAGCTCCTGGTTCTTTACAGAGAAGTTGACTGTGGTTTGTCCATGGCAAATGTTTGATTTAGCTGGAGTATCAATGGGGCCACCCAGTAGAGTGTTCTTAGGAAAGTTAAGATTCAATCCAAGGCTGGACAAGGAATCTGGAGACTTGGGTTCTAGATCTATCTCCGCCATGCTGTATGACTATGGTCAAACCACCTAACCCCTCTGTGCCTCTGTTTTTTCAGCTGGAAAAAGTGGGTGGGACTAATTAGTATATAAGGTCTCTTCCAGCTTTTTCTATTCATTAGGAAGATGAAGGAAACATTAATGATGCATTACAAAATGATGAAAGGAACAGTTTCAGAAAAACTTCAGAATACTTGTATGAACAGGGTGAAATAAGCAGAATGAGTAGAAAAATTTATACCATAACAACAGCATTGAAAAAATAAAGAGTCTTGGAAGATTTAAGAATTCTGATCAAGGCAATGATCAATTCTAGAAGACCAGTGATGAAGCATATTACCCACTTGACAAAAAAAAATTAATGGACTTAAAAGTGCAAAATGAGACATTTTGAGGGCATGGCCAACATAGGAATTGACTACACATATTTGTTACAAGGATTGTTGTTGTTTTTTTTCTGTTTTTCTTTCCAATGGTTGTGAGGTAGGAGAGAGAAGGAGTGAGAGGGAGAAAAGAAGTAGAATTGAGTTAATCCAAAAATATGCATTCTAAAGCAAAATCTAATTTTCTTAAATTCACCTACTGTTTGGTATTGTCTGCTTGCCTCCATTGGTATGGAAGTGGATTCAGTGAACAGTACAGTATAGCAGTCATGCTTTTGTGGGAAATGGGAAATAGAGAGAACAGAGAGGTTATACCCACAGACAACAGAAAGGGCATAAACACATTTTTAAGGTGAAATTATCCACAATCTGCTTCCAAACCGACCCTGAAAATCTAGGAATATGTATAATAATATTAACCCATATTTATGTAGCATTCAAAGGTTTAGAAAGCACTTTATTCAAAATAACGCTGTAAAGCAAATATAAATATAAGTATAAATAAACTAAACATAAAAAAAGCATGTAAGTATAAATACACCTCATTTTATAGATGGGAGAGCTGAGGATCAGAGAGATAAAATGGCTTCTCTGAAGTCACACAGTCGACAAACAGCAGAGAAGTCACTGGAACCCAGGCCCTCTGACTCCAAGTCACAGTGTTTACCTATCCATGGAATCCCTCTAAGTCATATTCAGGACTCAGTTCAAATGCAGTCCTCAGGTGATCACTGATAGTAAAGGAATAAAGTCAACCTTACTCAAGGGCTTTTGTCAAACTGTCAAAGCATCATAAAATAAAATAATACTTATTTAAAAAAAAACTATTTCCAAAGCAGCTGTTCAAATAGGACACCTTGTTATCCAAGAAAAAAGGAAAGCACACAGGCCAACCCTATTTTCTACTTTTCCTTCCTTTGTTTAACAAATTATGGAATTTTTCTTTTCAAAATAAAAAAAGATATTTGAAGTCCTTGAATCTGAAGCCCACCTTTCAATCCAGTCTCTAATCCTCTAATGCCCTTTATCAAATACCCATCATTTAAAGTGTTATTAAATGCTTTTTTGGATTATAATTTTTACTCTTGATTATATGATGACTTTCTATGTAATCAAATATTCATTGGATAATGATGATTAAAATATATAATCCCCCAAAAGATGTTTAGAACCATTTAAACTACCATTGACTTAATTAAGGGGAGTTAGGGGATTAGCAACAAATTGAAGGGGTGATTTTTTAAAAACTAATTTTGTGGTTCTTCTGACTGAAATCAGAGGAAAGAGAAGATTGATGTGAGCAGAGAGAAGAGAATGGAGTTAATAGCCAAATTACAGCCTTTGGGCCTCTATGCCTCTATGGTTATTCTCCACTGAGTACATGGTAAGACTCTAAGTTCCTTGAAGACAGAGACTATTTCTCTCAAGATGATTTATCTCCATGTTTGCTCTGCCCATGTGGGAGTTATAAGTGTCACAGAATGGGAAAGTTGAGTAGGCTTCAGCAGCCATCTCATCCAACTGGCACTGGAAGGAAATGGCCACCATAACACACGTGACGTTGGTCATCTGGCTTCTGCTAGAAGGCCTCCAATGACAGAGTTCTTACCACTTCCTCAGACAGCCTATTCTGTTCCTGGATAGCTTGAATTGTTAGGAAATGTTTCCTGGCATCAAATTTAAATTTTCCTTTTTTGTAACTTCCCTTCATTGCTCCTACTAGTGTCTTCTGAGACTAAATAAAATAAATATAATCTCTCTTCCATATGACAGCTCTACAAAGACTTGAAGACGGTTATCATATCTCTCCTGACTCTTTTCTTCTCCAGGATAAACTTCTCCAATTCCTTTAACTAATTCTCCTAAGAAATGGACACAAGTTCTTCCACCTTCCCAGTTCTCCCCCTATGGAAATTTTATAGTTTATCAATGTCCTTGTTAGAACTATCACGTCCAGAACTAAACACAGTACTGCAGATATGGCCATGAAACACTCTAATGGAACATTCCCATTCAATGCACTTTCTTCAACGGGAATGCTCCTGCTAGGTAGATCAGCACACCTGAACCATGCTCTTTGCATGCCTGTGGATGTGGGCTGTCTAGGACAAAGTACAGGAGGATTATCAACTCTTTATTGCTGGAACCTATGCTTCTCCAAATGCAGTCCAATATTGCATTAGCTTTTTTGGCTGCCACATCAAACTGCTGGCTCATATTGAATTTATAATCCACTAAAACTCTGAGATTGTTTTCAGACAACCAGCTGTCTATCCATGCCTCCCATCCTGTACTTGTGAATGAAAAATGGAAATGAATGAAAATAAATTTAAGAAATTAATATGTACCGGGTGCTGTGCTAAGAACCAGAGATACTAATACAAGCAAATAAGACAGCCCCTGCCTTCAAGAAGTTTACATTCTAATAAGAGAATAAAACAGGTTTGGAGAGAGAAAGTTAGACAGTGAGAGGTGGGGCAGAAGTCGGGGGTAACATGGTTTGGAATGATGGGAAAGTTGCTTTTTTGAACCCAAGTATGAGTTTACATTTATCCCTAAAGAATATCATCTTGTTAGATTTGGTTCAACATGTTAGTCTGTCAACATCTTTTTGGATCCTGATCCCTTCATACAATATATTAACCAATTCTCTGGCATCTACACATTTAATGAGCATGTAATCTATGACTTTATCCAAATCACTGATACAAATGTCAAACAGCCTAGGACCAAGCATAGTTCTCTTGGGCATTCTCCTGGCGAACTCCTATCACAATGACAATGGACTATTGACATATGTTCTTTGAGTTCAGCTATTTGACCAGGCCTGAATTCACTTAATTGTAATATCTTCTAGTCCATATTTCTCTATCTTCTCTACAAAAATATTATGAAATTTTAAAAATTCTTTACTCAAATATGGATAAACTATATCTGCAGCATTCCCCTTTTCTACTGGTTTAGTAACCTGGTCAAAAGAAAAAAATGAAGTTAGTCTGGCATGACCAGTTCTTGATGAAACAGTGCTGGTTCTTTGTGATCACTGCTTCCCTCTCTAAATGTCCACTAATCATCTCTGTAATGTTCTTTTTCAGATTTCCAGAGAGATTGAAGTCAAGCTTAATGACCTAGAGTTAGAGTTACTATCTTTCCTTTTTTGAAAATCAAGGCAAAATTTGTTCCATTTTCTATAATGTTTTAATTATTCCTGACAGTAGACCAGCAACCAGATCTGCCAGTATTTCTAGTTCAGCTGGGTCAGTTGGCTTGACTTGATTAAGAGTAACTAGTTGTCCATTTTCTTTTGCTTTACTTATTTTGAGTATCTACTCTTACTAGCCATTCTTGTCATTTCCACAGTAAAGGTCATTATCCTTGGCAGAGAAAAGAAAAGCAATGGAAGATCTGAGCCATTCTGCCTTTTCTGTGGCCAATCCTCATCATTTCGTCAATGCCAAGAAAAAGTGCTATCCTTTCTTTGATCCATGATTTTCTCCCAATGTGGGGGGGGGGGAACCACACACCTTTTGTTGTCCTTGGATTGATTCACCAACCTCAACTCATTATGAGCATTATCATTCCTAATATAGTTTTTATAAGACTATGCCACATTCATATTCCTATTCTGTTATTTGGCCTTGCTTCCATCTTTTGTATGTAATCCAGAATGCAAAACCCATGGTGGAGATTGATTACTCAATGCCCCTCATCTGCATGAGGGACAGAGTTGGCCAGAGTTTGAGAGAAGGTATATTCTGGTCTCTTGGCCTCCAACTTTGAGAGATAAAATAGCCAGTTTCAGGTCCTTTTTAGGAAGAGGTTCCTGAAAGGAAAGACTCTGGGAAGCAGGTCTTCTGTGGAAGTGCTGGCTGCTCTACACATTGGCTTCTCCACCAATGAAGAAAGTCTTACACTAAAGCATGCTGAGCTTTGGGTTGGGTGTATATTTATTTTTAAGATCTTAGTTTGCTCATAAGTTGCTTGTGCATCCCCATCAGTCCCTTCAGAAAAAATCCTGGTTTTGTGCTTTTTTTTGGAAAATATTTCTGGGGCATCTGAGTCCACTTCCCTGCCTTAGTCAGCAAGGTAACTAAACTCTTCTTTGGTAATTGATTTTTTTGTCAACTTGTTTTCAGGGTCACCATTTTGATCAGTGATCACTGTCACTGGACAAAAGCAGACATTTTTGGAGACTGGGCAGAATGTGTTGACCCCACAATGTCTTCTGGACACTAACAATAAATTCCTCTTCTCTTGTTATTTATATATTTCTCATAGAGAAAAAAATTGAGAATTCCTGTTAAATGAGCTCCAGCTAATCAAGGTTCTGAAGTTTATATATCAATATCCCATTGAAGCTCACATGAAACCAACAAAGTTACACATTATAATCAAAAAGAAGAGTTACTTTTTCTACAGGAAAAAGAGAGTTCTGACTCTGAAAAAAATCCATGGACCTCCTGCCTGCCTCTCAATTCTATAACTGATATTTTTGATCTTTGAAACACCTGTGAGGCACATACTATTGTCCCCATTTTGCAGATGAGGGAATAGAATCTCAGAGAAGTTAAATAACTATCCTGTGGTCACACAGCTAATAAATGTCAGAGGAGGGATTCATACTAAGGTCTTCCTTTACTCTTTCCATTGCAGAGTGCTGTCCTTCCCATTCCTTGCAGAGCAGCTTCTACATGAATGCTTAAACTCAACAGCAAAGCACAGATAAATGGAAATTTGCCTGAGAATTAAGTGCCTCTCATTTAGATTCTAAGGAAATCCACAGATCTGTGGTAATACATGCTGTGTGATGGGGCACAGGAGGAAAGGAGGAGAAGGGAAGAGAGAGCTGAGCCCAAACTCCATAATCCATATTTACATAATCTGCCATTTAAAAGTCAGGAGCATCATCTGACACAATGCACCATCTCCTTTCCACAGGGTCCCTGCCTCCATGACACATTAGGCCTTTCTTCCAGTGTTCAAATGGGTTTTTGAGTTATGAAATAATAATCTCCAGGACATAAACATCCATTGAATGAATGAATGAATGGCAGATCAGAAAAAGGCAAGAAGAACGGGGCACAGGCAGTCAGGCAAATTGGATAACTGACTTTTCACTGGAAGCCGACTGGGTTGGGAAGGGTCCCAGGACTAGGAACACCTGATGCCCCTAGGGACAGCATTCTCCCAAGGAATAGGAATATGGACAGGCTACTTTAAGATGTAGGTTTATCTGATAGTGAAGCATGTCTTACTCCTCTCTGCAGAGAAGCTCTGACTTAAGGGCAGAATGAAGTATATAACAGCCAATGTATGGATTTGTTTTGGCTAATGGTAAGTCTTCATGACAAGGGGAGAAGGGAGTCAGAGGGAATAGTAATTGTTTTTTATAGCTTTCATAAAACACTTAGTTTAAAAAAAAGATGTGTAAACCTTTAAGAGCTATATAAATACTAGTTACCATTTAAATAGCAGCTAGGTGGCACAGGGGATAGAGTACTTGAACTGGCATCTGGAAGACTTGAATTCAAATCTTACCTCACATACTTTCTAGCTTTGTGATTCTGGCCAAATTACTTAACTCAAGTTATGGCCTCAGTTTCTCCATTTGTGAAATGGGGTAATAATAGAACCTACCTTCCAGGTTTGTTGTAAAGCTCAAAGGAGATGATATTTGCAAATCTCATGGCACATTAATAAACGGCATTTAATATCTGCTTGCTCCCTTCCCCTTTCCCTTAAAAGATGAAAGGACATTCATGTTTTTGAGGATCACAGAACTAAAATCCAGTTGAAAGCAGAATAAATGTACAGAATCAGGATCTAGAGGAAATCCATCTGAATTCAAATCAGGCAATGGGGATATAAGAATTTTTCCCAGCTTTCTTCCAGCTGCTACCATTAGGGTTCTATCCAGTTTTGACACTGATATGGGTTGGGAAAGATAGGTGAAAGTGTTTGCAAACATAGATTTTTTCCCCCAGTTTAAGGCCTGTATTGAGAGCTAAGGAAAATCAGATAGAGGAAGAATATGAAACTCATCAACTGCTTCACTGTATTTTCACTCTCCTACCCCAGCCAACCAAAGCCTTGTACCAGAGCTGCTAACAAGTGCCCAGATGGGAAGGTCTTTGGTGTATTGGAAAGCACAAATCAGGAGACCAGAATCCTACACCAGATTCTACCATTATTTTGTTGCATGACCTTGGGAAGTCACTTAAACTATCCCAGCTCCTATCTCCTTATCTGAAATTGGGAATAAGAATACCTTACCCCATTTCTCACCACTACCGCCACCCACACATCTCTTAGGATTGCTGTTGGGGTCAAATGAGATAACAGGTGCATTGAAAAAAGTATCAAATCTTACCCAAATGTCAGGTATGACATTAGATTCATTAGAGTTCTCCCCTTCTCTTTCCTCACCCACTCTCTGTAGTGGTGGTTAACAGCAGACAATGAAATAGAAAGGTCAGATGATTCACAAATGAATATTCAGGTCCAGGATAATTGAGTAGGCAATCTCTCCAAGGCCATTGAAATTATTTCTGAATAGGCAACAGTTTTACTCTAATGAATAACTTGCAATGGAAGGACCTAGTTATTTACATGTTGTATCCTCCATTAGAATGTGAGTTTCTTGAAGGGAAGGAGCTGGTTTTTGCCTTTCTTTGTACTCCCAAGCATTTAGTATGGTGCCTGGCACCAGTAAAATTGCTTAAATACTTGTTAAATGACAAAATCATCTCTAGTACTGACTTCCATCCATGGTGGTACGGTAGCAGTGGTATAAACAGAAATATTGCCTTTCAGATAAGAACCAAAGGTTTCCCAACCTAACTCCCTCTCAAAGCCTACCAGTGAGAGATTACAAATTGTAATTCAATTCAACAGGAGTAGGTGGAAAGACTTAAGTGAACAAAATTGAAGAAGATATTCTTCACAATATTCACAATGACTCAATGTAAATAGAAAGAATAACCACAAAATAATGAAAAATGAAAATTGCAAAGAATAAACTTGGTCCCAGAGAAGAGATATGAAACCCACCCTCCCAAATTTCTTTGTGGAAGTGGGAGGGCTGGTCCAGGAATGTGGAATGTGGCATATAATGTCAGATTTTTTTTTTTAATGTATTGATTGGTTTGGCTGATTTTTTTCTTTTCTTTCTTAAAGAAATCAAACAAAACAAAATCTCTTTATTTCACGGGATGGCTTTCTGGGAAGGGAGAGGAAGGAAAAATACATGGGGAAATTTAAGTGATGTGAAACCAAAAGATATCAAAAATGGATTTACTAAGACAATTTAATTCAACAAGCATTTACTAAATCCTATTGTAGAATAAGCATGGGGGTGAAGACAGAAATGAAACTGTCCCTGCCCTCAAGGAGCTTACATTCTGGGAGGATGGGGGAAGGGGAGGACAGCATGTACACAAATACAAAATTACAAAATTTTTTCCAAAAAAGATAGTAATTTCTAAATGAGATGGAGAGAACATGGCCAATTGGTTGGATCAGAGAAGGTATCTTTTAAGAGGTAGCACTAGGGCAGCTAGGTGGTGCAGTGGATAGAGCACCAGCCCTGAAGTCAGGAGGACCTGAGTTCAAATCCGGCCTCAAACCAAACACTTGTCACTTACTAGCTGTGTGACCCTGGCAAGTCACTTAACCCCAATTGCCTAAAAAAAAAAAAAAAAGAGGTGGCACTAGATTGGACCCTTGAAGGGGACTAGGGATTCCAAGAGTTGGAGATAAGGGGGAAAAGAATTGTAGGCATAGAGAAGAAAGAGCCTATTCAGACAAAGAAGCTGGAGATAGAACACGCGGAAAATCAAATTGGCCAAGTGCCTGGAAAAGAACATGTGTGAGGGAAGGTAGTATGTGAAATCAGTCTGAAAAGATAGTCTGGAAGCAGACTGTGAAGGACTTCTGGAGGAGCTAACATACAGTAGCTTCCTGATTTGGTCAGACCTGTAATATAGTACTATTTGTTTGACAGCTGCATGGAGGGTGGATTGGAGACGGTAGAGCCTAGAGGTAAGAAAACAAGATAGATGAAAGGTAATGTGCGCCTGAACTAAGGTAACTTCTTTCTTGCTTACTGGCTATCAACTGTTCCTAGAGCACTCCAGACAGGCCCTGGAGTTATCTCCAAGGCTACGATAGATAACCTGTTGAAAAAGACCCAAGGACCACAAATTGGGAGGTTTGGTACTTGCCAAAACCTGGAGATTAAAAAACTTGATTCTCCTTGACTCCAGTCCAGACTAAGAGAATGGGGGAGAAGAGTAAGAAGAGGCTACTGCTATGGAAAGGGTTTGGGACTAGCTCTTGGCTGAAGGACCCAGATGCGCCTGCTATTCCCCTTGCCTGGAATGAACTTTCTTCTCTCTGCTTATCTATACCCTAAGCATCAGTCCAGCCCACACTGACCTCTTCCCTCCTCCACTTTGCCACAACACTAGTCAACTGCTAGGGAAGCTTCAATTGTTCTATAATTATTTCACTTCTGTGACTCCAATTTAAGCTATAAGCTCCTAAGGGCAAGCAAGTACTATCTACTATTTTTCCTTACTTGTCCCACAGAACAAATCAATTCAAACATTTATCAAGTAGCCTACTCTATGGAAAATCCTGTGTAGAGGTACTTGGAATTTTGTTCAGTTGGATCCAACTCTCCATGACCCATTCAGAATTTTTTTGGCAGAGACACCAGAGTAGTTGTCATTTCCTTCTCTAGTTCATTTTACAGATGAGGAAACTGAAAAAAAAGGGTTAAGTGACTTATCCAGGGTCAAACAGCTAGTAAGTGTCTGTGGCCAGATTTGAACTCAAGTTTTCCTGACTCTAGTCCTGGTGCTCTATCCACAAAGGGAAAAAAAAAGGCAATCCCTGCCCTCAGTGGTCTTACATTCTACTGGGGATTATAATATATGCAAAGATAAGTAAATATAAGGTGATTTGAAGAGGAAGAGAGCACTAAGATTTGGAGAAAATCAAGGGGAAATCTCAGGGGAGTTGATCTTTTTTGGGGGGGATGGGTATTCTCCTTGAGGAAATTTTCAGATTTGTCTGAGCACATGAAATCAAATGGTAACATCATGTTCCAAGAAAAGCTTGGACTAAGCATCAGGAAAGGCTCTCCTACATCATGCTTCTGACATATTATCATCATCATAGGAAACTGACTTAAAAGCATGTTATAACAATATGCTTTATGTCACAATAACTCAATTAAATAGAGCTCTCTTTACAACATAGAATGTGAGCTCCTTGAGGGCAGGGGCCATATTTTTGCCTTTCTTTGTAATCCTAGCATTTAGCATAGTGCTTGGAATGTTCAGTCATTTTTCAATAGTGTCTGACTCTTCATGATCCCATTTAGGGTTTTCTTGGCAAAGATACTAGAGTGGTTTGCCATTTCCTTCTCCAGCTCATTTTACAGATGAGGCAAACAGGGTTAAGTGACTTGACCAGGGTCACATAGCTAGTAGTGTCTGAGACCAGATTTAAACTCAGGAAGATGAGTCTTTCTGATTCCAGGCTGGGCATTCTATCCACTTCACTACCTAGCTGCCCTGATTGGCACATAGTAGGTGCTTAATAAATTCTTATTGACAGATTGTCTATGAGTTAGACATTGCACATGCTTATTAACTCCATTCTATGGATCAGATAACTGAGATTCAGAGAGATTAAAAGACTTTCCCAATTACTGCCAGAGGAGCAAGTTTACAGAACTCAAAGTTGGAAGAAACCTCAGAAGCCATTTAGTGCAACTTAGGCCTAATCTCCTTCACCTGCCTTTCTCTTGAAGTCTTCCAACAAGGGGTTCCCTCCAAAGGCAGCCCATTCCATTTTGGAATAGCTCTAATTGTTAGGAAGTTTTTCCTTAGATTAGTCCCAAATATGTCTTTCCACAGCTTCTACCTATTGTTCTGCCCTCTGGGGCCAAGCAGAAAAAAAGCTAATCCTTCTTCCAAGCCAAATCCCTTTAACTACTTGAAGACAGTTAAAAGGTTTTCTCTTCTTCAACAACAGCTAGCATTTATACAGTGCTTTAAGCTTGATAAAGTGCTTTAGGTATGTTGTTTTATTTGATCCTCACAACCCTAGAGGGAGTTGGTATTATTATCTCCATTTTACAAATGGGGAAATTGAGGCTGAGAAAGCTAAGTGATGTGCCCAGCATCATAATACAGCTAAGAAGTGGCTGAAATAGGATTCAAATTCTGGTCTTCTGACTCCAAGTTCAATACTCCATCCTTTGTGCTTCCTAGTTGCCTAGTAGGCAGCTAGGCCTTTTTCCTCCAGGCCTCAGGATGCCAAGCCTAGGTCACTCCACCCTTTTGTACCTGTTTTCTGTTTCATAGTCATATTTTAAAAACATTTATTATGCTCCTAAAGGGGGAAATAAATTCTTTAGATAAGCTCCTTTACCAGCCCTCATGAGAGGTAAGGACATGACACATAGCTAACAAATACAGAGCTTGAAGGGTTGGCTAAGTGTTTTATACATGTTATCTCATTTGATCCTCAACAATCCTGTGAGGTAAATACTATTATTATTCCACTTTACAGATGAGGAAAATGAGGCTGAGAGAAATTAAACAACTTACAGCTAGTGTCTTTTTGGTTTTACAACTACAAATATTTTCATTTTTCCTTGAAAAAACCAATTAGGTCCAACCCAAGATACTCTGCATTTCACCTTGTTGTAGCCCATGTTATGAAGAAATAATTACATGTAATTATTAATCATTATAATTAAATTAATCACTTACATAGTGCTAACCTATAGGGAAGCTGCAGAAGAGAGAACCCAGATAGCTACCTCTGAATGTAAAAAGTACATGAAATTGTCCATCTTTGTATTAGTAAAATATTTTAGTAATTGGTACATGACAGCATATTTCAAGAATTTGTCAGGTTTTCCTAACTCCAAGCCACTTTGACACATAGCTACAATACAAACTAATATTACATTATTGTATATTATTACTGTGTTAATATAATTAATAATATTAACATTATTATATTGATATAATATTAATATAAAACTGGTATAAAGTCCAAGCAAGGAAAAAGATCATCACCAACTGAGGAAATCAAGAAAGTTTTTATGGAGGGAGTAGCATTTGAACTGGGCATTAAAGGAAGAGCAAGAATTCAGCTGTTTATTGGAGGGAAGGTAGAAGGGAGCAAAGGGAAATCTGAGGCCTATTGAAGCAACATGGGGTTGTCCACTTTGGTGAAAGTAGAGAGGATGTGAAGGGCAACATTTGGGATAAATTTGGAAAGGTGGAATGAGCTCTTTTCCCTAAGATGACACTGAGATTGAAGAAGGAAGTGACTGTCCCTTGAAAGATGGAAGTTAAATCTAAGACCTTGAAGAAGGCAACATTAAAGAGTATCCATAGCCAGAAAAAGATCTGAATGTCCTCCATGTTCCTTCCACTGAAGATACTAAGACTTTAGGGGTAGCCCAAATATCCTCTGAAAATTGCCCCTAGAAGAAACCAATCTTGTTCACTATACCATCATTAAGTTTTCCTTGACCACAGAGTGTGCTATGAAGAAGATTGAGGACAACCCCCTGGTCTTCACTGTGAATATCAAGGCCAACAAGCATCAGATCAGGATGTAAAGAAGCTACATGATATTGCTGTAACCAAGGTCAACACACAGATCCAATCTGATGGAGAAAAGAAGGCCTAAGTCTGACTTGCTGCAGACTTCGTATGGGGCTTTGGATGTTGCCAACAAAACTGGAATCATCTAAATTAGCCCATTCCACCTACAATAAAACCTTTTCCAGTAAGAAAAAAAAAAGAAGGGGAAAGTGGAATGAGAGGCATCAGATTATAGACAGAGTTAATTGGAAGGCTAAAGGCTTTTAATTCTATCTGGAAAGTCCAAGGAGAGTCATTGAAGGGCTTTGAGCAGAGTAACATGACCAGTCAGTCAGTAAGCATTTATTAAGTG
Organism: Vombatus ursinus; assembly: GCF_900497805.2. Taxonomy (NCBI): domain Eukaryota; kingdom Metazoa; phylum Chordata; class Mammalia; order Diprotodontia; family Vombatidae; genus Vombatus; species Vombatus ursinus. The sequence continues at coordinate 53,452,972 of NW_020954585.1, forward strand.
CTTACTACACGTGGTCCTTGTTAGGAAAGACCTAGTTTTGTAAACGATGGTTTAGACTCAAGTAGGAGTTCTTAATCTTATAGATCCCTTTGGCAGTCAAGTGCAGCCTATGGACTCCTCAGAATAATGTTCTTAAAGGCATAAAATGAAATATATAAGATTATAAAATAAGCCAATTATACTGAAATGCAGTTGTAAAATATTCTGAAAAAACCTCCAAAAAGTTCAGGAACCCCAGGATACAAACTCTGGATTACTGGGAGGAGAAAAGGGAGTTGGGAATACCTGTTAAGATCACTTCACAATGACCTAGGCCCAGAGATGGTGAAGGGTTATGGCAGCAGGATTAGAAATGGAATGGGTAAGAGAGAGGTTGCAGTGTAGAGACTTGGCAAGTGATTGAATATGAGAAGGAAAGGAGAGAAGAATTTAAGAAAATCCCAAGATTTCAAACATGAGAGACTGGTGATGCCACAGACAGAAATAATCAGCAGCCAGAAGAGTGGGTCTGGGGTAGGGGTAGGAAGGAGATAATCAAAGTCAGTTTGGGACATTTAGACTTTTACCTGCCAGTGGCACATCCAGGTTAATATGTCCTCTAGACAACTGGAATATCTGGTCTGAAAGCTCAGAAGGGAAGTAAGCACTGGAAAATCAACTTGAAGAGTCATCCCCTTTGATATCGATAATTTGAAAAGAACACTGGCTCTAGTTTCAGAGACCTCAGTTCAGACCCCACCTCTGATGCTAACTACCTGTGTGCTGTTCAGTCAGGTAACTTTCCTAGACTTCAGTTGCTTATCTATTAAAAGAGAGGAGTTAGATGAGATGACCTCTGAGATCCTTGCCAGCTCTTGGCCTACAATCCTAGGCCACAGTTTAACTTAATTCACATCTCTAAGATCCCTCCCAGACCTAACATGGTTCTAGTAACAGCCCATGTTTATTCCAAAGCAAAACTAAGTCATCATCTAAATTTGAGGGTAGAGGAGGAGAAGAAAAAAGACACTTGCTTTTGCCGGAATGGCCTAGGCACCGACAGCTGAACTGCTCCCCTTCTCCAGAACCCATTTCCTATGTACTTGACCTTCTTGATTCTCAAGGATGCCTGCACCTATATACTATCCTCCGATTTTCTGATAGTACTCTCCTTAGCTCTCAGGCTTCAATAGAGGGAGGGGCTTTTGGAGTCTTGAACCAATCCCAGCTGTTTACAAAGCGTGCAAGTTGCAACCTCTAGCCCTACTCGGTCAAAGCAGCTAACAATCAAAGGATTCCTCTCTGGGCATTTAGGGCCCCAGCAACACACATGCAGGTGCTGTTCTGTTTCACCTCTGGCTCTCTCCTAGCCATTCTGTCCCCTAGAGTCTTCTGTCGCCTTGGGCACCTGGAGGCGACCAGTGATACCTCAGCCCTCATAAGCAACGTTGCCTCCCTGAGTAAACCAGTCCCATTAACGTTGTTAATAACCATAATGATAATACTCGATAATAAGTGTTATATGGAGCATAACGGCAGAAAGACTCTCTCCCTGCTGCTCTTCACCGCCTCCCTTTGCTTTGTACTCACCCTCTCTCCCCAATGTTCAGGCAGAAAAACTGAGTCCCAAAGAAAATGTAGAGAAAGGCAAATGGGTGAGGAGGAAGAGAGCAAGAGACCAGTTTCTGAGAGGGAGTCAAGTAGCTCCCCGAACTATGAGCCCTAATGATGACCAATTTGCTCCCCTCTACACACACACACACACACACACACACACACACACACACACACCACAACGTCTTATGGGGATCTTGGAAGGGGTTGCCAGAGCCCCACCAGAGAGGCGGAATTTGGGTAGGGATTGTGGTAGAGTGGGGAAGGGAAAAGGTTTGGAGACAGGAATGGGGAACGGATGGAAGTGACGATGAATTTGAGGTTAGGATGTGGAGAGGCTTCATGCCTACGAACACTCTGGGTAAGACTATGTCTACCTTCCTTTTAAAGTCCCTGGAAAGCGGAGGAGTTGGCAGAACCCCTTTTCGTAACCTCTCCCAGTCTCCACTCCTACCGCCCCCCACCACCAGATCCCCAGAGCACAAAGTTGAAAGCAGCTAAGAGTAACGTTAAATAGACAGAGGAAAAGTCTATTCCATGAGTAAATCCCTGGAAGGAAGAGCAAGAGAGATGAAAAAAAAAAAAAAAGGAAAGGGAAAGGAAGAAGACAAGGCACATGTAGAAGTAAAAGCCCTAAAAGAAAGAAATGAAGTAGAGGAGATCAAGAAAGGGGAGTTCTATCAGGCAAGGAAAATGTCTAGGAGAGCTCTGGAGTTTCCTGGACCACTGTTTGAAAAGTTCAAGAAAAAAGCGTTACAGAGAGCAAGCTGGAGGGAGAGCAAGAGAGAGGAGGAGAGAGGGCGAGAGACACGCGCGTTGGATTTATAGAGACAGAGTGAGCGTGTTTTGGAGACCGTTGTGAGAGGAAAGAAGAGAGAAAGAGAGAGAGAGAGAGAGAGAGAGAGAGAGAGAGAGAGAGAGAGAGAGAGAGAGAGAGAGAGAATAAGTCTTTGCGTCTTTGCTCGGATGGTGCGAAATTCAGGTTACTCCTCAAGCAGAGCATAAAGTTTCTCGGAGAGTAGCGGCGACCGCAAAGAGGAAGAGAGATTTGTCTTTGAAAATCTTGTCAGTATATCAACACACTTGGTAAGGGCAGTGTTGTAGTTACACGTCTGTAATTAAGTGAATAATTAAAAAGAAGTTGATCATCAATTAGTTAATTAAATAATTAATCCATTTTGCTTTCATATAACCTTCCCCCTTTTCCTTTATTTTTTTCTTTTTCTTTTTTTTCTTTTTCTTTTTTTTTCCCCCCTTTTTGGTTAATCACTGTGGCTTCGGTAATGAGCCGCCTCTGGGTTGCTAAGCAACCTCCTCCTAGTTTAAACAGTCAGCAGCTGCCTCCCATCAGCACCAGTCTGAAGGGATGCCGAGGGGGTGCCAGGGTGGACGGGGGAGCCGCCAGCCTGCCACTCCCAGACACTTCTTTGCAAACATTAGCCGAGACCTGCGGAGAGGGAACAGATTTGCAGAGCGGCCTTCTTCCCCCCCCCCACCTATCTCCCCCTCCTTAACTGAGGAAATGCAACTGGTCTTACATGAAGTGTGAGAGGCGGCTACAGTGACAAGAGATGCGGAAGGGGGGAAACGAGGCCAAAAGAGAAGGCAGAGGGGGAGGATAGAATGAGAGAAAAGAAAAGGAAAAGAGAATAACGACAGAGAATAGAAGGGAAATGGGAGGGCTGTAGAAAGGGAGAATAGAAGAAGCAGAAAGGTCAGTCTGGAAAGAATTTGTCCCCATTCCGAAGACGTTCTGCTATTCAAACTGGGGTCCAAAGCCTCTGTCCCTAGGGCAAGTAGGCTTGGCTGGAGAATCCATCTGCTCTGCTTTCCTCCGGGTGAAGAATAGGGAGAGAAGTGAGTGAGTGAGTGAGTGAGTGAGTGAATGCGTGTGCGTGTGCGTGCGTGCGTGCGTGTGTGTGTGTAGAAGAGCCGTCGAACTATAAGAATGATTCCTCAGCAAATCTCTGTAGAGCTGATCCTTCTCCGCCATTCACTTAGACCAGTAACTGGACCCCAGTCCTCACTCAACTCAGCAGTTTGGAGATACAAGAATGAAATTTAAGGCATCCTCAAATCCCAGGAGAAAGACCATCTGCCACCCAACTCGGTTGTTGGGAGGGGGACACAGGGTGACGAAAGGACTATGAAGTCAGGGCCTCCCTCAACCACCTGAGACGTTTTGTTCAGCACCCTAATGCAACCTACTCGGATTGAGTAGACCTCAACCATGAAGATACCAGGACTTTAAAGCGGGAGGGGGAGACCAGCGCCCCCTCGAGGCCAAACCTAGAGAGCCATTCCACCTGGGCCCTACCCAACTAAGAGGTCCCAGGCAAGCTCCCTTCATTGTGATCAAGTTCCCTGGTATGAGCTGCTCGAAGGCAAGCGTGGAGGTGGGGAGTGTGCTTGTGGGAGGGGTTGAGGTTCGGGCCCAGCCACGAGCATCATGATGAGCCAGCTTACTTGCCGAGAGCACATCTTCGACCCGCAGCAGAGGAGGTGCGTTGATTGGCGGTGGCGCCTTCAGCAGGTGCCGAGGGAAGGCATCGATCCCAGTGTCCAGCATGAAGCAGCCTCTCTCTTCCCATGTTCCGGGTTACTCAGCGGAGCGGCTGGGGCGCCGGTCAATAGAATGAGATAAATGGCCCAAGCACACTGAGCCCGACCCCCTGGGGAACTTTAGTGGGGAGTATGTCCCCTTCTCATCCCCTCCCCAAATGCAAAAAGTACTTCCCCCCCCCACACAAACACACACACACTGTACAACACCCTTCCACCCCACCCCCCACCCCCCGCCAAGGCCTTTTTCAACTTTGTCCAAGGGTATCTAAGGAAAGAACTTTCTTCGTTTCACAATATGGGGTGGATGAAGGGAGGTTTTATTCAGTGGAAAGGGAGGGTCCTGGAATAAGGCGAGACTGGAAAAGAACCTGCCCTAGGTTGTTTTGGACGTCTGACTTTCAGCCTCTATTCTGACAGGGACAGGAGCCGGTCCCTGCCCCTGATAGGAGCTCGGAAGCAAACAGCCTGGTGAATTTACCTCGCAAACACAGGCAACTCCTCAGATCTCTCTCAACACCGTGACATCCCTCAGACACGCACTACACCCAAATATCTACAGGCATATACACACAAATCCCACACACCTACGTCCCTACATACGTATAATAAACTGTCACAAATGTGTATCACTCACCACACATCCACCCTCCCTCACATGCAAACATAATTTCTATCACAAATATGGATCACATACCACATAATACCCACCCTCCCCAGACACGAATGCTTTTCTGCCTCAAATAAAGAATACACTCCATACACTATCTACTCTTTTCTCTTTCCAGATATACATACAAGTGCATCCTCTCTCTGTCTCTCTCTCTCTCTCTCTCTGTCTCTCTCTGTCTCTCTCTCTCTCTCCTTCTCCCTCTCCCTCTCCCTCTGCCTCTCCCTCTCCCTCCCTTTTTCCCTCCCTCCATCTAACACACACACACACACAAGTTTAGTGTGTGTGTGTGTGTGTGTGTGTGTGTGTGTGTGTGTGTTTTAATTCTCTGGAGTTACTCTTTTGTTGCCAATTGTTTCTCTGCCCCGAGGCCACACTGTAAATGAGATGTTACATCTGCACCGAGCTAAGTAAACACTTTATAAATGAATAAATAAGTGAATAAATAAGGAAATACTCATATCGAGGACACAGACCGGATGCTAGAGTCCGGAGCGGAATAGAGTGGCTGCTGAAAGAACCAGCCACTTAGGAGGAAGTTGGGGAGCCCAAGGTAGGGGTGGTCCCAAGCTGAGTACAAGGCAAGCTGCAAAGTTAGCCTAGGTCAAGGTCAGAAGTCTAGAAAATGCTTTTTTTCCGTTTCATTGTAGAGTCATTTAATACACACATATATAATTACTACTGTAACACTTGTGTGTACTTATACATATGGTATACTTAACTACACTATATGTGTGTTCACACATATGTATCTATCAGTCACCGGGAGGAAAGGAGGAGGGGAAGTTTAAAACCCCTTACATTGTAGCTGAGATATTGACCCCCGGCTTTCTCGCCACTGATAGCATAATTCAAGTGTCCCGTTTCATCCAGCTTTTATTTTTCTCCCAAATGATCTGTTGACTCCTTGGAATAATTTCCACAGATGATGTTTTGGATTCATCACTTCCACCCACTGCTTTCATAGAAAAATGGATTTTCGCAACGGCTCTTAAAACCGGATTTGCAAACTGAATATTTCTACAGAACGCACAATACTGCTCTAAGTATAGCTGTTATTAAAGGAAGCTGAGAAACTCCTATGAACACTCTCTCTCTCTCTCTCTCTCTCTCTCTCTCTCTCTCTCTCTCTCTCCCCCTCTCTCTCCCCCTCCCTCCCTCCTCTTCTCTTCTTTCCTTCTGTCAGTCTGTTTTTCTTGTCTCCTCCCTTCCCCTCTTCACCCCCTCCCTCCTGCCTTTTAAACCCTCAACTCTCTTGAGGAAATTAGGGACAAAGGAGATAAATAGGAAGGACCCATCTACTGGGAGAAAATACATTCACTAAATAAGGGGAGGGGGCATTAGTATTTCGGAAGTGTCAGTTGAAAACCCTGAAAACAACAAATTATCAAACACAGGAAAACTGGTAATTCTAGGAAAGGAGGGACAGTGTCCAAGACCTCCCTTTTTCTTCCTCCCCTCAGTGAAAAGGAGGTCATTGGAGGAAAGTCCAAGGGACTGGACAGATTGAAAGGAAAAATGGAAATATTACTAATAATATTTTTAAAATCCCAACCCTTAAAGGATGAACTTTGCAATTATCACGGATAACAAGAACAAATGAAAAAGCACTCATTGAGTAACTGATATCAATTATGAAAACAGGCTTTTGAGTCTGGAATAAATGATAGGGGAATTGGCCTGAGAGAGAGTGGGAACAGACATGTTATTATTTACGCCAGATTAAGAAAAGTATCCAATTTGCTGGCCATCTCCTTCCTCTTGGGAACTGGCATCAATTTTATTATTGTTCCTCCGATTTTAATATTCTCTAAATGAATTACTATTGAACTAGGTAGTTAGTCAATAGTTTAATGCAATTAATTATCTTTAAATCGGCCTGTTATCTTTTTTCTGGAGTCTAAACTCTAACTCCAGGAAAGCATTTGTTTACTGTAAATAAAAGTGAAAGGCATTTTCAAAGGCCTCAGTCTGTTCAGGGCATAGATTTGGAAGGAGGGGGAGATATTGACTCTTTAGTGTCTAGTGTTCTTGACGCTCTTCTGTAAATTGTAGGACATAACTAGAACTGAAGCAGTACATTTCTTCAAACAATGCCTCCTGTATTCCATTTGTAATGGAATTGGAGGGAGGAAATGTAATTGTGTGTTAAACATGAGGCAGCCATACATGAAGATAAGCAGGTCTGAGTGACTGGATATGGAAATCCAGGGGCAGAAACTAGAAACCCTGGGTCTATTTTTGAGTTAAATGGTTCATAAAAATAGGAGGCTCACAATTCAGTTATTTATTTATTTACTTGACTATCTATCTGGGTCTTTTCCGTGCTTCACTTCCCACAGGGTGGGAGTAGGAGGAGAGGAAGGAGAGAATCCACGGTGGGTGGGAGTGGCTGGGCGTGGGAGTATCCACCAATAAATGGTAGATTCACTTTATCTTCAATTTCTTCTTGCCAAAAGACACTGGGCAGGGGTGCGTTCAAACTGCAGCTAACTAAAGGAGGATCCTGACCTTTTGGGGGAAAAGGAGAAGGATCTGGAATTTTCAAAATTGGCATCTATATTCCTCTTCCTTTCCTTTTTTTAAAAGAGAATTCTTAAACCCATCTTCCATTCTTATGTCTCCTTACTTATTTAAATGTCCAGTTATGGTGGACTAATTTAGTATTTATTGTAATAGCAGAGATCATAATTAGGTCATCTGGGGATACCAGCAGCTCTGCAGTTGTTTTCTACGTGGCATATGTGTGCATGAAGGTGTTTGTGTATGTTTGGGGGTGTGGTGAATAACTTCCATTTAAGTTTTATCTTGTCCCATAGAGAGTCCCAAAGCACTGAATACCATGGAGTTAGATTTGGCTTTTAAGTTAATTTTACCTCTAGAGTCCCTTTAACACAGAAGAGAACAGGATTGGAAGAATTAGAGATTATCTCCCCTTTATAATTAAAAATCCTTGTTGCTCCATCACCTTCTGCCAGATAAAACAAGAAAAGAGGACAGGGAAAAAGAGAAGAGATGGAGAGAAAAGAGGAGGGGAAAGAGAAGGAAGAAGAAGAGAGGAGATGAAAACAGTAAAGGCACAGAGTCTCTGATACTCTGCAGAGTTTTTAGGGGATGAAAAATACTAAGAATTGTTTCACCATGGTTCATAGAGCATCTTTGAACTCCCTCTTTCAGAAACTCAGAGGTAAAACTTTCAAGGAAAGTTGTGCAAGATTGAGTCTGACATTGTTCTCTTCTTAGAGGAAGACCAGTTATTTGTTGTTTTGTTTTCAAGCAGGTCAAATCAAAGAGATCTTCCTGTTATCAGGCAGTCTAATAGAGATGATTAAATGTAGGAGACGTCTAAAAGATAGTAAAATCGAATAGAATAGAATGTATATTACCCTGTTAGTAGCCAGTCGCCTAAGATAAAGTAAAGCTTTATGCTAGGCAAGTAATAAAGGATTGTCGTGATAAAGAATGCTAAATATATACTGCAAAGGAAAAAAGGCTAAAATAAATTGCAGATTGGCAAATTTGGGAACTTAATTATAAATATTCCAACTAACCTTTACATACATTTATATCTTCTATGTGTGTCGTGAGAACATAGATATACATACATAGATGTATATATACATGCATACATACACATAGATGAGTATGAAATAGAAATGATTGCAGCTGAGTATCTACTGTTATGATTTCAGGCATCAGAGAAAATTCCTGTGAATATTCCTCATCCTTTCACGGTGCCACTTATCAGGCCCCCGAAAGAAAGGACGGAGTCTCTCACCATTCAGCGAAAATTGAATTCCACCGAAATAGCTCGGAGGACAAGACCTGATATTTCATAGTGTTTTAAAAGTAATATTCAGTTTGCCGGTGCCGTGAAATAGGGCACCACTGACGCCAGAGAAATAGAAAGAGTAATTTCTCAGTGGAGAAGTTGCGTGTTTCCAATTCAGGTACAGGATAGCTTGCGCTGGATGACTGGGGAAAGTCCCCTCATTCAGCGATGGATTTGTCTTCTAGGCTATTGAACGGGGTGGGGAGCTGTAGAGGAGGGAACCCAGGCAGTGATGAGCTGAGGCCCAGTCCTTCGGTGGGTGAAAAGCACCCCACCCCCGTCCCCTCTCACCCTTCACATCTGGAATTGGCATTAGGGGCGCTCCCTGCTCAGGAAGTTCTCACACTTCACGATTCATTAAACGCGGGTCTCGGATTCCTTGGGAAAGAGCGACAAGGAGGGGGTGGGTGGGGAGAGGTTGAATTTAGGAGAGAGACAAACACATCCAGCTCCTCTCTTTGCCATGATATGCAACTGTGGTGAAGAAGTGGGTTGGGGAAGGAGGGAAGAGAGTCATGAAGACAAGAGGGTGGTAGGACAGAAGAGAAGTTGTGTTGGCAATCAGGTCTCCCAGTGCAGACCTCTATTCCTTTCAGTTTGTGGGTCCAGTCCTTCAGGACCACCCCACCCCTCCAGTTCAGTAACTACCCCATTCTACTTTGGGCCAGTCCTGAAATCATGTTGAATAACACACACACACACACACACACACACACACACACACACACACATTCCCAAGGGGAGAGCAGGCCAACCTGGGCAGCAAGGGGAAACCGGGCGTGAACCGTGAAGAGAGAAAAAGACTCTGGCTTCCTAACGGCCTCCTGGCCTGGGAGGGGAGGGAGGAGGAGATTGAGGGGAGAAGACAGATATTGTATGCTAGGGAGAAAACTGTGTTGGGGGCTGACAGAAAGGAGGGAGAAGGTATGATTAGGAACCTCTCAGAGTTTCAGAAGATTTTTTTTTTTTGCCCCAGAAAAGGGGGGGGGGAGTTGGTGAGATACCTATGACTTGAAAGGTTCTAGAAGTTGGGGTTCGAAGGGTGTGATGTAGGGAACTAATGATCCCACTTCCCTGAACCCTCCATACTTGGGGAGAGGCCAGAAGGACACCTCTAGTTTCAGGATGGCCTTACTTTTGGGAAGAGAGTGGGAGGACTGAAGGAGGAGAGAAAGCAGCTAGATCTTGAAGCTTCATCTTTTTCAATGATCGTATTTTATAGTTACAGAAATTGTCTTAATGTCTGAAGGGGATAGTAGTTGGGAGCTTAAAATTACAATTGCTTCTACTTAAATTTATTTGATGGCCGCAGCGTTCATGTTATATATCCGTATGTGGGTTTTCAATATCTTAAATGTTTAAAAAGGGTTTATTCTGTACTTACACTGAGTGAAATTAAAAAGAAACAGTAAAATGTTTGAAAATGAAGTGCATTATGTTTAATAAATTTAAAATGAACAAAGACTGCTATATTGCCAGCAATATCATTCCCTGCCCAGGGGCATTAATAAAGACTGGAGGTTTGGAAAAACAATATTTTCTATTAAAATTCTATGCTGTGTTTCAATATTAAAAGGATATGTGATGAATTTTCAGTGTTACCCAGACGGGGTCAGAGATTAATTTCATTTCTTTCTGGTCAGCATTCTGTCGATAATTAATCAAAAGCAGAGTTTCTTAATGAAACACTTTTCATAAGGTGATAATTAGCAGGAAAGAGGCGGCCCGCAGACAGTCCCCGCTAGCTGTCTAATAACCGGAATGGAATCAGGGTTGGGTCCTGGGAGTTAGGCAAGGGGGGTGGGGGAGGGTGTGGACCGAATAGAGGAGCTGTTTGATGGAAAGAGAATAGGGAAGCCGTCATGGGGGCAAGTGGCTATGTTGTATTCTATCCTCTTCCCCTTCCAACCCCCGAAATGAACTTCCTGATGGGAGAGCTCCTTTGGCACTGCCACTTTGGGGCCCTTCAAGTTGGAGAAAGGACCAAAGAAAGAGTGAAGTGTGGCTGGCTACATTCCCAGCTTCCAGAGACATAGAAGGAGAAAAGTGGACAGAGCCGCCTTCGGAGAAGATCCTGCCCTTGGCGAAGCCAAAGCGGGAGAGGGTTTCTCCTGGCTTGCCTGGGTTAGATCTCTCTCCTGGAGCCTCATGTTGTGTCTGTGTGCCACGCTAGGCCCGCAGAGGGGAGGAAAGCAGGAAAGAGGGAAGGCGGGGGAGAGAGAGGGAGGGAGAAAGGGAGGGAAATAAGGAAGAGGAAGGAGGTGGAGGCGCCCGCAGACAGAGGGGGGATTATTAGTGCATTATAAAATTACTAAAAATAAATGGAAAACAATTAAGGGGTTTAAGAGTAAATAAAGTTAATGAAACAAAATTAACAGCAATTAGCCGCGGCGCTCGCAACCCGCTCCTCTCTCAGTCTCTCTCAACAGGATTCGTTCACAATTAGGCGAGACTTTGCGTGTAAACAAAGGGAGTGAGGCTCTGGAACCACATTATAAACAAATTGAGAAGAACTGCGGGAGTGAAAATAAATAAATAAATAAGTTGCAATATATGAAAAATGGAGGGGGACCCCAGGATGAAACTGGCTGAGAGAAATCCAGGCAGGAAAACCAGGCGTGGAAGAAACTGGAGTCAGTTGCGTGTGGTTCCCCCCACCCTTCTCTCTCCAAGACCTTCATTGAGTTAATTATTCCAGAAACAGACAGTAATCATGTGTTTTGACAGAGGGAGAAGGAGAGAGAGAGAAAAATGTTGGAACCTCCAGGTGAGATCAGCTTCACAAAAACCCAATCTCTCCTCGCATCTGGGTTCGCACTTAAACGCCTGTCCTCCTTTTTCCAGTGGCGTTTACCTCATATTAATATTTTTTAATCTCCGCCTGAATGACAGGTGCCGGTTTCCTGCGTTGCTGGGCTTTATTATGAAATGCTCCTGAAATGCTGTAAACTTTCAGATAAAGCTGAGAGGCAGGAGGTTGTTGTGCAGATTAGATTATTGATAGTTATTGAAAGTCCCAAATAGGATTTACAAATCAGGCTCCTGCGCCTTTAATAGAATTCCAGATAATCTTTTATCACAACAAGACACCCATAGAATTATTTAAACAGATCGGACTACTGCAGCAGCAAATTTCAATTATTCTAATGCTTTAATAAATGTGTTGTGTGTGTATTAAATTCAAGCTTCTTAATCCAAATTTTACGATTTAACTGCTCTGATTTTTCATTACTGCTACACCCACATGCGGCAATTTACATTTTCCTTCCAGGAGAAGGAGATCTCTTATCAAATAAGCCCCCTCGGAAAATAAAGATAGGTGAGGGCAAACTTAAAAGAGAGTGAGGGGTGGAAAGATAGAAGCAGGGAGGAGAGAGAGAAACATAGGACAACAACACCCCACCTTCACCACCAAAATAATAATAA
>NW_020954585.1:53472554-53480054 GCF_900497805.2 Vombatus ursinus
GAAGAGGAGGACGAAGAGGAGGAGGACGAAGAGGAAGAAGAGTCCTTATCTGGGAGCCGGCTCAGCCTCTGTTGCAGGCCGGCGCCGTTTCTTTGGCTCGGGTAAAAGGCTGGGTCGCAGCTGCCGGGGGCCGGTGGCTCGCTGGCCGCGCTGGGGGCCGGCCGTGGGCCCTTTCCCGGGGGCGGCTCTGGGGGCTCTGGGGAGAGGCCGCCGCCGCCGCTATCACTATCGGAGCTGGGCGTACTGTGCAAGGACAGGCTGCTGGGAGAGTGCAGGTGGCGGCTCTGGCTCTTGAGCAGTTTCTTCTCATGCTTGCGTTTCTTCTTCTCCATCTTCTCCAGCTCCTTTCGGGCTATCTCCTCTGGATCCATGGGCTCCCCGCTGCACGTGGTGGGATGAGAGTTGTGAGCCGGCCTCCCTGGCCCTTTCTTCGTGTTCTCCTTCTTTCTCCATTTGGCCCGGCGGTTTTGGAACCAGACCTAAAAAAGCCGGATAAGGGAAAAGCAAGGGAGAGTCAGACTGGGGGCCGGGGCCGGGGCGCTGAGGGGGAGGGACTGGAGACCAGAGGACACAGGGCATACGGGGGCCCTGCTGTTGCTTTCCTGCCCGGGTTGGGGAATGGGGATGGGTGAGGGGAAAGGTGTTCTGAATGGCCTCATGTTTCAAAAAAAAAAAAAAAAAAAAAAAGTGAGTCTAAGCAGGCTAGGTGAAAGGGGAAGTGGAAAAGAAACTACTCCTGGTTTTCCCTGATATGGGATTTCACATATACATTCGGTTAGGCCGCAAATTCAAGCATCCTTTTGACCGGAGAAGAAGCGTTTTTAGGGGTACATGGTTGCTGCTCCCCCAATACAGTCTGCTTCCCCCGCTTACTCCTCAGTGTTGAGCTATCTTTAGATGTTAGAGCTCAGTTTGGTTGTTAGAGCTCAGTACCAAAGTTAACTGGATGGTACGTCCGGCTGGAGAAATAGTGGAAAGAATGGGCAACTCTTGTCCCTTCTCTCTCTCTCTCTCTCTCTCTCTCTCTCTCTCTCTCTCACACACACACACACACACACACACACACACACATTCACACATGCATGCACACAATATTTGAGAATCTAAGAACCCAGTCTTTAGGCTGCCAAACCCTAGGCTTCCTTTCAGTCAAGAGAAGCCTCCACAACTTTATGCTCCGAACTCACCCATTCCCACAACCTGCCTCTTTCTCCATGCTCCCCGAAATAATTTAAGCTCATAGCATTCTGATTTGGTGAATGGTGACTGATTTCTAAACCCTCTCATCATTCCTGCATGGAGGAAGTGCAAAAATGCATCCAGCCCCCAGCTAGGTTTTCCCCACCCTTAACTCCACCGCTGATCATGGAGGAACCCTATGACGGCCACGGTAGTACCTCTCTTTACACAACACTCCCTATGTCGTTCCTCTACTTATTTGGACCCCGAGGGCTGAGGGTCCTGCCAGTATAAGGAGCAAGACAATCTGAACCTTTGTCCCCAAAGTATTGAGAGTGAAGGGGAAGAAATTCCAGGGACAGACGATCTATATTTAGATATATATACGTATACACATACACATACATATATGTACATATAGTCGAGTTATCTTTTTTTCCCCTTTCTCCCTTATCCGTTCCTGAGTTACTTTCCTGAGGGTGGTTTGCCAAGGTTTTCTTTTGATTCTCACTCTGAACAGTGTCACTCGTAACCATCCGCCAATACAGAAATTCACACGGGAAAACACAAACACACAACAATCCACTTCGTCCCACACACGTACACAGGTACATGTTCCTTATCTCTTAAACCATCACCACCACCACCATATACACCCGTCCCCGTGCCTTTAAGAAAGAGAAGGATGATTAGAAACCAAAATTCAAAAAAAAAAAACCTTTGGACGCTGTATCATAGTTATGTCTAACACGACGACAGAAAAGTGTGTGTACCTAGAAAAAGATGGAGATGTGTTTGTTTAGACTCTCCCAGCCTTGTCAGTGAGGGTAGCTCCTTTCTTTGTGCCCATTGCAGACCGCCTTGTCACTGAGAATTACTCATTATCGTATTAGAGGGAAATGAAGGGGTCTCGACTTCACTTAACAATCTCAGAACAAATTGGATAAAAGGATTTCAAAACACAAGAGGTCAAGAGGGGAGGAAAAAGCACTCGGTAAATACACCTTTTAAACAATGCTAATGGGCGAATTCGCTGCGGCGCAATAGCCTCGCCCTGCCTCAGTCTAAATGTCTCAGAGTTTCAAGCAAATAACAAGCCTTCAATTGCAACGAACCCAACCTCCCCACCCCATCAAAAACTTCTGTGTTCCACACTTCGCGAAAACACTAATTAAGCAATTTCATTTTGAATTTTTAATGCACCAGATTAACGCTGTATTTTGAAAAGTGAAAGCAGTCCCACAGTTTCCATACCAATCAAAGAGATGCAAATAATAAGAAAAAAAAAATCGGGCGTTAGATATACTCTGTTCCTTCCAATTCTCGGATGTGTTAACTATTTAAGTTTCCGGCTCCCTTTCTTCTGCTCTCCCCCTTCTGAAAAGCGATGAATAAATACATGTTTTCTATCTGAATATTTTAGAGCCAAATAAACAAACAAACGGGTTTATTCAAAGCAAGGGAGAGGAGCAGCTGTTCAGTGGATAAGGAGGGAAACAGGCGCAGCTTGGAAGTCATTTGTGTCTGAACTTCATGCCCAGTTCTCCTTCACCTCCACTGTTTGGCTGTTTTCTCAGCCACCTTTCCTCCTATTTTCAACATGACTCCCATACATTCCCCTCCATATAGCCCGTTCTTTAATGTTGAACGCTCCTTCTTATTTTGGTGGGTTTATTTCACCGATACACTCCCCCAACATAAACTCATCTCCAATATTCAAAGCGGCTGGTTTCTGGGCAGAACTGGTTAAAACATATTCTGCTCTTTTAGGGCCTATTCTGCCCCCCCCCCCCGCATCAATACGTCCTCCCCCCACCATGGTGTTAAATCTCTACACACATCCTACTTCCAAGAAGCGCTGAGGACTGGCACAGGGATTTCTCCCCACTACAGTCTGTCCTCACAAACACACACAGCCATGCTACCCTTGGCGGCGCAGGAAAACAAGGCGACCGCTGACCAGACCCAGAGAGGACTCGATACCGGAGTCCTAGAACAAAGAGGGAGGGGGGTCGTGTCGGGAAGAGGGTAGGCAAGCAGGAAGGGGGAAGGAGTCTGAACGCCACTCTCTGAAGAAGCTCGGCCTGTGAATCGGGAACGCCTGAGTCTTAAGAAGGAGAGTGGGGGTGGGGTATGTGTGCTGGGACTGTTACCTGCACTCGGGACTCCACCAGGTCCAAGCGTAGAGCCAGCGCTTCCCGCATGAAGACATCTGGGTAGTGGCTTTCATTAAAGGCCTTCTCCAGCTCTTCCAGCTGCCAGCCTGTGAAGTTGGTGCGGGTTCTTCTCCGTTTACAGCCTGGACTTTCCTTATCCGGGTCTCCGGAGTCTGTAGGGGTACACAGTAGAGGCATGGCGAGGTCAGACCTCTGGGAGGCGTTCCTCTGCTCCCCCCAAAGGGTCTCGCTCTTTATCTTCATCCCTGCTCCCGTTTTACTTACTCCCTTCAGGGAGTAGACTTCAGGGGATCCCCTGCCCCAGCTCATAGTACAACTTCAACCGGAGTACTCAAAGTGTCTGCCTTTACCCTACTGTCGAAGTGAGAGAAATTCCGACCCCTCACCATCTAGTGCTGAGCTTACCCAAGAAAGGCTGCCTTGGGATAGAAAGCCTGCTAGGGAGTTTTATTTTTGTATGGGGTGAGGGAGTCGGGTCGAAGAAACCACTGATTTCTTGGGAGCTATTTTTTCACCTATAACTCAGCATATTAACTGCAGTTCCAGTACTGATCCCAACTTTCTAAACCGTGGGGCCGGTGTTCGCTGGCAGAGAAGATGTACCTGGGTACCATCCCACTCCTCCAAGAGGGAGGAAGGGTAACTTCTTTAAAAGGGTCCGCATTCTAAGGATTCTGAACCTCGTCCCCGGACGGCGCCCCCCACTGTCCGCCCCATAGCTAACCCTCCTCTAACCACTTCACCAGCCTACCTGACAGCTTGAAGGTCTGACTGTCCCCGCTCACCCCGCAGCCCGATGGCAGCAGTGGGGTGGGATTGACTACTGAGGCAGCGCAAGAACCATTCAGTAATCCATCTATGGAGAAGGGGACGGAGGCGGCGGCGGCGGCCGCCGCGGCCGCGGATTGCAGTTGGTGCCCCGCCAGTTCGTAGACGTGGTGGTGGCCTAGGGGGTAGGGAAAGCCCACCATGCCGCCCAGCGAGCCCCCGAACTGGGCATGGGGGTGATCCAGGATGCGGCTGTCCATCATCTCCGGGGTGGCAGGGCGCAGCTGGAGCTGAGGAGGAGGAGGCGCAGGCGGCGGCGGCGGAGGAGGAGATAGGGACCTGCAGCCCAGTACATGCTTCGCCCGGACTCCAGCGCTTTACTTTATCAACATCAAGCTCCCGATAATTAGCACCGGCCGGGGGAATTTGGGACCAATAAGAAGCGCTAATCGGGTCTGACGTCAGAGGCGTGCAGGGTGCAAGGAAACGTTTTCCATATCGATTGCTAATTATACCTGACATGCACCTCAATAAACAGTATCAGGAACTGTCACAACAAGACGGGGTGGGGGGGTGTTGGCGAGGGAGGAAGGAGTGGGGTTACAAGAAGGGAGTCGACCTGGGGGAGAGAGAGGGCCTGGGGGGCGGGGGAGGAGACAGAAAGACGGGGAGGGGTGCAAAGAAGAAGAGAGGCTAAGGGGAACTTTGAGACTGGATTGGAGCCCCCCAGTTAAATACCCAACAACCGGAGTCACACTCAGCACCTTCCCCTCCTTTCCCCTCCCACTCCTTTCCCCCTCCCTCCCCCTGGACTCCCCTCCCCTCTTCAAATCACTAATAGATTTCCCTTTAAAACATTCACCGGCGTGTTGTGGAGATTTTTTTTTTCACCAGAAATGCTGTACTCTCTGAACCTTTAAAGTGATGTTGCTCCAATTACAGAGAGACATTGAGCGGCAAATAGACTGATCCAATAATAGGAGATTCATCATCCTCTCTTTCCGAAGCTGTCACATTGAATTTAAAAGTACAAGGGCTTTTCATCTCCTCTCCGGCTCTATACAGCAGGGGAAAAGAAGACGGGAGGAGGAAGGGGTGGGGGGGAATAAAGAAAAACTCTTTACTGTATTTAAAGGTGATCTTACCCTATCCACAAAATTCTAATTATGCCATACAATATTGATCGATGGGCACAACAATCTGAAATTATTTTGCTACTGGAGGCGGTGGCTAATGAAGCTTAGTCAAATGTAGACAACCTAGGGAGGGGTTTGAGAAAACGTGGAGAAAGTGGTAACTTTAGGATTACTTTCCCAACCTTCTCTCCCTCCCCCCACACACTACCACCAACCCCAGGGGGAATAAAGAAAGAAAGAAAGAAAGAAATCTTAGTTTGATTCCTCCAGTGATGGATAGGGCAAAGTAGCCAGCCCATTTGTTATAATTAAATTATGCTCTTGGAGAAGTGTCACTTCCTTAGACACTCTAAAATATTGATAGAATCAAAGTTAAATCATTAAAGGACATATTCTTAAATAAGTAGCAAATTAGGCCTGTGGGTGGATGAGAAAAAATAACTTTAAAAAAAATTTTCATAGTGATTTGGTCCTGTCATAGCTTCTTCAGCCAAAACATCCTTTAAAATTCCTGTTTTATGTTTGCTTCTGATGACATGTGTGAATGAAGAGAATGAAGACACTGGATGTTTTTCTTACAGTCCCTTACTTTTAATCTGGTTTCAGTGACCCTGGGAAGGGAGGGGGAGAAGGAGGAAGAGGAGGAGGAGGAAAAGGAGGAAGAGGAAGAGGAAAAGGAGGAGGAGGAGGAGGAGAAGAAAAAGAAGAAGAGAAGAAGAGGAGGAGGAGAGGAGGAGAGGAAAAGGAGAAGAAAGGAGGAGAGGAAAAGGAGAAATGGAGGAGAAGAAAAGGAGGAGGAGAGGAGGAAGAAGAGAAGAAAGGGAGGAAGAGGAGGAAAAGGGGAAGAAAAGAGGAAGGAAAAGGGGAAAGGGAAGAAAAGGAGGAGGGAGGGAGAGGGAGAAAGGTAGGAGAGAGAGAATTAAAGAGAGAAGGAGAAAAGGAAGGAGGAAATAGAGAGGGGTCAAAGACTGAAGGAGAGAAAGAGAAGAGAAAGAGAGGAAGCCAGAGCTTCCCGCTCTCACTCCCCCATCCCTACATCCAGCCTCCCAGGGAACAAAACAGTCTACACAGCAGTAACAATTGGTTCTGTATATGATGAGCGATCAGTACATATCTCTGTGTGTTCCAGGCTGTTGGAATGTATCTCTTCATAATGGGAAAGGCTTACACGAAATTTGGCTTCCCCTTTAGGTGACTTTAAGTTCTGAAGAGAAGCCACGCAAACGGTAAAGGTGAAAGGCAGAAAGGGGGAATAAGGGTGAGGGATGGGCGGGGAAGACAAGAAAGAAACAGAAACAAATCCAGCAAGACAGGAAGGAAGATAAAGGGGAAAAAACAAAACCTTAGAAACCTTTGAGGGAAGTGTATTATTGGAGTGTGTATGTTGGGGAAAGGGGGGGGGGGGGTAATTCCTTGGAATCAGGAAGGGAGGAACGCAACCACTTTATCTCTGCCAAACACGCCAATAGCTTTTCCAGTGGCCAGTTCCAGCACCCTTCTCTCTTCGAAGACCCCCAACAGGATACTTTCTATTTAAAAAACGCCACCACAAAAGTCAGCAGCTACGATGGAAAGCAGAGGAGAGAGCCTCTGATTGGTGTGGTCTGTCTGGCCCAGAATATATCCACCTAATTGAATATCACATAATATGCCACTGCCCAATATAGATTACAGTTTAATTATTCTCTCTCTCCCTTGAAGGAGTGGAGGGAGAGGTGAAAGTAATGAGGAGGGAGGGAGGAGAAATCTCTTTAAAAATGAAAAAGAATCTAGATTTTTTTTGACTCCCAACCCTCTCCAGGAGCAATAAGAAAATGATGGTGGTATTAATTCTGAGGTCAGGGGCCAAGAGCGCTACTTTTCGCCATAATTTAATTTCTTTCTCTATAAATACTAAATGTAAACTGTGTCCATCCGACCAGATTTTGCCTGTAGCTATAAACGCCTCATTTTCTGTTGGGTTTCAGAAGAGGAATGCAAAGGAAGCGTGATTCTGAATACAGAATGGTAATCAATCCGGCTGAGGGGTGGAGAGGGGGGAGGGGAGGGGAGGGAGCTCAGCCTCTCTCCCTCTCCCGTTCTCTCTTTATTATAATGAATTAATTCGACTTTATTTATCCCATTTTCTGGAGCTGACAGAATGTTAATTTGAGTTGAAATTTCGCTCGCCTCTCACTCCCTGACCCCTGGCCCTCAGATTGGCGTGTTGTAATAACCTGAATCTTTCAACAGAGGCCCTG
>NW_020954585.1:53485054-53513590 GCF_900497805.2 Vombatus ursinus
TTTGGTCTTTGGAGCCCAAGTCCTACCACTGTCTGGCGCATAAATGCTTGTTGATGGTTTTGAGGATTCCTCCCACCCAAAATCCAGAACTCTACTGTCACGCTCAACCCACAACCAGCAATGAGGCACCCACAAAAGAATCTGAGCCATCTCTTATTTCCCCCACCCTTCTCCACGGGGTGTCAGGGTCTTTCCACTTAAAGACCCTAAAGGAGATAAGTAAGGCCTAAAGCCTATGGAAAACAGCTTCTCCTCCCCTCCTCGTCCCAGTGAGGTGATTAGCTATTGGATCTAATTGAAAACAAAACAAGCGAAGGCGCCCGCAGCCGACCCTGACCCCAGGTCTTGCAGATATTAAGTTGGTCTTTCCCACTCTTCCTAGACGGGCAGGGGGTCCGGAGAAAAGTTGCTAAGACGTGCCCGATTCTCCCCGTGCGCGCCCAGGGAAACTCTCGATCAATAGACACCAGTCCTCTGTGCCAGGGGCTTGTGATAAACACATTAACGTGTATATAAATACATCCGGCTAGGGACATGGGATGGGGGAGAAGTGCTATATTTATATCTAGGAGCGTGTTTCCTTGCAGGTTTATGGATATTTCTAGACATTGCTCCCAGGAGGAAAGGCCACGGAGTTGTCCGGTTCAGTACCTAACTCACTTCGGAGAAATGTCACTTGGTCATCCTTTCAGCGTGGCTAGTTCTCCCAAGAACATCTGGGAGGTGGAGCCCAGGCACTACCTATCCGGGAGCCCCGACCCCTTCCAGGATTCTAGGCTATGGCCTCAGCCATGGATAGGGGACTTCGGAAACTGCGCGGGACGCAGATTCCAGGTAGCTGAGAATGCAGTGTGACACAATCCTGACCCTGATCCTAACCCTAAATTCATCCGCTCGCTCGATCTGGGAATGGGAATCTAGGAGCAAGTCTCCTCAAGGTACCCGATCTACAAGGTTCCCTCTAGTCCATCCAGACCAGGAAAACCCTTCTTAGTTCTATAATCTGACCGAATACCGTTACACTCCGGCTATAGGCCAAAGCCCGTAACAGGGCACGGAAGAAAAGCAAGCCCGAGCAGTCCACTTGGATTCCCCTTCCCCCCCAACCCCGCCCAGGACTCCAAAGTCCGTTTAGGACTCAGCATCTCCCTACAACTTCCAAGGATCATACGTTCGAAGTCAGAGGCCCATTTTTAACACCTACCCGTCTCCTCCAGCCCTCCCAGCTAATCGCACTCTCTTTATCACACCGCATCCCCCCCTCCACTTATTATTTTTTTAACCCGCACTTTAAAGGGTTAACGGCTCTTTGTTATCTCTAATTTTAATCCTCAGATGGGTCGGCGGCTCACGTTGTTCGGATCTGGTAGAGAGAAAGCGTTAACTATTATCTGCTTCTAGCTTGACCATCTGCTGTTGCAGAAAATTCAAAACCCTGGAGATCTACTTATATCCACATCGTAAACGAGAAAAGATGTTTTAATTAAGGGAAATCAGGTTAACTTAGCTCTAATTTACAAGCCGCCTGCCTAATGAATTGTCTGTGCTGCTCTCTCTTTGTAGAGAGTAAATCTGAGGATCCCTTTCCTCCGCAGTTCAGACACTAATTAACTAACCAAGAATTTTAGTAGCACACCCGCCTTTCGCCTAATAGTTTTACCTAAAGCCAGCTCGGTCATTGCTTATACAAATTGCCAATTAAAATTGATTGATATAATGAAATTGGATTTTATTTTTCACTTACCTTCTCTCTTTCTCCCTCACTTTTCATCATTTTTACCCCCTCTACCAAGAAATACTCACACTTGCGCCCACGCACCCACACAAATCCCCCCAATCAAAATAATGATGCTAATAACATTAATAAGTTTTTCTCCTTTGGCATGTCTACACCTGCCCGGCCAGGCCCATGACTGGAAGTCCATGCAGGCCAGCCTCCTGCGCCTGGTTGCCTGAGCTAGGCGAGTTAGGGCTGTTAGTCCAACATTTCTATTAGAAGTTAACAGGCGTAATCTTGTTTCCAGATATTTATCCACGTTCGGAGGGCTGTAGTTACATGTTTGAAGTTAGGGGGGAAAAGTGAAAGATCTAAGCAGCCATTCTAAAAATACATTAACAGTTTCCAAAATCTATATCGCTGCTTAATTAAATATGTTATCCTGTTTATAGGATCTGTGGCTAATTATTTAGAGTCATTTAATCTACTCAATTTGCACGTTAATTAAAAAGCACCGGTTTGCATTGTGAAGGCTGGAGGGTTTGAAGGGGAGACAGCGACGTCTAGCGGGAATCTAGGAGGGTCACAGCCACTTTCTTGGTAGAGGTTTGGTCCCTGGGTTTGTTCTCAGTATCCCCTCATCTTCTCCGGCGGTTTAAGAGTTTCCAGAGCAAACAAATCCGGAATTATTTATTTCAAAGAGGGATGGAGAGGTGGGATAGCCGAGGTAGGAAGAACTAGGTGACTAAGGAAGAGTAGTTATTGGTAAATAGCTAGCTAGTCTGCCATCGAAACGGGCAGCTCAGCCTAAACCGGCGGGGGGGGGGGGGGGGGGGGGGGGGGGGGGAGGGAGGGGGCGGCAAGCCGTTCCTAAAATGCGCTTTTAATCCTTCCAGGGAGCTCAGCGTACACAGAGCTGAGAGTAGCCAGAAACACTAAT
This sequence comes from Vombatus ursinus, assembly GCF_900497805.2. Lineage (NCBI taxonomy): Eukaryota > Metazoa > Chordata > Mammalia > Diprotodontia > Vombatidae > Vombatus > Vombatus ursinus. Next base: position 53,487,712 of record NW_020954585.1, read on the forward strand.
GTTAGTCTCCCAGATTCAAGTACAGCAGGAGTTCAGGTATTTTTGAGTTAACTCGAGCGAGTTGTTCTGTTACTTTGGGGAAAAAGAGGCGGCAAATCTCTTAGTTTGGGGAAGAGGGAAACCGAGATCCGCCGCATTTTCCTGCAGCCCTTCTCTTCTACCACCCTCTCTTTCAACCCTGGCCTAAAGAATCCTTCTTGACCCTAAAGCAGCATCCGGGAAGATTTTCCGAGCATTCCCGAGGGGCATGTTCCCCAAGCTGGACTGGTCTGCCCAGCCTGGTTAACTGATAAATGATGAAGCTCCCCCTGCCTCTCAATTGCTTCCTAATTGTTTTTCTTCCCCAAACCTGTCCCCTTTCACTCCCATCTGTCCCTTTCTGACGGTGTGTGTTTTGGCCTTTGTTCCTGTCCCCTTTATTGACACCTTTTTTTTTCAAAGACCGCTTCTGTCGTCCTTCACCAATCTCTTCTGCCCCATTAACCCATCGGCACGAGTCTCTAGCAACAAAGAACTGAAATCTGATCTGCTGCTTTATTGAATCTCCATTGTCTGCCAGCTAATTCCTCATTGTCCCTCCAGCTTGCTCCTGGACCAGGGAGGTGGTGGTTGTTAATTGCACACCCCTTCTCTAGCTCCTCACCTACCAAAGCTAGGGGAAGCTTGGGATGCAGGCTACAATACAAGAAGAGACAAAGTTCGCTTCACCAAAATCCCCCTCCACTTCACCAAATAAAAATTCTCAACTTTTCACTCCAAGAAAGATCAAGGAACTCTTTTCTCTTTGAGGGGGCTGAGGAAGGTAGTTGCTTTTAATTTCACCGAAAACGTCTGTGCACAACAACGAAAATTACACAGGCATCTGATCTTTCGCACTTAAAATGGTCTATTTTTCTATGTGTAGGAAGGGTAGTTGGTCCAAGCTACTCAGAATGAAGCTGAAATATAAAAAGTGTCCAGGAAAGGGATAGAGTAGGAATATTGTGGTAGCATCAGGTAAACAAAGACTAATCTGTCAAATCCCACCCACATTCCATCTTCTTCCCCAAGAGAGAAAATCAGAATATTTTGGATTTACATGTTACTTTTTTTTTTACACAAACTCTTAAGTGGTTTCTTCTATATTATCACAAATATTTCTGTTGGGAAAAGAGAGACATTATTCTTCCCATTTTACAAATGAGGAGAAACTGAGGCCCTTTGAAATTAAGCAATGTAAGGTCTCACAGGAAGTCAACAGAATTCAAGTTATAGGTCACATTTTTGGATACCCAGGTCTGTTCTCTTTTCGTTAAACTATGCCTTTGAATAATCTAAGCTATTTGTGGTAGAACCTGTATAAGAAGATCATAGGGGAAAACAGAGATGTTTATAGTAGATGACAGAAAAGAGGTGGGGGTGGAGATGACTTTCTTCCAGCACTTGAAAGCCTATCTAGAGGAATAAGGATTAGATTTTTTGTACCCAAGCAGAAGATAGGTGCAATGGGTAGAAATTTTGCTGGTGCAGATTTTGACTTGATATAAAGAAAATCTTTCTAACAATTATAGCTTCTCCAAAATGGAATGGGTTTCTTTAGTAGGCACTGATTTCTCTCGGAGGTGTTCAAGATAAGTTTAGGATGGGCATTAGTGTGGAAGGACAGGTTGCACCAGATGTCCTGCAGGGTCTCTTCCTACTCTAAGATTTTGTACTTCTATGATTCTGTTCTTATAGTTTCTAAGGTAGATTCAGAAATATGCAAATATATCCACCAGTCAATTTAAAGATAAAAGGATATGTGATCTTTGACTCCAACTTGAAAGCTTCCAAATCTGAGAAAGGGACTTTCCCCACCCCCCCTTCAGACAGAAGACTCTGTTTCTGCTGTGTGCGAAGTTTATTTCAATGGAAGAATTCCTTAGATGATTTGCTCTTTGTTGTTCTGACAAATTTGAGGACATGGAGGTGGAGAGATAGCCAAGAATCAATTTATAGACAGGGGATTCACTTTGTTCAAAGATTGACTTAGTCTGCTCAGTACTTTATATATACATATATACACATATATGTGTGTATGTATGTATACAAGCCTGTATGTATGTTTGGTCAGGTCCTATGATTTAATTGCTGTAAGACAGAATCACAAGTAGGAATTCAGGCACCTAGGGCAAATTCAGTCAAGTAGAGGACACAGAGAACAGTCTCCTCCAGACCAATGCAGTCATAGATATTGAAAGAAGGGATGAGCTGTTGCCCGGAGTCCAACTTCAGCCTTTGGAGCAATAACTAACCATAAGGAGGAGGCAAAAGAGGGGAAAGAGGGAGGCTGCAGTTGTAGGGAAGGTAATCCCAGCAAAGGAACAGGACCCTAAGGGATGGAGACACTTGGCATTTTCCCGATGGAGGACCACAAAGTGCAGGCACAATGGGCTAGAACAGGGCCTCCAGGTCGAAGGCTCCCCACTCCTATGTAGGAGTCTGTGTAGGAGAACTTGCAACCTGGATGTTGATTTCCTAGGAAGAGGCCCCAGTTACCTCAACTGAGTTACTGCAAGCTCTGGCATAGAGATCTCCCAGTGTGGAAACTCTCCCCCCCCACACCAATTCAGGGCCACAGCTCCTCTACAGATTGAGGTTCTGAAGAATTGTTGGGGAAGAGATTAAACAGAGAGAAAGGACCTGTATGCACCAAAAAATATATGTAGCAACATTTTTTGTTGCTGTACCTAATAGAAGTTCACAGTTTCATATATAATCCTCTTTTCCTGTTCTTTTTATATTCAAGTAAGATCGTGGAACGATAGATTTAGAGCTGAAAGCTCATTTAACAGATTAGGAAACTGAAGCCCAAAGAGGTCAAATGATTAGGTCAGGGTCATACAGCTAGTTAAATCTCCAAGGTAGAATTTGAACCCAAGTCTTCCTGATTTCAAGTTCAGCACTCCACTCACTGTATTACATAGTTGCCTCAGTATTCAAGATTGTTAAATTCATATTTAAAAAAAAGAAGAAGAAGAATGCCAGGTGGAGCAAAAGATAGAGTGCTGGGCCTGGAATCAGGAAGACCTAAATTCAAATCTAGCCTCAGGCACTTCCTAGCTGTGTAATCCTGGTCAGGTCACTTAATCTGTGTTCACCTCAGTTTTCTCCTCACTAAAATGGAGATAATAATAGCACCTACCTCTCAGGGTTGTTGTGAGAATCAAATGAAATAATAATTGTAAAGTGCTTACTTAGCACAGTGTCTGGCACATAGCACAGCACTATGTAAATGTTAGTTATTAGCATCACAGTTATTATTATTTTTAAAAGAAAGAAAAAAAGGTTGCTGTGTTACTGAGAAATTAAGTAGCTTGCCCATGGTCACACAGCTAGTACCTTCCAGAGGCAGGTTCTGAACTCTAAATTTCCTGATTTTTCGGCCAATCCTTGATCCAATATGTTACATTGACTCTTAATTTAAAATATTTGTTTTTCACTTAATTTTTCAGTCAAGTCTGACTCTTCTTGACCCCATTTTGGGTCTTCTTGGCAAAGATACAGGGGTAGTTTGCCATTCCCTTTTCCAGCTCATTTTACAGATAAGGAAACTGAGGCAAACATAGTTAAGTGACTTGTCCAGGGTTACACAGCTAGTAAATGTTTGAGACCAGATTTGAACTGCAAGCCTGGCACTCTATACATTGTGCCACCTAGCTGCCCTATAATTTAAAATAAATGTGTCAGTAATAATAAGCACTGGTGTATTTATAACCACTCTAACATGATTTTCTCAGGTCCCTTTTTTAAAGTAAAGTCTCTTTTTAAGCTGCTAAATCTTGTGTTACACTGATTGTGTTTCCACAATACTTGAATTGTTTCTTTCTGGCTGCTTGCAATATTTTCTCCTTGACCTGGGAACTCTGGAATTTGTCTATAATATTCCTAGGGGTTTTCCTTTTGGGATCTCATTCAGGAGGTGATCAGTGGATTCTTTCCATTCCTATTTTACCCTCAGGTTCTAGAATATCAGCAAAGTTTCCTTGATAATTTCTTGAAAGATGATGTCTAAGCTCTTTTTTTGATCATGGCTTTCAGGTAGTTCAATAATTTTTAAATTATCTCTCCTGGATCTATTTTCCGAGTCAGTTGTTTTTCCGATGAGATATTTCACACTGTCTTCTATTTTTTAATTCTTTTGGTTTTGTTTTATGATTTGTTGATTTCTCATAAAGTCACTAGCTTCCATTTGCTCCATTCTAATTTTTAAGGAATTATTTTCTTCAGTGAGCTTTTGGACTTCCTTTTCCATTTGGCCAATTCTGCTTTTTTAGGCATTCTTCTCCTCATTGGCTTTTTGGATCTCTTTTGCCATTTGGGTTAGGCTATTTTTTTTTTAATTTTTAGGTAATTGGGGTTAAGTGACTTGCCCAGGGTCACACAGCTAGTAAGTGTCAAGTCTCTGGTCTGAGACTGAATTTGAACTCTATCCATTGCATCACATACCTGCCCCTTGAGTCATTTTTTAAAAGTTTCATTGATCCCTTTTGTTTGTCATTTCCCTTCCTCCCTACATTGGATTCTCTCTAGGAACAAAGAAAATCAACCAAGCAGACCAACTCAGTGCCTATGGCTTATAGCAAATTTGACTGTCCATACCTATAGTCTTTCATTCCTATTCTATGAGGAGGGCTGGCTTTCCTGTTCCTATTGAGGTCATTATTCCTATGAGGTCAAAGGAAGTGTTGGGCATTACAATTCACCAGACTGATTATTATTTAGTATTGTAGTCATTGTGTAAATTTTCCAGGTTCTGGGTTTTTTTTCCCCCCACATTCTGCATCAGTTGTAACTCCCACTACTTCAATTTAAATGAAGTCATTACATGAAAAACAAAAAGATGTTAATGTTCTTTGTTATCTTCACATGTGACCCAAAAAAGAACGTCGGGGGATCCAGTTGACAATTCTTTTCCTGACAAAGTGCCATCTTTTATCTTGATGAAACAAAGAGTCCTGAACATTTCTCTTTCATTTGAAGAATTTGTTAATACATAATTTACTATTTCAGAGAAATCAATGAATTTCTTTGACTTCAAGTCTTCAAGTCTCTTTAACTTGGCCCAACTCAATAGTGCAAATATATATTAAACACCTAGTTATGTAAAGCATAGTACTTAGTTCCATAGCTTTGCTACAAGGCCAACTTACATATTATCTTGCTCCTAAAAGATGTTTGGAAAACCTTTCTGAAAATTTGTTCAAAATCTTGCAATTTTTTTTTCCCTAACATTTAAAATTGGGACTGCTGAAATAAGACCTAAATTAATACCTAAGCAGGTCTTATGTTGCTGTTGTTAGGTCATTTCAGTTGCGTCCAACTTTTCATGACCCCATTTGGGGTTTTCTTGGCAAAGACACTGAAGTGGTTTGCCATTTCCTTCTCCAGCTCATTTTACAGATGAAGAACTGAGGCAAACATGGTTAAGTGACTTGCCCGGGGTCACACAGCTAGTAAGTGTGTGAGGCAGGATTTGAACTCAAGATGAGTCTTCCTGATTCCAAGCCCCGTGCTCTATCCACTGTACCACCTAGCTGCCGGCCTTAGCATATTCTGTGTCAATTCAATTCAATAAGCATTTATTCGATGCAAAAGGTATATGGAAAAATAAAAAGCATCTAAAAATCAAGTAAGGAGTTAATGACAAAAGGAGGAACAATTCATAGGTGCCACAAACTTGAGGCTAAACAAGCACAAAGCTTTAAGGATTACTGGCTTTTCAATTCAAGTAATTATGCTGAAAGATGAGCAGTGATGGGGAAGAATAATGTCACAAAATCAAATTTTACCAGTCTTGTAAAGGGTGTGTACTTTGGGGAAAGGACAGAAAAATTCAAGGATTAATCCGGATTTAACACCCCTCCCCTAATCCCCTCTAAAAATCAGATCCTCTCCCCACACCACTCCCACACACACCCCTCCCCCACTTAAGATCCAACAGGAAAAGTAAAAGTGTCATTTGGGAGGCAGTAAGAGGGGAGAGGGGGCAGTGATGAAAGTTCTACGGTCATTCATATGGTCATCCCAGGCCATCTGTTTTACTCATCAGTCCTTCATTTCTCTTTATTATAAAAAAATTATAGATATCTCTTAAAATTAGCCTTCAATCCTCTCTGTGGTCATCAATGTCAGTATTTGAAGACAAAAACTAGCCCACACAGTGGTAGACGCTTTCCTCTTTAGTTCCATTCTCTCGAATTAGATGACAAAATCTGTGACTATCCTGGGGCCCCAGAGCAGACCCCTTGGTAGAGTCCCCCACGTGTTCCTTTTTCTCAGTTTTGGGATCTGAATCAATATTTGCTGGACTCACATTGCTCCAGTATTTGCCATGTGTGGTCTAGTTTTAGTAAATAAAATGAGAGCCCCTGGAAATGTCATTTTGTGTTTTTCCCTGCATGAGTATTTTGAAATTTAGTGCGCTTCACCAAAATCATGCTCTTTTCCCATGCTCATGCAGCCAAAACTCCTAGCAATTGCAGGACTGGGCTTTTAGTGAGCATTTTCTTGATTTACAGCAGCAATGAGCAGTTATCTGCTAATAACTCCTTAGTTTAGAATTAAAAGGGATAGAGAAAATAAACCAAATTGCAAAGATCAGCTGTTGTTAAATAAAGTCATTGTGAAAAAGACACATAACATCTTCATGCATCAGATACATGAGATGACAGGCTCATCTTTTGTGGGTTGTAATTATTTAACACTACTTAGCAGCCAAATAGCACTTACCCTATGAACATTTAGTGGACATTAGTTAATTAATTCTAGGATCAACTCTCCCAGATAGATTAGAGACAGGGAAACTGAGGCAGAGGTTATAGGTGATAACGGGAAAAAAAGGAATCTAGAGATGGGATGTGAACAGTTAGAGCTTCTAGCTCCAAACCTTTAATGATTTTGGCACATTCAGGGCCTCTATTGACTTAACCCCTCTCTTATTCAGTGATTTATAGCAGGTAGGCAGGAGGCTAAATTACTCTAAAGAAATTCATAAACAAAGGTATTGTTAAAGGAATTATTTTCCTCCCTTCCTTTATTTTACTTTGGTGTCAGATGTCAGGTATTTACCACCTACTAAGAAAAAACCAAGAATACTTAAGATAATCAGAAGAATTAACTTTAAGTTAAAGATGATAGCAATAATGAGATCCACAGCAACGGGAATAGAAAGTCTCTAGTTTATGGAGATAGGCAGTAAGTATATGAAAGGAAATTACATAATTAACATGAACCTCAAACTACCATGATCAGAGTGAATACAGCCTTTAGTGACAGGAGGAGTTTTGAAATTAAGGCTGGAATCATAAAGTGTCTCCCCGTTCTTCCTCTCTACCCCAACCATTGGGGATGCCCTGAATTCCTGTAGGAAATTAGGTTTGTTATCTGCAGAATGCTGAGTCCTCATTAGGAGAAAAAAGCTACAAGTCCTGTAAAAACAAATATTAATGAACAAGGTGAATTAGACAATATCTTTAGAGTAGAAATCCCTGGGGACTAAGACCTCTTTATATCTTTTTTTCTCAAAGCAGAGCTCCTTGGACCATTATGATGCTTATAAAAAAAATTAATAGTCCCCTCAAAATCTGACATGTCATCTACGTGGTAAAAGGATGAGAAGCAAGGCAAAGTAAGGGAATACTAATCGAGATAATGTGCAGATGGAAGCTCATGTGCTCTGAGACCCATATGGTAGCTGGGAAGGCCTGGCACGAATCTTGAAAAGCTGGGCAATTGGGCTCTTGAGATAACCACTTTTTGGGTTAGCACTCCAGCAGCCAGTGTGGTCAAATTGCTCCTATAGATCTAAGAAATATACAGGGCAGCATAAAGTTGAGTGCTAGTTCTACTGGATGCCATCAGTTTAACATATAGGAGAACAGAGAAAATGACACTATTCCTCTTCTAGAATCACAAGAAAGCAAGAGAGATTGGAACAAATAAAAAATATTCCAACCACTGAAAATGCTTCAGGGAAGATGATGGTGGTCATCAAAGTGGACAAACCATGAGTGTGCATGAAATGGACTGAAGACATATGCTTTCATTATGCATCAATTATATAGGATAACAATAGCAACCAGACCTGTGATTTTGTTAGTGTAGGGAACTCCCAGGTGAAGAAATTCCCTCTACCAATGCTGGTTGGCATCTTCTCTGCAATTCATAGTCTTAAAGAGCTGCCTGGAGCATTGGGAAGTTAAATGACGCCCAGGATCACACAGCCAAAGTGTATCAGACATAGATCTTGAACTTATAGCTTCCTGGTTTTGAGGGTGGGTTATAATATCAATATTATGATCTTCCAAGTTTTAGGCAAGGACCTCATACTACTTTTTTGTTAACTACACCTTAAGCTATAAGTCATACAACAATGTATTACCAAGAAGTGCAAGACAATCATGCAAAAACAACCAACTTTATTGGTTAACCTCAGATTAAGTGAACTAACATGAAATGGAGGCACTATTTAAAATCTGAAGATGGAAAAACTGAGGACAGTGAGGCCATTGAAAATGTTCACTTCATTCAAATTCCAGGAACAATACCTAATAATGAAAGAGTTAGTAAAAACCACACCAGAGTCTAAAATTTAATTTGAAAAAGAGTTGCTCATACTTAGACTGGAATTCCTTTTGAGTTCAGTGGCATTAATCCAATTAGTAGACCAATTAAACCAAAACAGAGTAATTTCTAAAAGCTGGTACCTGGTATAACCATCATCAATTGAAGCATTCTCTCACAGATTTTGACAGAAAGTATGAAAACATTTCAGAGGTGTAGCAACCATTGCCAGGGTATCAAGGAATACATCTAAGGACAGGTTTCTGCCTTGGCAGGAGAAATTTGAGCAATCTGTACTGAAAGTCAACAGCAAGGCTTTGTGAAATTGCATGCAGTAGAAAACATGAATACTATATTGCTCAATTAAAGCAAAACCATAGGGAATGGAATCTGGAAAACAAAAACCTATCAGAAATCTACAGTCTCTTAATCAGAAGTTGAAAATAAAAGTTAAAAGGTTGAGGCAATACAAGAAGTCAAAGCAGAACAAATACACATTCAACATTATTCAAAATCTTTATTACAAATACTTGAGAAATTTTTAAAAATTTAATTATAATAAGGGGCAAGACAGAACTTTCAAGAAGATGAAGGTGGAGAATGTTTGATCCTCTGTATGGCTATGAGAAATTCAATGCAACCAACAAGGTTGGTTCAAATAAGAAATAGATAATGAACAGCAGAAGCTACATTAAAAGGGGCGATGGTGGGGAGTGGGGGTTGAAATTCTAGCCTCACTTCAAAACTAAAAAGTTGCAAGGTATGACAAAATCCATCATCATTGATTCAGATCCTTCAGAGTGGCATATGAATTACTAGAAATGAATCTTCCTCTCAGACATAAGCCTGAGCCAATATTTCTTAATAGAAGATAGTACTTATCTTTCATGAAAGGATGAAAACATTAGTAATTCCTCCAAATATAGGCTAATTAAATGTTTATTTACTTTATACGAATCAGACATCTAACACACAGGAAAAGAATATAATGCCTAAAAGATGAAAAAAAAAGCATGCCAAAAAAACCCAAAATATGAAGAGGAAATTATTATCAAATAGGAAATTATGAAGCTACCTGAGAGTACTGTAACATAAATTTACTTTTATTGATTACTGCAAATCTTTTGATTCAGTCCTGCACTCATGGATTATTCAAGCACTACAAATATATAAAATATACGCAAGTATTATGAGAATTCTAGAGCAGTTGATGTCCACATGGGAAACTGTTCACCCTTTAAAACGTGCTGTGGGGCAGAGACAAGATGGCAAAGAGAAGTCAGGAAGTTGTCTGAGCTCTCCCCAGTTTCCCTTAGAAACAACATTAAATCAAGACTGTAAAAGAATTCTGGAGCAACAGAATTCACAAAATAGGACAGAGTGAAATAATTTTCAAGCCAAAGATAACTTGGAAGGACTTCAGGAGAGGTCTGTCTCACTTGGGCAAAGGGGGAGTAGAGCCTGGCACAGGCAATGTCGAGGCAAGCCAGCCAGAGGCTCTCAACCACTGCACAAATCAGCAATGGAGGCCCTGGGGTTGTGGCTTATCAGGCCAGCAGCACAGTAGGCTAGCTGTGAGGTCTTCAGCCCCAGCATAGTAGGTAAACTGCCAGCCCCAGAACCTAGGGCACAACAGGTGTGACTAGGCCAGGCCACCCTAGCACAGTGGGCAAGCCACCAGCCCCAGAAGCCACTCTGCAGAAAGTCAGTGACCAGTCCCTTGGCTCCCGGTTCAAGAAACTTGGACAGGCTCCCTCTATGCCAGGAGAAGAACTCAACTTTTAAAAAGGAGCAAAAAACAAAAAAAGAGCCTTGACCATAGAAAGCTACTATGGCAACAGGGAAGATCCAAACACAAATTCAGAAGAGGACAATATCAAAATACCTACATGCAAAATCTCAAAGGGGAATATGAATTGGTCTCAAGCCCAAAAAGTCCTCTTGGAAGAGCTCAAAAAGGATTTTAAAAATCAAATAAGAGAGGTAGAAGAAAAACTGGGAAAAGAAATGAGAGGTATGGAAGAGAATTATGAAAAAAAAAAAAGAGCCAACAGTTTGGAAAAGAAAGCACAAAAATTGACTGAAGAATACAATTCCTTAAAAAATAGAATTGGCCAAATGGAAAAAAAAATCCACTGAAGCAAATAACTCCTTTAGAAGTAGAATTGGCTGAAAAGAAAAGGAGGTACAAAAGCTAACTGAAGAAAATGATTCCTTAAAAATTAGAATTGGGCCAGTGGAAGCTAATGACTCTATGAGACATTGAGAATCAGTCAAACAAAATTAAAAGAATATAAAATAGAAGAAAATGTAAAATACCTCATTGGAAAAACAATGGACCTGGAAAATAGATCCAGGACAGATAATTTAAGAATTGTTGGATCAGAGCAGCTAGGTGGCGCAGTGGATAGTGCACTGGCTCTGAAGTCAGGAGGACCTGAATTGAAATCTGGCCTCACACCAAACACTTGACACTTACTAGCTGTGTGACCCTGGGCAAGTCACTTAACCCCAATTGCCTAACAAAAAAAAATAGAATTGCTGAATTACTTGAAAACCATGATCAAAAAAGAAAAAAAAAAGAGCCTGGACAGCATTTTTCAAGAAATTTTCAAGGAAAACTGACCTGATATTCTAGAATCAGAGGGTAACATTGTCATTGAAAGAATCCACTGATTACCTCCTGAAAGAGATCCCAAAATTAAAACTCAAAGAAATATTGTAGCCAAATTCCAGAACTATCAGGTCAAGGAGAAAATACTGCAAGCAGTCAGAAAGAAACAATTCAAATATCAAGGAGCCACAGTCAGGATTACACAGGACATAGTAGTTTCTACATTAAAGAATCAGAGAGCTTGGAATATGATATTCCAGAAGGCAGAGGAGCTTGAATTAGCAACAAGAATCAACTATGCAGCAAAATTGAGCACAATCTTTCAGGGGATAAGATGGATACAGTCAATGAAATAGGTGACTTTTAAACTTTCCTGCTGAAAAGACCAGAGCTGAACAGAAAATTTGATCTTCAAATACAAGACTCAAGAGAAGCATAACAAGGAAGGGAAAAAATGATATTCAATAAGGTTAAACTGTTTACATTCTTACATGGGAAGATGATACCTGTAACTCTTAAGAACTGTATCTCTATTGGGGCAGTTTATTTATTTATTTATTTATTTTTACTTCTTAAACTTTTTTATCTTCCTTTTTTAAAACTTTATTTTGCAATATGGCTAACATGGAAATATGTTTTGCATGACTTCACATGTACAATCGACATCACATTGCTTGCCCTCTCAAGGGTTAGGGGAGGGACAAAAGGGAAGATAATCTGGAACTCAAAATTTTTTTAAAGGAACATCAAAAATTTTTTATATGAAATTGGGAAATAGCTAACAAAGTAAATAAAATTGTATTTTAAAAGGTTTTAACCAGATGTTTCATAGTTTTTAAAAGAAACAAGGCCAAAAATCTCATCTATGGTGGAAAGTAGAAAAATTTCCCACTGACTTGCATTACACACAACTTTATAGTTCTTTTTCTGTTGTTTTTTTTAATTAAATAATTTATTTATTTTTAGTTTTCAACATTCACTTTTACAAGATTTTGAGTTCCAAATTTTCTCCCCATCTCTCCCCTCCTCCCACCCAAAGATGGCTTGCATTCTGAATACCCCTCCCTGCAATTTGCCCTTCCTTCTATCACCCCCCACTCTCTTATCTCCTTCCCCCATTTTCCTCTAGGGTAAGATATAGATTTCCATACCCAATTGAGTGTGTATGTTATTCCCTTCTGAAGCCAAATCCAGATGAGAATAAGATTCACTCATTCCTTCTCACCTTCCCCCACTTCCCCTCCACTGTAAAAGTTTCTTCTTGTCTGTTTTATGTGAGATAATTTACCCCACTCTACCTCTCCCTTTGTCCTTCTCCCAGTACAATCCTTTATCACCCTTTAATTTTATTTCTTAGATATCATACCTTCATATTCAACTCACTCTGTGCCCCCTGTCTATACATACATATTCCATTCAACAACCCTAATACTGACAAAGGTCTCATGAGTTACAAATATCATTTTCCATGTAGGAATGTAAATAGTTCAATTTTAATAAGTCCCTTATGATTTTTCTTTCCTGTTTACCTTTCCATGCTTCTCTTGAGTCTTGAGTCAAATTTTCTATTGAGCTCTGGTCTTTTCATTAAGAATGTTTAAGGGGCAGTTAGGTGGTACAGTAGATTGAGCACCAGCCCTAAAGTCAGGAGGACCCGAGTTCAAATCTGACCTCAGACCAAAAGCTTGATGTTTACTAGCTGTGTGACCCTGGGCAAGTCACTTAACCCCAATTGCCAAACAAACAAACAAAAAACAAATGCTTGAAAGTCTTCTATTTCATTGAATGTCCATTTTTCCCCTGAAGGATTATATTCAGTTTTGCTGGGTAGGTGATTCTTGGTTGTAATCCTATCTCTTTTGACCTCTGGAATATTATATTCCAAGTCCTCCAGTCCCTTAATGTAGAAGCTGCTAAATCTTGTGTTATCCTGATTGTGTTTCCATAATACTTGAATTGTTTCTTTCTGGCTGCTTGCAATATTTTCTCCTTGACCTGGGAACTCTGAATTTTGGCTATAATATTCCTAGGGGTTTTCCTTTTGGAATCTCTTTCAGGAGGTGATCAGTGGATTCTTTCCATTTCTGTTTTACCCTCTGGTTCTAGAATATCAGGGCAGTTTTCCTTGATAATTTCTTGAAAGATGATGTCTAGGTTCTTTTTTTTAATCATGGCTTTCAGGTAGTTCAATAATTTTTAAATTATCTCTTTTGGATCTGTTTTCCAGTCAGTTGTTTTTCCAATGAGATATTTCACATTGTCTTCTACTTTTTCATCCTTTTGGCTTTATTTTATAATTTCTTGATTTCTTATGGAGTAATTAGCTTCCATTTGCTTCATTCTAATTTTTAAAGAATTATTTTCTTCAGTGAGCTTCTGGACCTCCTTTTCCATTTGGCTAATTCTGCTTTTTAAGGCATTCTTTTTCTCATTGGCTTTTTGGTTCTCTTTTGCCATTTGGGTTAGGCTATTTTTTTAAGGTGTTATTTTCTTCAGTATTTTTTTGGGGGGGTCTCCTTTAACAAGCTATTGACTTGTTTTCATGATTTTTTTTGTATCACTCTCATTTCTCTTCCCAATTTTTCCTCTACTTCTCTTACTTGATTTTCAAAATCCTTTTTGAGCTCTTCCATGGCCTGAGACCAATTCATATTTTTCTTTGAGGCTTTGGATGTAGGAGCTTTGACTCTGTTATCTTCTTCTGATTGTATTTGATCTTCTTTTTTACCAAAGTAAGATTCCATAGTCTGAGGTTTTTTTCCACCACCTACTTATGTTCCCAGTTAATTACTTGACTTTTTAACTCTTTGTTAAGGTAGACCTCTGCTTCCAGTGTGGAGGGTGTACTGTTCCAAGCTTCGGGGTTTTGTGTAGCTGTTTTCAGAGATACTTCTAGGGATCTGTAAATTTTCAGTTCTTCCAAAGTGGTATGATCAAAGGAGAGGTGTTTACTCCTTTCCTGGCCCATGCTCTGGTCTATGAGTGACCACAAGCACTCTTTTCTGCCTTGTAACTGTGAGGAGGATTCCCTCTCCACTGCCACCACAAGCTCCACTATGCCAACGCTCTTCCTCACCCCAGGACCGCCACCCAGGACTGCGACCCAGATCCAAGCATAGGCAAAGCAAGAGAATCCTGCCTCAGCACCAGCCAAGAGATCCCTGCAATCCCCCTCTGATCAACCTCTTGATCCCCCCTCCATCTGCGGGGCCGAGATCTCCAGAAGCAGTTGCTGCGCTGTGGCCACCACCTTGTGGCTATACTAGGGCGAGGACTGAACCACACTCCTCTCTCACCTAGGTACAACAGACCTTTCCCACTGACCTTCTAAGTTGTCTTTGTAGTTTGTGGGTTGAGATGTCTGGAAACCACCACAGTTGCTCATGATTCAGTATCCTGAGGCCTGCTCCAGGTTTGCTCTGGCCCTGTCTTTGCCTATGTGGTCCACACTGAACTGAGCTCCTCTCCCAGCGCAGAGCAACAGATCTTTCCTATCAACCATCCAGGTTATCTTGGGCTGATAATTTGTTTCACTCTGTCTTTTTGTGAGTTCTGCTTCTCTAGAATTTGTTTAGAGTCATTTTTACAGGTATTTGGAGGGGTTTAGGGGAGAGCTCAAGCAAGTCACTGCTTTTACTCTGCCATCTTGGCTCCACCCCCTCATTGGAGCAGTTTAGAAGGAGTATACTTAGACAGAGGTGTGGGTATAAGTTGATTTTGATGTGATGATAGTAAAAAATTACTTAATGGGTAAAAAAAAAGATTGTACTGGGAGAAGAGGAAAGAGGGAGACAGAACGGGATAAATTATATTACATGAAGAGGCATGAAAGACCTATTACAGTAGAGGGAAAGAAGGGAGGGGGTAAGCATTGTTTGAACCTTATTCTTATAAGATTTGGCTCAAAGAGGGACTAACATACACACTCAGTTGAGTAAAGAAATCTATCTTACCCTATAGGGAAGTAGGAGGGGAAGGGGAAAAGAAAATGGGGGAGGAGCTGATAGAAGAGAGGGCAGATTGAGGGAGGTGGACAGGGTGAAAAGAGAGAGAGAGAGAGAGAGAGAGAGAGAGAAGTATAAATATGGATAAATAAGATGGAGTGAAATACACAATTAGTAATCATTACTGTGAATGTGTATGAGATGAACTCCCCCTTAAAATGGAAGTGGATAGGAGAGTGGATTAAAAAACAGAATCCTACAATATGTTGTTTACAAGAAACACATCTGAAGCAGAGATACATACACAGAATAAAGGTAAAAGGCTGGAGCAGAATATATTATGCTTCAGTGGAAGTAAAAAAAAAAGACAGGGGTTAGTGATCTTGATCTCAGACAAAGGAAAAGCAAAAACAGATCTAATTAAAAGAGATAAGGAAGGAAATTACATCTTGTTAAAAGGTAGCATAGACAATGAAGTAATATCAACACTAAACATATATGCATCAAGTGATAAAGCATCCAAATTCTTAGAGGAGAAGTTATGTGAGTTACAGGAAGAAATAGATAGAGAAACTATACTAGTGGGGGACTTCAGCTTCCCCCTCTCAGAACTAGATAAATCTAACCACAAAATAAACAAGAAAGAAGTTAAAGAGGTAAATAGAATTTTAGAAAAGTTAGATACGATAAACCTATGGAGAAAAGTGAAAGAGGATAGAAAGGAATATACCTTTTTCTCAGTGGTACGTGGCATCTACACAAAAATTGACCATGCGTTAGGGCATAAAAACCTCAGAATCAAATGCAAAAAGGCAGAAATATTAAATGCATCCTTTTCAGAGCATGATGCAATAAAAATTACATGCAATAAAGGGCCATGGAAAGAGATGAAAAATTAATTGGAAACTAAATAATCTGATCCTAAAGAATGAGTAAGTCAAACAACAAATCATAAAAACAAGAAGTAATTTCATCAAAAAAGAATGACAATAATGAGACAATATACCAAAATTTATGGGATGCTGTCAAAGCAGTACTTAGGGTAAGTCTCATATTTCTAAATGCTTATGTGAATAAAATAGAGAAAGAGTAGATCAATGAATTGGGCATGCAATTAAAAAAGCTAGAAAAAAGATCAAATTAAAAAACCCCAATTAGGGGGCAGCTAGATGGCAAAGTGGATAGAGCACGGGCTCTGGATTCAGGAGGACCTGAATTCAAGTCTGGCCTCAGACACATAACACTTACTAGCTGTGTGACCCTGGGCAAGTCACTTAACCCCCATTGCCCAACCCCCCCCAAAAAATTAAATACCAAATTAGAAATTCTGAAAATCAAAGGAGAGATTAATAAAATTGAAAGTAAGAAAACTATTGAGCTAATAAATAAAACTAAGAGCTGGTTTCATGAGAAAAATAACCCAGTAGAATAGATAAACCTCTGGTTAATTTGATTTAAAAAGAGAAAAAAGAAAACCAAATTACCAGAGTCAAAAATGAAAAAGGTGAATTCACAGCCAATGAAAAGGAAATTAAAGCAATAATTAGGAGCTACTATGCCCAACTGTATATCAATAATTCTGACCCAGGAACTATATGAATACAATTGCAAAACACTTTTTACAAAAATAAAGTCCAATATAAAAACTGGGCAAATATCAATTGCCCATGGGTAGGTCGAGCTAATATAATAAAAATGACAATTCTACCTAAATTAATTTAGAGCCATGCCAATCCAATTACCAAAAAATTATTTTATGGAACAAGAAAAAAGTATAACAAAATTCATCTGGAAGAACAAAATGTCAAGAATATCAAGAGAAATAATGAAAAAAATGCAAAAGAAGGCAGCCTAGCCATATCAGATCTAAAACTATATTACAAAGCAGCAAACATCAAAACTATTTAGTACTGGCTAAGAAACAGAGTAGTGGATCAGTGAAATAGATTAGGTACAGAAGACACAGTAGTAAATGATTGTAGTGATCTACTGTTTGATAAACCCAAAGACTCCAGTTTCTGGGAAAAGAACTCACTAACTGACAAAAATTGCTGGAAAAAAATGAAAAATAGTATGGCAGAAACTAGGCATAGATTAACATCTCATTCCATATACCAAGATAAAGTCAAAATGGGTACAAGATTTAGAAATAAAGGGTGATACCATAAGCAAATCAGGAGAGCAAGGAATAGTTTACCTGTCAGATCTATGGAGAAGGGAAAAATTTATGACCAAACAAGAGATAGAGAACATTATGAAATGCAGAATGGATAATTTTGATTACATTAAATTAAAAAGGTTTTGCACAAACAAAACCAATGTAACCAAGATTACAAGGAAAGCAGAAGGATGAGAAACAATTTTTACAATAAGTGTTCCTGATAAAGGCCTCATTTCTCAAATATATAGAGAACTGAGTCAAATTTATAAGAATACAAGTCATTCCCCAGTTGATAAATCATCAAAGGACATAAACAGGCAGTTTTCAGATGAAGAAATTAAAGTTATCTATAGTCATATAAAAATTCTCTAAGTCACCACTGATTAGAGAAATAAAAAAATTTTGTGAGTGAGGCAATTGGGGTTAAATGACTTGCCCAGAGTCACACAGCTAGTCAGTATTACGCGTCTGAGGCTGGATTTGAATTCAGGTCCTCCTGACTTCAAGGCCAGTGCTCTATCCACTGTGCCACCGAGCTTCCCCCTAGAGAAATGCAAATTAAAACAATTCCTAGGTATCACCTCACACCTATCAGATTGGCTAAATGACAGAAAAGGAAAATGATAAATGTTAGACAAGATGTGGGAAAATCGAGACACTAATGCATTGTTGGTGGAGTTGTTAACTGATCCAACCATTCTGGAGAGCAATTTAGAACTATGTTCAAGGGCAATCAAACAGTGCATACCCTTTGATCCAGCTATGCCACTCACTTCTAGGTCTGTATCCCAAAAAAGATCACAAAAAAAGAAAAGGACCTACATGTACAAAAATATTTATAGCAGCTATTTTTGTGTTGGCAAAGAACTGGAAATTGAAGGAATGCCCATAAATTCGGGGATGGCTGAACAAATTGTGATGTATGAATGTAATGGAATACTATTGTACTATAAGAAATGATGAGCAGGCAGAAAAACCTGGAAAGACTTACGTGAACTTATGCTGAGTGAAGTGAGCAGAACCAGGAGAACATTGTACACAGTAACAGCAACATTGTACAATGATCAACTATGATAGACTTAGTTCTTCTCAGCAATACAATGATCCAAGAAAATTCCAAAAGACTCATGATGGAAAATGCTATCCACATATAGAGAAAGAACTATGGAGTCTGAATGCAGATCGAAGCATACTATTTTCACTTTTTTTGTTTTTTGTGGCTTCTCCATTTTGTTCTGTTTCTTCTTTCACAACATGACTAATGTGGAAATATGTTTACATGATTGCACAGGTATAACCTATATCAGACTGCTTGCTGTCTTGGGGAGGGGGGAGGGGAGGGAAGGAGGGAGAAAAAATTTGGAGCTCAAAATCTTATAAAAAATGAATGTTGAAAACTATCTTTGCATGTAATTGGAAAAAATAAAATATTATTTACAAAAATAGACAATCAACAAAACAATAAATAAAGTCATAACTTATAGGAAAAAAGAATGTTAAATTGTCTTTACATGTAATTGGGAAAAATAAAATACTATTTAAAAGGAAAAAAATAAAATGTGCCATGTATATAATAACATCCAAGAACTATTCATATAAAACATGGCATTTTTCAGGGAGATGGGAACGGGGAGGGAATAAGCATTTATTAATCACCTACTATATGCCAGGTATTGTGCTAAGTACTTGATAAACATTCTTTCACTTAATCCTCACTACAACTCTGTGAAGTAGGTGTTATTATTATTCCTATTTTACAGCTGAGGAAACTGAGGCACAGAGAGGCTAAGTGACTTGACCAGGATCACACAGCTAGTAAGTAAGGCTAGATTTGAACTTGAGTCTTCTGGACTCCAGGCCCAGCACTCCATCCCCCTGAACCACCTAGCTACCTCAGAGTTTAAGACAGTTTAAAGCCATTGTTCTATCTAGCCTTAAATCCATTTTCTCTCCTAGATAGAACTACATATGGGAATTGAACCAGATTCAGGGATTACAACCAAAACACTTTACTAACCCCTTGATGTGTACGGATGGCAACAAGTTATATGGCTCCACTAAAAAACTAATTAAACAGTTCCTTCATCTTATGGAATCTTTCTCCAATGATATAAAAAATCATTTGAACTCATGTAAAATTCTTAATGTACTCTAAGGAAATATAGGGACTGAAGGCTTTGAGCTTGAATTTGAAAATAATATTGAACCAGTGGATGAAAGCAATACCTGCAAATACATGCTTAAAAAAACACTGTCATTCTGAAATCAAAGCAGAGTGGGAAAAATACATTTAAATTAACTAACACCTATACAATACCAGTCTTGATGTACACTTTCAAATTTGTTAAATGGATCAAAACAGATTTGAAAAGCATCTTAACATAACTCCACACAATACATATTAAAAAAAATAGGGCCCATCACCCTGTGGCAACTATAGAAAAACTAATAAAATGGAAGAAGATATTTTAAAGTACAAGACAAACAGGTGGAAAACCTACAATAATCCTTTTGGAATAAGAAGTCATCAATTAATTGAGCAATAGTAAAGACTGATAGCTGGCTCACAACACTGGATTTTTCAACTATAACCAGAAGTGTCTTATCTCTGGAAGAGACCTGTGAAATTACTAAGATCCAAGAGTGAAATTAAAAGGCCCTCAATGGGAAACATTCATATGGACTCAGCCAACAATATGGATATGTGAGGCATTCAACAAAGGCTCAGTCCTGAGGTTTTGGAAATGGAAAGGTTAAGGATGACAATTCAGGACCAGGTCATTGTCCAAAGTGCAGTTATCCATAAGAAGCCTGAACTTAGTAATCAATGTAGATTTTACAAGGGATAGTGGAGATGGGGCAAACACCTCACAGTAAATAAAAATTTAGTATTTACCAAATACTTAGCAACACATGACCAAAATGATACATCAGAAGCTATACCAACATGTATCCAATAAATAAGCATGGAAATTTCCATATCTTGTAAGAGTCAACTTTCATGGACTCACAAATATCCATACTACAAATGAATGAATGAGTGAAAAGGCATTTGTTATTGTTGTTATTGTTCAGCCATGTCGGACTCTCCAGGACCCTATTTGGGATTTTCTTGGCAAAGATACTGGAGTGGTTTGCCATTTCCTTCTTCAGTTCATTTTACAGATGAGTGACTGAGGCAAACAGGGTGAAGTGACTTGCCCAGGGTCACACAGCTAGTAAGTATCTGAAGCCTGAATTTGAACTCAAGATGATGAGTCTTCCTGATTCACAGCTCTATCCACTGTGCCACTTAGCTGCCCTGAAAAGGTGTTTATTTAGGGCTTATTATGAGCCTATACTAAGTAATGGGAATAAAAATACAAAAGTGAGTACCTTCAAGGCACTTATATTGTAATCTGTGGACACAAAACATGCAAGGAATAGTAGTAACTGGAAAGGGTTGTTTGGATTCAGAAAGTTATACTGATGTATGGGAATGGAGAAAGAAGTGCTAGGAGCATAGACTGACACACCCTTTCCAGTAGCAGTGGCAATATTCAGTCAATCAATCAACAAGCATTCGATAATCACCTATATGCCAGGCACTGTGCTAGGTGCTGGGAACACAAATGCAAAGAGAAAATAAACCATCTTCTCAAGAAGTTTATATTCTTGGGGTGGGGGAGAGGGGAGAGGAAACATAAAAAAAAAAGTTACTATTAACTAGTGCCCCATGAGGCCTAGTATTTCCAGGTCAGTTCTAGCCACGCTTCATTCAATCCCATGGCCATCTTTTAGCCAGATGTCTTGTAGCTGTACCTTATACCCCTGTTCCTGCTCTCCAATTCTGGAACCACAAGCAAATCAATACCCTTTGCAAACTAGCTTCTGACCTCATCACTTGAGACTGCTCTCTCTAAAGTTGTCATTGTCCTCTCAATTCCCTCAAGTATTCAGGAGTATTCATGCTAATATAAAATGTACAAAATATCTGGGAGTTCATATATAAGAATATATAGAACAAATATTAAGAAAATGAATATAAGGTAATGAAATACAATGTCATTTGAGAGGGAGGGTATTAGCAATTGCAAGGATTAGAGTAAGTTTCATTTAGAAGGTGGTATTTGACTGTACCTCTTGAGGGAAGAGAAGGGCTCTATGAGGTGCAATGAAGGCATGAAGAAGTCAGTACAAAATCACAGAGCCTAGAGATGGGGTGCCATGTTTGAGGAGCAGTAGAAGGTCAGTTTGACTGGATTGCAAAGAAGCAATGGAAATCAAGGCTGGAAAGACAGGTAAGGGCCAGGTTAAGAAGGGCTTTTAAAAGCTGAACAAAGGATTTACATTTTATCCTTGGGGCATTACAGAGCCACTGAACTTTACTGAGTCCATGAGAGACCCAGTCAAATCTACACCTAAGCTAAACCACTTTGGCAACATTGTGAAGGATGAACTTGAATGAAAAGAGACTTGAAGCAGGGAGACCAATTAGGAAGCAGATGTAATCACCTAAGTGAAAAGTAATAAATTAAAGTGGTGGCTATGTGGATAAAATAGGAGGGATGGGATATGAAAGATGCTGCGGAAGGAAAAACGACAATATTTGACAACTGATTGGACATATAGCATGAGGAACAATGAGGAATCAAGGTTAATTTTGCTGGGGTTACTAAGATGGGAGACTAGAAGAATAGTGGGGCCTCTGATAGAAACAAGGCAGTTTGGAAGAGGGGCAGGTTTGAGAAGAAACATAATGAGTTTTGGTTTGGACATATTGAGATTGAGATGTCCCTGAGACATCCAGTTTGATATGTCTAGTAGACAGGTGGTGATGCAGGACTGAAGCTCAGGGGAGAGACTGGGGCTGGATCTAGGAGTCATATGCATACAGATGACAATTATACCTATAGGAGCTGATGAAGTCACCAAAAAGAAAGAGTGTAGAGAGAAAAGAGGGCCTTCGGCAACATCCACAGTTAGGGGAACACGTGGATAACAAGCCAGCAAAGAGGGCTAAGAGTATTTAGATCAGTAGGAGAAGAGCCAAGAGAACACAGTGTTGTGAAAGCTCAGAGATAGCAGAGTATTGATCAGGAGAGAGTGGTTAGAAATACCAAAAGCATCAGAGAGGTGAAGGATGAGGTCTGAGAAAAGACCATCATGTTTGGCAATTAAGAGCACAATGACAACTTTAGAGAGAGCAGTCTCAAGTGATGAGATCAAAAGCAGTTTGCAAAGGGTATTGATTTGCTTGTGGTTCCAGAACTGGAGAACAGGAACAGTGGTGTAAGATAGCACCTGGCTAAAAGATGGCCATGGCTAGAAGCATGACTAGAACTGACCTAGAAATATTAAGCCTCATGAGGCACCAGCTGAAATCAGGACAGCAGGGTTCCAGGCTGAGGGTTCCAGAGCTGAAAAGGTTAAGTCCTCCAGGGCATGGTCTCAAAACACCCTGAAAAATTCCACTGGTAAGCTGTACTGGAACCAGACCATTTTTACAGGCTGAACTGTTCCCCATATTCATCCAAACATAACATTATCCATAAAAACTTGAGAACCACATTTTAAATATGTTGCTATACCAATTCTTAAAATCTTTAAGGTACAAAGACTTTTCAAAATAAAAAGACCCAGAGGAGATGAAAATCATATGGGAACAGCATGACATACATAGCTTGCTGTCCTGTGTGCTACTGGAGTTGAACTAAGGATGCTTTCAATGAGCCTACAGAGGATAAACTTGCATCAACAATGAAAAAAGTGGCAAAAATAATTAAACAAATGGCAAGAATAATATTAACAACTCAAATTATTTGAAAAGGAGATGGGCACACTTATAATGGAATTTCAGAAAACCCTTTTTTTGAGTTTGATGGCTCTTATTTAACTAATAGACCAATAACATGAAAGCAGGATAAATTTTAAAATGCTAGTACTTGCTGTAACAATCAGGAACGAATGCATTCTCCCACAATATTTTACAGAGAGTGTAAAAATGTTTTAGGATCTCCATACAACAGTATAAACTGTGACTGTTGCCATGACAAAAACCACAGGAAGAAAGGCATATTCCTACAGGCATCAAATACTGCTATTGCAGAAGCAGCTTTAGAAAACCAGTAAAAATCTATGGAAAGACATTGAAAGATTATATCAATAACTGGTTAGCATGCACAACAGAAAATCTGATGTCTAAATCACGTGATTAAAGCCAATTAAATCATGTGATTAAAGGCAACTAAAAAGAAACACACAGAATGAAATCTGGAAAAAAAGCAAATATTCCTGAAATTTTCAATGCACTTAGTTATCAGTTGAAAATTAAAGTCAAAAATTAGGGCAACACAAGAAGTCAAAACAATGTAAAGGACAAAATAAACAATTTAATAATAATAAAAAATTATGCTACAAAGGTTTGCAAAGCAAAGAAATTAAAGAAAAGAAAGAATCCCCCAAGAAGAAGGATGTGGAAAATTTACATTAACTATGTGATTGAAAGAAGACTAATGTAAAGAAAATACAAATTGTATTAAATGCAAAACAAAGTTTGTGTACCATTAATAAATGAAAATACAGGGGGCAGCTAGGTGGCACAGTGGATAGAGCACTGGTTCTGGAGTCAGGAGGACCTGAGTTCAAATCCAGCCTCAGACACATAACACTTACTAGTTGTGTGACTCTGGGCAAGTCACTTAACCCCAATTGCCTCACCAAAAAAAAAAAAATACAATTATGTCATATGAATTAACTAGAGTTCTGACTTCTCTGCCAACTAGAAAGAAGTGGGTCTGGATGAGATCCATAATTATTGAGTCAAATGCTTTACATTGGTATATGAATTACTAATTTGTTTCTTCTCTGATGCAAGCCTGACCCCTCTTTCTTAACAGAAGGTGTAGTATATTTATTACCAGGGAAAGAAAGAGAGAGAGAACACCAATGACCCCTCCAAGTATAGGACAATTATGTGTTTATGTGCTTTATATGAAGCAGTCAGTTTGTATCACTCAAAAAAAATCTATAAACACTTACAAAAAAGAGAATATATTAGCTAAGGAGCCAAAATAGGGTATACCAAAAAGTCCAAGGTGTCATAAAGAACAATTCATCATCTGTTCAGTGATCATTGAATAATCCACCTAAAAGTATTGTTCAAGTATCCCAAAGGCTTTGCATACACTCATGGCTTATTAATGTACTGTAAATATACACAGCTAGGGCAGCGAGGTAGCATAGTGGATAGAGGACTGAACTTGGAATCAGGAAGACTCATCTTCCTGAGTTCAAATCCAGCCTTAGACACTTAATAGTTCTGTGACTCTGGGCAAGTCACTTAACCCCAATTGCCTCACAAAAAAAAAAAAAAAAAAAAAAAAGATAGTGAGAATTGTAAAGTCTAAGGCTCAAAGGTGGAATCTTCACAATGCTCAAAATTAATAAGTATGAAGATGACAACTAGAATATCTTCTGCCCCTTCAGAGTTTTGCATTTATTGCCATATGTGTTCACCAAATTAGTGACAATGATAGCAAAACAAATGACATCAACAAAACTTACATTGCAATAAGTCTCCTGCTCTTCCCAACACATCACTGGCTCTATATTACCCCCAATTTTATAAAAATTACTCCATTAACCTACTCTGACACAGAAGTCTAGGACTTCTCCCAACTCACAGGGTTAGTTTACTCAGATGGTCAACATACACATCATTCTTTTTTATTCATTTATTTCACTTGTCAACATTCATTTCCACAAGATTTTGAGTTCCAAATTTTCTCCCCATTTCATCCCTCCCCCATCCCAAGACTGTATGCATTCTGAATACCCCTTCCCCTAATCTGCCCTCCCTTCTATCACCCCCCCTTCTCTTATCCCCTTCCTCTTCCATTTTCCTGTAGGGCAGGATAGATTTCTGTACCCCATTGCCTGTATATCTTATTTCCCAGTTGCATTTAAAAACAATTTTTATCATTTGTTTTTAAAGCTTTGGGTTCCAAATTTTCTCCCTTCCTCCCTCCCTACCCACCCTCATTGATATGGTAAGCAACTCAATACAAGTTATACATGTGTAGTCATGCAAAACACTTCCATAGTAGTCATGCTGTGGAAAACTAACTGTATTTCCCTTCATCCTATCCCACTCCCCATTTATTCCATTATCTCTTTTGACCCTGTCCCTCCTCAGAAGTGTTTGCTTCTGATTACCCCTTCCCCAATCTGCCCTCCCCTCTATCATCCCTCCTCTCTTACCCCCTTCCCCCCTGTTTTCCTCTAGGGTAAAACAGATTTCCATACCCAATTGAGTGTGTATGTTATTCTTTCCTTAAGCCAAATCCAGATTAGAATAAGATTCACTCATTCCTTCTCACCTTCCCTCACTTCCCCTCTACCATAGAAGACTTTTCTTGTCTGTTTTATGTGACATAATTTGCCCCATTCTACCTCTCCCTTTGTCCTTCTCCCAATATAATCCTCTCTCACCCCTTAATTTTATTCTCCAAATATCACTCCTTTATCTTCAACTCACTCTGTTCCCTCCATCTATCTATCTATCTATCTATCTATCTATCTATCTATCTATCTATC
>NW_020954585.1:53513600-53566713 GCF_900497805.2 Vombatus ursinus
ATCTATCTATCTATCTATCTATCTATCTATCTATCTATCTATCTATCTATCTATCCATATATTTTTTTTCTCTCCAACTACCCTAATACTGACAAAGGTCTCATGAGTTACAAATATCATCTTTCCATCTAGAAATGTAAACAGTTCAACTTTAATAAGTTCCTTAAGATTTCTCTTTCCTGTTTACCTTTTCATGTTTCTCTTGAGTCTGATATTTGAAAGACAAATTTTTTATTCAGCTCTGGTCTTTTCATCAAGAATGCTTGAAAATCTTTTATTTCACTGAATGTCCATTTTTCCCCTGAAGGATTATACTCAGTTTTGCTGGGTAGGTGATTCTTGGTTGTAATCCTATCTCCTTTGACCTCTGGAATATGATATTCCATGCCCTCCAGTCCCTTAACGTAGAAGCTGCTAAATCTTGTGTTATATTGATTATGTTTCCACAATACTTGAATTGTTTCTTTCTGGCTGCTTGCAATATTTTCTCCTTGACCTAGGAACTCTGGAATTTGGCTATAATATTCCTAGGGGTTTTCCTTTTGGGATCTCATTCAGGAGGTGATCAGTGGATTCTTTCCATTCCTATTTTACCCTCAGGTTCTAGAATATCAGCAAAGTTTCCTTGATAATTTCTTGAAAGATGATGTCTAAGCTCTTTTTTTTGATCATGGCTTTCAGGTATCAATATTTTTAAATCATCTCTCTTGGATCTATTTTCCAGGTCAGTTGTTTTTCCAATGAGATATTTCACATTGTCTTCTATTTTTTAATTCTTTTGGTTTTGTTTTATGATTTCTTGATTCCTCATAAAGTCACTAGCTTCCATTTGCTCCATTCTAATTTTTAAGGAATTATTTTCTTCAGTGAGCTTTTGGACTTCCTTTTCCATTTGGCCAATTCTGCTTTTTTAGGCATTCTTCTCCTCATTGGCTTTTTGGATCTCTTTTGCCATTTGGGTTAGGCTAATTTTTTAAAAAAATTTTTAGGCAATTGGGGTTAAGTGACTTGCCCAGGGTCACACAGCTAGAAAGTGTCAAGTGTTTGGTCTGAGGCTGGTTTTGAACTCAGGTTCTCCTAATATCAAGGCCAGTGCTCTATCCACTGTGCCACCTAGCTGTCACTAGGCTATTTTTTTTAAGGTGTTATTTTCTTCAGTATTTTTTGGGGTATCCTTTAGCAAGCTGTTGACTAGTTTTTCATGATTTTCTTGCATCACTCTCATTTCTCTTCCCAGTTTTTTCTATACTTCTCTTACTTGCTTCTCAAAATCCTTTTTGAGCTCCTCCATGGCCTGGGACTAATTCATATTTTTCTTAGAGGCTTTGGATGTAGGAGCTTTGACTTTGTTGTTTTCTTCTGGTTGTATGTTTTGATCTTCTTTGTTACCAAAGTAAGATTCTATGGTCTGACTTTTTTTGCACTGTTTGCTCATGATCCCAGCCAATTATTTGACTTTTTAACTCTTTGTTAAGGTCGACCTTTGCTTCCAGTGTGGAGAATGTACTGTCCCAAGATTTGGGAGGTTTGTGTAGCTGCTTTCAGATATACTTCTAGGGATCTGTAAATTTTCAGTTCTTCCAAAGTGGTATGATCAAAGGAGAGGTGTTTACTCCTTTCCTGGCTGTGCTCTGGTTTATGAGTGACCACAAGCACTCTTTTCTGCCTTGTAATTGTAAGGAGGATTCCCTCTCCACCACCACCACCACCACCACCACAAGCTCAACCACACCAGCACTCCTCCTTGCCTCAGGACTGCCACCCAGAACTGAGACCTAGATCCAAGCATGGGCAAAGCAAGAGAATCTTGCCTCAGCACCAGCAAAGAGATCCCTCTGATCAGCCACTTGATCCCCCCTCCATCTGTGGGCCAAGAGCTCTGGAAGCAGCTGCCACCCTGGGGCTGCACTGGGACTAGCGCCAGATCAAGCTCCTCTCTCACCATGGTCACAGACCTTTCCTACCCTCCTTCTAAGTTGTCTTTGATGTTTGTGGGTTGAGAAGTCTAGAAACCACCACAGCTCCCCTTGATTCAGTCCCCTGAGGACTGCTCCAGGTTCGCTAAGGCCCTGTCTTCATTTGTATGGCCCACACTGAACTGAGCTCCTCTTCCAAATAGACCTTTCCAATCAATCATCCAGGTTGTCTTGGGCTGAAAATTTGTCTTTTTGTAGGTTCTGCTGCTCTCAAATTTGTTTAGAGTCATTTTTTACAGGTATTTGGAGGAGTTTTGGGGGAGAGTTCAAACAAGTCACTACTTTTACTCTGCCATCTTGGCTCTACCCTCAACATATACATTGTTAATAAAATTCTCAGAAAGCAGCATTTCTAAGGAAATGGAATTCTTTTTTTAACTACCCTGACTGAATGTGGTAATGATATAGTTGGACCTTGTCACCATTAATTCCTGAAATGCATGAAACAGGAAGGAGCCTTAAAGTTTAAACTAAGATTACACTTATCTCTCTCCTCTCCCTAGCCTCCTCCACACACTAAATGGGACAATGACAAAGAACTCCAGCTGACATAGACATTATTTTTTTTTAAATAATGTTTTATTTTTTCCCCAATTGCATGTAAAGACAATTTTTAACATTCATTTAAAAATTTTTTTGAGTTTCAAATTTTCTCTCTCCCTCCCTCACTAGCCCACTCCCAGAAACAGTAAACAATTTGATATAGGTTATACATGACATATATATTCTTATGGATGTACTGAATCTTATTAAGGCAGAAGACTACATTATTACGGCACTCTCATTTGCTTTTTATCTCTATAATTAAATATAAGCACATTTGAAAGAAGACTGGAATAACTGACTTATTTACACTTAGGTGACAACAGGAGTACCCTGCCTGCACCTGTAAACAAAAACCCCAGTTATGGAATAACAACAGCCAAAGCTTTCCATCTCCTCAGAAGAAATGCATTAATATCCTCTTATATTCCAAATCTCCTTAATAAGGCAACTTTAATCTCAGATCTTCAAATAAGGACTTACCTCTAAAATTGCTGGAAAACAGTAAACTTTAGGACAAGAAGATGTCATTAGAATATAAGCTCCTTGAGGGCAGGGACTGTTCATTTTTGTCTTTATATTCTCAGCACCTGGAAGGGTGTCTAGCACATAGCAGGTGCTTAACAAATGCATGTTGATTGACGTCAGAATTGAACACCTAGAAATCTGGATAAAACAAAAAGGAGAATTATAATGCCAAGGAAGGAAACCAGCAGTAACTAGTCTCTGATTCCAGCTATATGTAAAGTGGAGTCCAATTGTCAGTTTCCCATAAGGACAAAGAATCTTTTTATTTTTTTTTTAATTTTTATTTTCAGTTCCAAATTCTCTTCCTCCCTCCACCCACTGAGAAGGCAAGAAGTATGATACCTACTATACATATTACTCATGTAAAACATATTTTCACATTAGCTATGTTTGGGAAAAAGGCAAGAAAATTAAAGAAAGTGAAAAAAATGTTTTAATCTTTGATCAGAGTTCATCAGTTCTCTCTCTGGAGTTGTATAGCATTTTTCATCATGAGTATTTTGTACTTGTCTTGGATCATTGTATTAATCAAAGTAGCTAAGTCTTTCACAATTGATTATCATCATTACAATATTGCTGTTGCTATGTACAATGTTCTTCTAGTTCTGTTCACTTCACTTCGTGTCAGTTCATATAAGTCTTCACAGGTTTTTCTGAAACATCCCCCTCATCATTTCTTACAGCCCAATAGTATTGCATCATAAGCACATACCATAATTTGCTTATCCATTTCCCAATAAATGAATATCCCCTCAATTTCTAATTCTTTGCCACAACAAAAAGAGCTGCTATAAATGTTTGCACTTATGTATCCTTTTCCTTTCCCTTTTGTCTCTTTGTGATATGTACCTAGTAGACATTGCTTGGTCAAAGGGTCAAAAGTTTTATAGCCCTTTAGGCTTAGTTCCAAATTGTTCTCCAGAATGGTTGGACTATTTCACAACTCTACCAATAGTGAAATTATTATTTTTTTTCACTTCCCTTTTGGCATTTGCCTTTTTACTTTTCTCTTGTGTTAGTCAATCTGATGGGTGTGAGGTGGTACCTCAGAATTGTTTTAAATTGCATTTTTCTAATTATTAGTGATTTAGTGTATGTTGGATGACTATTGATAGCTTTGATTTCTTCTTCTGAAAATTACCTGTACATATCCTTTGACCATTTTTCAATTGAGGAATGGTTCTCATTTTTATACATTTGTCTCAGTTTCTTACATATTTCAGAAATGAAATCTTTATCAGAGAAACTTGCTGCAAATACCGCCCCCTGCCAGTTTCCTACTTTCCTTCTAATTTTGTCTGCATTAGTTTTGTTTGTGCAAAACCTTTTTAATGTAATATAATCAAAATTATCCCATTTTACCTCCCACGATCCTCTCTATCTCTATTTTGTGTGGTCATGAACTCTTCCCTTATCCATAGATCTGACAGATCACTTTTTCTATGCTCCCCTAATTTTTTTGTGAAATCACCCTTTATGTCTAAATTATGTGCCCATTTTGACCTTATCTTTGTATATGGTATGTATATTGGTCTATGCCTAGTTTCTGACAGACTGTTTTCCAGTTTTTCTAGTTGAATAGTGAGTTCATGCGGTCCAAAGAATCTTATAGAGAATTCATTGCACTAGGAGCTGAGGCTAACATGATGGAGCGCAAGAAACCGAAAGAGAAATGTGCCATTTTGTAGCAGTTGGCTACTATTCTAGAAATGAGATCTGTGATTGTTTCTTCTTGTTAACTTTCAGATTTTAGGGAAATTGGGTGCATCATTCCTTAAATAGGATTCAGTCAGTCAACAAGCATTTATTAAATGCTTGTTATATGCCAGGTACTTGGAATAAAGCCCAAAAGGGACCAAACCAAGGCACTAAATTCACCTCTCTCCACTGCCAGCTAAAGAAGTGTTCCTTTTTTTAAAAAAAATTTTTTTCTCTTTTGTTATTCTAAACTTGACAAACACCCACATGACTAAACATTTCTATAGGGTTTCCAAATCCCATTTCCATATATTTATCCAAAAAGACAATTTATCTAAAACTAATTAATATAGGAGATTATAATCTTAAGTTAAACTCTGGATGAGAGTATTCTCTATATGAAAATGGTGCTGCTGATTGAAGAGCAAAGATTTCCCTTTGGCTTTGAACTGCCAGGGCCCCAACTTACGTGCAGAACTCCATTCACTAAAATCATGAAGTTTCTTAGAAGGGGAGATATGAAGCTAAAGCAATGTCCTGCCTTCTTCTTGCCATCAATCAATTATTGGTCCTGGATCTTTTTCCTTCAAGTATCTCTAAGAGCCCCAGAGATAAAGAGGCTCATTATTTTGAGACTTCCATCCCACTTGACTCCTTTGCCCTCTATAATCATGTTGAGTTTAACAGAGCAAAATAGTAAACTAGATAAAGCTTTTCTTTACTGTTCTCAAACTAACTTTTATCCAGTGCTGTCTCAGCCCCATAGTCCTTCTCTCCACCTATACTTTTAAGAACCCTACACATTTATGATCTCTTCCTTCCATTTTTATCAATGCCCAGTGTCAGGATAGGCCATGATACTCGATTGGAGATAATTTATTATGACACCCACATTTTATAGATTAAGAAATTTTGTTACATTCCTCGCTTTTTGTAGATGAAGACACTGAGGGCTAGAGAGGTAAAGTGATTTTTCCACTCCTGTCCTAAGAGTGTTTACATTTTAAGCTTTATCTCTGATTGTGTAATTTTGGTTTTGCCCCTTTTAAGAGAAATTTCATATAGCATTGAGCAAATGGAGTAGGTATTTGGGAAGCAGAGTGGCATTGCCGCCTCTGAAATCATACCAGAACCTGGTTGCTTTTTCTACCTCCTGATAAGGCCCCATGGGATTAGGTCAGGGACTTCAATCAAAGGAAATACAATTTGGTTTGTTTAAAATGTTTTTTGTTTCAGTGCAATGGTTATAGAAAACATATTTAGTCCAGATTTCGACTGGTCTGTTTATTTTTTTTAAATCTTTAATTTGATTTGTGGTTCAGCTTTAACAAAAATCAATGTTAGATTTTGAATCAGTTTGAGGTTCAGCAAATTAGTGTGGTTCATTCAACTTTGGGATTCCCAGTTGTTTAGGTTATTCAAATTCACAGAGGACTAAGAAGCATTTTCTCAACCAGGCTGCAGGATAGGTTGCTTTAGAGAAATTATCTACTGGACTTTGTAGAACTGAAATATGATAGAGTTACATGTTACAAGAAGGTAGCTTTTAGTGGAAAGAACAGTGGAACAGGAGATGAAGATTCTAGTCCACTAAACATCTATGTGACAAGTGTCTTCACTTTTCCAATCACTGGTGTCCTCATTTGTATGTTTTGGAGGTTAATCAAGGGAGATACTGATCAGTTTGAGGAACTGCCCACAAATGACTGTATGAGATCATGGGCCTTTGTTTGGAGCAGACCTCCAGTGGAGGTAGATTTGTACACTCATAGGGCTTTAGAGATTGAGATTATCTCCTGATCACTGAGACTCAGAAAGATAGACTCTTGTTGGAAAAGCCAGCCCCTCTGAGTGAGTATTAAAGTCTCATTTCCAAGATATATAAGAAACAGATTCAAATTTACAAGAATAAAAGCCATTCTGCCATTAATAAATTGTCAAAGGATATGAACAGGCAGTTTTCTGAGGAAGAAATCCAAGTTATCAACAATTATATGAAAAAATGCTCCATCACTAATAATTAGAGAAATATAAATTAAAGCAAACTAAAGCCCCACATCCTACCCATCAGATTAGCAACATTGACAAAAAAGGAAAATGATAAATACTGGAGGTGCTGCAGGAGAACAGGCATGCTAATATACTGTTGGTAGAGCTATGAATCGGTGAACTGGCCTAGCCATGCTGAAAAGAAATTTGGAACTTTGTTCCAAAAGTTACTAAACTGTGCCTCTTTGACCCAGAAATACCACTGCTAGAAATCAAAGAAAGAGGAAAAGGACCTGTATGTATAAGCATATTTATAGAAGTTGTTTTTGTTGTAGCAAAAAAAAAAAAAAAAAAAAAAGCAAAAGGGGCTCTTCTCAGCTAGGGAATGGATGAACAAATCATGGTATATTAATGTAATGAAATAAAATTATTCTGTAAGAAAGGACAGTTTCAGAGAAACCTGAGAAGATTTGTATAAACTGATATAGAGCGACGTGAGCAGAACCAGAAGAGAAACTAATACACTGACTGCAATCATCTAAAATAAAACAACTTTGAAAAGACTTAAGAATCTAATCAATGGAATCTGATCAATGCAATGCTGGGAACCAATGACAATGCCACCTAACTCTTGACAGAAGAGTGATTGAGTTAAGATGCAGAATTAAGACATACATTTTTGGACTTGGCCAATGGGGAAATTTGTTTTGCTTGACCATGCATGCTTGACCATTTGTTACAACAGTCTTATTTTTCTTTTTTCTTTTTTCTTTTGTTCTAATGGAGTAGGAGGGTGGGAGTGAAAAAATGTATATGCCTGTTAACTGAAAAATAAATGTTCAAGAAAGAATGAACTGTGAAAAGGCTTATCCCTTCTATCTTTTCCCTCTCTTGTGCACTCTCTCCTTTGTTTTTCCCAGAGTGCAACAAGAGGGTAGCAGGTGCCCCCATCCTCAGGAGCACAGAATAGTCACTCATAGGAGAAGTGCAAAACAAATTGTTTATGCTTTCCCCAGGTGAGTCTAAGAAGGAAGTTTTTGGACCTCCAGGTCCTGGCCACCTTCTTCTGTCTTTCTGTTTTTTAGCTCAAGTAAAAAAAAATCCTGAGAATGGAACTCTCCAATCTTGACAGTTACTTTGGAGGTAGTCCTGAGTTCAAGAGTGAGGGGCTAGCCTCCCAGAGGGAGAAGACTTTCCTAAAAGAAAGCTTCTCAGAGGAGAAAGAAAGGATCTTCCACAAGGGATAGTCCTGTAGCTAAAAAACTAAAACTATGTCAGAAGGTGGGGCAGGAGATCCAGACCTTGTCAGATTTCCATGTTATTGGGGTGACTTATTCAGACAATGCACTTCCAAGGTGAATGGGGAGTATTTGTTCAAGAGTTTCTGGAAATGTCTTTGTTCCAGAGTATGCGGAGAGATGGGAGGGGGAGAGGAGTCTAATGGGCTAGTTGAGTATTTTTTATGTTTTTATATTCCTTCAGGGGCTCCTGTGAATCCTTTGTACATTTTCTGTGGGGGTGAAATAAAAACTGTCCCATACTGGATACCCATCATATATATTGAGTGCCGGTGCATGGAGTTGGGGGAACCTGTTACTCACATTTGGGGAAATCTAGGTATGAGCTATACAAAGGTTTACTCAGGAGATTTTCTTGGAGTTTCTAGGGGTGGTCACATACACAAAAGAGAGAAACTGACCCCTCTGGGATCTAGCCTTCAATATTAGACCCCCCCTCAAGTTCATATGATCTTGAACCTTTTGGGGGCCATGTGTCATACAAAATGAAGGCCCAGTCTAGATGGTGTCTAATGTTCCTTCTTGCTCTAAAAATGCTATTCTACAACTTTCAAGGAGAAAGAAATAAAACTGAAGGCAAAGAATGGGAGGGAAAATGACCTGCCATTTGACACAGTCATTTGGGCTTCTTCAGACAGCCAAGATTTCTCCTAGTTCTCCTCTGGGGGTGCCTAACCCTGTGTATCTCCACAGTAGGGGGAGCTGGCTGGAGGAACAGTGAAGGCTATATACAGTATACTCTTCTAAAATGTTTTTGATGTAGGGCAGGCCTGAGCTACACAACAGAATACAATTCAGGTTCAGCAACACTGTAAAGTCCATGTGAGTGCTATGGAACAGGTCCCAGGAGGTAGCCTACTAAGTCATTTTTATTGCTTTATTCCATTTCTTTCATCCTAATGTGCTTAACTCTAAATTACCCTTTCTTCTTCTCTCACCATTGTTGCCCCCCTTCTCTTCCCCCATTCAGTGAAGGAGGAAAGAAAAATCAAGAGCTAAAGGTCTGGGCTCCTATTTAAGAACAAGTGCTGGTGCACAGGGAACACTTGTGGTTTCTTCACAAATGGCTAACTGGGCATTATGGGAATCTTTCTCCCGCCTGCGATCTTTGATGGGGGAAGCTTTGGAGAAGATGCAGTGTTATATGAGGGAAGAGCAGCTATAGCTGTTTCTTAGCTCTGAAGTTTGCTTGGCAATAATGAACCAATCTGTGCAGAGGGAAAAGGGAGGAAGCTTGGGAGAGGCTAGATGAGCAGGGGACTCAGGGTGAGTTAAGTCTTGAACCTGAACAGCAAATCTCCCCTCTGGACTCTTCAGCTCAGCAGCACTCCCTGATACTTCAGCTGCCAGGCATCCTGGCAGTACAGATGGTGTTTTTAAGTTTGCTCTTAGCACTTTTAAAAGTGTCTTATATTCATCTGTGACTTCATTCAATACGTATGGCTTTGTTTTTCTTTCCCCTTCCTCCACGGGCCAGCCCCAGGATGCAGAATGGCGGGAGTGGTAATGGTGGTGAGCATTGTTGCAGTTATGAATACTCCCTTGGGTTCCCTCTGGAGGCATCTGTTTGACTGCGTTTTAGCCTCTTCTTAATAGGCCCCACAGATCACACCTTTAGATCTAGATTCTTGGCAGAATATCCCATTGCTTTCTGGCAAGGTAGAAATTCTGTTAACTTCTGATTCTAGTAAGTAGTGAAGAGAGCCAGCTGAATTAGAACTAAAAATTTCTTCTCTATCGCTTTAGTGGGTTTTTGTTGTTGTTGTTTTTGTTGTGTGTGTGTGTGTGTGTGTGTGTGTGTGTGTGTGTGTGTGTGTGTGTGTTTAACTCTGCTTGACCTGGAAAATTTCACATTTATTTTTACATCCAGAGGCCATATCGGTAGAGAATTTCTAAACTGAACAAATAATTATGGGAACCCCTGGGCTCTGACACATGTTAGTGCTTTAAAGCACAGGACTGATGTTTCCTGGGGAATCCATATCTCATGAAAGATCTCCTTTTCATTGGATTGCAACACTAGGAGCACATTTTATAGCATAAGGTGCTAGCCTAAATTAGTAAGAGAGGCCCTCTAGGAGAGGTGTGACCTCCTTATAATGAAAACAAGGTCTGGTTTGGCTTTTAGCTGAGTCAGTCTTTAAATCTGAGCCATCCA
Source organism: Vombatus ursinus (assembly GCF_900497805.2). Classification (NCBI taxonomy): domain Eukaryota; kingdom Metazoa; phylum Chordata; class Mammalia; order Diprotodontia; family Vombatidae; genus Vombatus; species Vombatus ursinus. The sequence continues at coordinate 53,523,791 of NW_020954585.1, forward strand.
AAGAAATGATAGTTAAAGAAAGAGTACTCAGTTTGTATAAATACCTCCCTATAACTAAAGCTTCCCGTTCCCATAGAGGAGCTCCAAGATACAGGAGGATCATTCAGCCAAGGCTGTACCTACATTAAATATTCTTCAAATCTTTCCCCTGCCCACCTCCATTTCAAATATAGCACTATGTTTCTAACACCTAATTATCTCTAACATCCAAGTCTATTCTTCACTGGAAGAAAATATTTGAACAATTAAAAAGAAGCAACCAAACAGTGTAGAGTGCTAGCCTGAAGTTCAAGAAAATTTCCATGTGCTACATGAAGTGGGGAATGCACTTTGGGGCATATTCTCCCTTCAACCTGCCAGGAAGCTGAAAAGCAGACTGTGTCCCTTTGTTTGAACTTCACAGCCCCAATCCTCATTTTTTAATTAATTTTTTTTATCTGCAATTCTAAGCTACCATTGCATTTATTAGAACAATAGGGAAGCTTATTGGGGTTGTATTTTTATTAAAATTTCTATTAACTTTTCCTATCAGTACAGTTATAGATTAATTAATTTTTACTACTTTTCTAAAGCAAAAATATTAGAGCTGATCCCAAATTGTTTTACTTATGAAACAAAGTCAAGTCAGAAAAAGAGCAGTTCAGCAAGAACAATTTCAATAAGGATACTCAGATTAGAAGAAAAAAAGTTAAAATTGAAGGAATTCAGTTGAACAAGACACAAAGCCCATTGTCTTTTGGATAGGCCACTGAGAGAGAATGTGAGGTCTATTTCCCTAAATAATTTTGAAAATATAGTTTAGATGAATGTCTCCTTAGTAGAAGGGACTGGACTGGAGAAGCACTGAAAAGATGCTATAGCAAAGATGCTATATTGATGCTATATTATTCATCACATAGCTATAGATATGTTGATCTTAGGGTCAGAAGGTGTGTGTTTGAGTCCTGGTCAAATACTCTAGTTACTATAGTACTTTGTTGTTGTTGTTCAGTTGTTTCAGTCATGTCCGATTCTCCGTGACCCCATTAGCAGTTTTCTTGGAAGAGATACTAGAGTAGCTTGCCATTTCCTTCTCCAGTTCATTTTACAGATGAGGAAACTGAGGTAAACTGAGATTAAGTGACTTGCCCAGGGTCACATGGTTACTACGTGTCTGAGGCTGGATTTGAGCTTAGGTCTTCCTGACTCCCTGCTTGGAGTTCTATTCACTGAGCCACCTAGCTGCCCTCTATAAAACTTAGTACCTGTGTAACTTTAGATAAGGCATTTCCCCTCTCTGAAACTGTTTCTTCACTTACAAAATGGGTAGAGTAAATTTGTACTACCAATCTAATAGGGTTGTTGGGAGGAAAGAGATTTGTTATTTTGAATATATATGTATACATATATATGTATGTAAGCTATTATCACTGAGAGTAAACACATGAGATTTATGTAAGACTCTATAACAAGAGTCCCATTCAACTCCAGATTCAGTGTGCAGTTTTGGGTAATCAAAATTATGCCAATATGCCTTAAGCCCATATCCAATGCCTTCTCTACTAACAGGCCAAGCAGGCACCAGCAGCCAAATAACAAAGCACTTAATTAGGATGGAATAGCAAAGTAATAACAAGTAAAAACTAAATGGAATAAGTCTCTGCTCCATTACTCCCAAGAACAAGTACCATCTCTATAGACTAGAGCATGAGTTGGAGGAGGAACGCTTCCTGGACAACCTGCTCTCCTAGAGTTATTCAGCTCTCATGGTTCCATCTCCTAGCAACCAGCTCCACCTCCCTACCATTCCATCTCTGTAGCTGCCATTCATTGCTTGTCCACCGAGTTTCTACTGCCATCTTCTGGGGCTATTATCTAATCCTTCTGCTGCTTCTGTTCCTTCCTCAAAGGGAGCAAGACTCACTGCCCTTACCAGCATGCCTAAGAGATATCAGTACATCTTCAGCTCACGTCTTACGCAAACCCATAGCCACTTCACAGAACCCCGTGGTTGTTGTCATTCATTCTCAAAGAGGATCAAAATAACATCACTATATTAGAGTCAAATTACAGTGTGTCTGACTGTGACTGATCAGACCAATACTATCTCAAAATGTTCTACCACAGGTAGGGCACAAATAGTCCATGTGAACATTTAGGGTGGATTCTCTAAATTTGTGCCTCTCATGTTTCTTTTCAGTTACTTCAATTCTGCTTTGCTCATAGAGCATAGCACCTTCTTTGATAAGGGCACACCATGCTAGGTGGTCTTGTGGCAGTGTTTCCTATGTCATGCAATCAATTCCAAAGTTATTCATTGAGACCTTGAAAGTGTCCTTGTATAGCTTCTTCTGACCACCATGTGAGCACTTACCTTGTGTGAGTTCTCTGTAAAAATAGTCTTTTAGGCAAGCATATGTTTCAAACAATGTGGCCAGCCCATCAGAGTTATGCTCTCTGAAGCAGAGTTTGAATGCTTGGCAGTTTAGTTCAAGAAAGGACCTCCATGTCCAGTACCTTATCCTGCCAGGTGATCTTTAGAATCTTCCTAGGATAATTCAAATGGAAACAATTCAATTTCCTGGCATGATGCTGGTATACTGTCCAGGTTTCACAGGTATACAAAAATGAGGTCAGCACAATGGCTCTGTAGACTTTCATTTTGGTAGTCAGTCAAATAAATACCTCTTCTCTCCCACACTTTCCTTTGGAGCATCCCAAACACTGAGATAGCTCTGGCAATGCATATGTATCAACCTCACCATCAATCTGTACATCCCAGGAAAGTAAACTGCCAAGGTCAGTGAACTTATCCACAGTATTCAAAACTTCTCCATTTGCTGAAACTGATGGTTACATGTATGGATGGCATGGTGCTGGCTTGTGGAGCATCTGTGTTTTCTTGGTGTTAATTGTTAGGCCATAATTAGCACAAGCAGCAGAGAATCGATCCATACTTTGTTGCATCTCAGTTTCAGCGGCTGCATTGAGTGCACAATCATTTGTGAACAAAACATCATACACCAACTCTCCCTCCACTTTAGTCGTGGCTTGCAGCCTTTTGTAGATTTACCATCAGTTCAGTAGCTGACCTTGATGCTATGTTTGTCCTCATTCAAAGTGTCTGAAAACATTGCTGAAAACATCATGCTAAAAAGCAAGGCAAGCACACAGCCTTCACTCTGTTGGTGACTGGGAAAGTGCGAGAGCATCATCCATTATCTAGAACCCAGGCAAGCATGTTGTCATGAAATTGATATACAATACTGATGAACTTCTCCAGGCAACCAAATTTGGACGTAATTTTCCATAATCCTTCATGATTCACAGTACCAAAGGCCTTGGTAAGATAGAAGAACATTGTGTGCAGACCTCTGTTCTGCTCCTGGCATTTTTGCTGGAGTTGTCGGGCAGCTAACACATTTCTCAGCTCTTACTGAAGCCACACTGGCTCTCAAGTAGATGACCATCTTCCAGGTGAAGGATCAACTGATTAAGGGGGACTCTGGCAAGAATTCTGCCAGCAATGATTGAGAGAAAGACCCCCCTGTGATTGTCACAGGACAATCTCTTTCCTTTACTTTTATAGAGATGTACAATGGAGGTGTACTTGAACTCCTGGGCGATAACCTCCTCTTGCCATATAACCCAAAAAAATTTCAGTCAGCTTTTGTATGAGCAATGGACCCCCTCCCCCACCTTGTGAATCTCAGCTGGAGTAGAGTTGGCACCAGGTGCTTTGCCACAGGAGAGGAACCTAATGGCATTCAGAACCTCTTCTTCAGTTGGAAATTTGGCTAGAGAGGGATTGGCTTCAACCTGAGGTAAACATCAGTGGTTTCAGCACCGATTAATGAAAGTCTGTTGAGAATACCATGGAAGTGTTCAGCCCATCTCTCCAGGATTCTGTCCTTATCACTAATCATTATGGCTCCATCATCACTGAATAGTTGAGATGCATCATACATCTTTGGCCCATAAATAGCCTTCCAGGCATCCTAAAAGACTTTGGATTGTTACTACAAGCAAAAAACTGAATTTTACCTGCCTTCTTACTGAGTCAAGAATGCTGCATCTTTCTAAGCTTCATTTGCACTTTACTTCTGTTGGAGTTAAATGCTGCCTTCTTAGAGATGGATGAATTATCCTGCTGGTAAAGCCTGTGGAGTTCTCATTTTTCATTCAGCATCTTTTGAATTTCCCCATCATTTTCATCAAACCAGTCTTGATGTTTGTGAGTGTTCTGACCCAGAAGAGCAAATGGAGTGCTGTACACCAAATCTCTGAAAGCTGCCCACTCCATTTCTGCTCCACTGTTGCCAACCGTGTATTGACGCAACCTACCTTCCAAGTTAGCAACGAACTGTTCCTGCTAAGAGAAGTTCTCTGATCCATGGACATTCAGTCTTCTGATAGTCATTTTGCCTTGTGGCTGATGCTTTTGCTGAATGTAAATATTTAGAATGGAAAGGATAAGTTTATGATCAGTCCAGCACCCTGCACCACACATTGCCTTTGCCACTCTCACATCCTGTCTGTCTCTTCTCCTTACAATCACGTAGTCTATTAAATGCCAATGTTTGCTGTGAGGGTGCATCCATAGGTAAACAGAAAACAGTGTTGGTGATGAGGTCATAAGATGCACAAGTGTTCAATAGTAAGTGACTATTACTGTTGCTGTTTCCAACTCCATTCCTCCCAAGGACTCCCTGCCATGTCTGGTAATCTGTGCCTACTCTAGCATTAAAGTCACCCAGAATTACAAGCTTGTCCTCCTTTGGCACATCGATAATAAGGGTCTCCAGGTCTTCATAAAATTTTTCTTTGACCTCATCAGAGTTGGTCATGGTGGAAGCATAGGCACTGATGATGGTGGTGTGGTGCTTTCTTGAAAGTGGCAATCGTATTATCATAAGACTGTTGTTCACTCCTTTGGGGAGGCATACAAGCTTGTTGACAAGATTAGTTTTGATTGCAAAGCCTACACCACCTTCACTGAGCTCCCTTTCACTGTGGCCACTCCAGCTCAGACTTCAGTAAGCTGGCCTTCATTTGCCAGCCTTGTTTCACTCAGGGCTGCTATTTGGATGTGATACCTGCTGAGTTCTCTTGCAACAAGAGTTGTTCATCTTTCAGGTCTACTGGATTTGTGTTGTCTATAAGTGTGCATACATTCCATGTATTGATGGTGAATGGAATCATCTTTGCAGAAGTTTTTGCACATTTTTTGTGTTTTGACTGCAAGGTGGGATACCCACCTGCTGTTGTAAACAGGCCAGGGTTGGGTAGGCAGACAATTTTTCGGGCACCTTTTCTAGCCCCTTTCTCATAGCAGGAGGTGAGCAATGCAATCCTTAAAAAGCTGCTCAGACACCTAGGGGGCTGCCGAATCTCACTGCTGCTTCCAGTGCGAAGACAACCCTATAGCCTGGGCCACCTGTGTGCAAGGTTGTGACTACAGCTCCCAGTGTATCTGCACCTGCTGCTTTGTCACTTGCCTGTCACCACAGGGCTTTAAAAAAGGTAAAAATAGTAAAATAGTATGGATGATTCCTTTTAATTTGTGCATAAATTGGATTTATGTAAGGCAGAGTTGCACAAAGTCATTGGCCTCACTCTCTCTTCCAGAGTCGTCACAATCCAAGCGGCGGGACAGAGTTAAGATGACTAGTGATGGCTCAAGATGCAGTAGTGACATTGGTGTCTTCGATGTCTAACAAATTCTAAGCGCTCCACAGCCCCTGCTTCAGCTGCCTTCATTATTTGCCTATCAAAATGTACCTCCCTTTTCCAACTACATAGCTATGTAAGACTGGATTGTCTTCATATATTTCAACCAACTAATCAATAAATAAATATTTGTTGAGTGATTACTATGTGCCAGGCACTGTGCTAAGCACTGGAGATACAAAAAGAGGCAAAAGACAATCTCTGCTCTCAACGGGCTAACAGTCTAATGAGGGAGACAATGTGCAAATAAATATATACAAAGCAAGCTCTACACAGGATAAATAGGAAATATTTAAAAGAGAGAATGCACTAGAATTAAGAGTATTGGGGAAGGATTCCTACAGAAGTTGGGATTTTCGCTGGAACTTAAAGGAAGCCACAGAGGTCAGTAGTCAGAGCAGAGGAGGGAGAGCATTCCTGGCATGGGGGACAGCCAGAGAAAATGCCAGGAGCCGAAAAGAAACATACTGCAACAGATTGAAAGCAGAAGTAGATATAAGAATATAGCTCTTTCACTAAGCCAAACATGGAAGAGATTTGCAAAAATATGTAAAACAATGCCACCCTTCTCACTATCTTTTTTGTTTTGGAAAATACAGTTATTTCATAAAATATGTTATTTATGTTAACATGTAATGAATGTATTATTGTTATTTAAGTATATTAAATAAATATTTTTCAATTATATCAGATTTAATTTCTAATTCAGTAAATAGTGATGGACATAACACACATGAACAATAGCTCTTGGGGTTCTCAAAAAATATAAAGGAGTCCTGAGACCAAAAAGTTTGAGAACTGCTTGCTTGGAATGGCTGAATTCTTTTCAATTTTCAGGACTGCCCTGGCAGACCAATAACTATACCATGAAAATTCATTACCTGAGGTTTCTGTACTGGATGCAGAGGGACAAGGTTGTTGACCTTTGCCCTGAATTCTTGCTATTATAGCAAAAGTTCTTGTACCCTTTACAAGTGCACTTAAAAAACAACAGCCCAATGTCTTTACATCTGAACCTAGCACTGTCCCAACAGGAAATAGCAAAATATGAAGCAATATGTTATGTTTAAGAAAAGTGGGGGGTGGGGGGTGGAAGAGTGCGCTGGATTTGGTTGGAGTTGGGTTGGAGAGACCTGGGTTCAAATCTTCATTCTGACACTTACTACATGATTGATGACAAGTTATCTAAATTCTCAGCTCTAACCTCTCTCCCAACCTAACTCACATCTCCAACTGCCTATGGACAACTGGATGAATAGTAGACATCTTGAACTCAACATATTCAAAAGTGAACTGATCCTTCTCCCCCAAACCTTCCCCTCTTCCTGATGTCCCTATTACTGCTGAGTGCATCACTATCCTCCCAGTCACCAAAGCTCAATCAAAATTTTTGTGTCACCCTCAACTACTCACTTATTTTCACCTACACAGCCAATTTTTTCCAAGTCATTTCTATGGTCACCACTTCTCTGGTGTATACCCTCTTCTATCTTTTGACATTCTTACTACCCTGCTGGTAAATAATAAAATAAGATAATATGGACTTAGCACCATGCCTGGCATATAGTAGGCATTTAATAAATGCTTATTCCCTTCTCTTCCTTACTTAATACAGGTTCAATCATCTCACACTTGGATTATTGCCATGGCCTTTTGGTTGGTCTTTCTACTTGAAGTCTTTCCCCATTCTTCCACCCAGCTATCAAAGTGATTTTCCTGAAGTTTAGGTCTGACCATGTCACCCCGAGCCCTTGACCCAGTCAAGAAACTCCAGTGGCTCCCTATCACCTCAGTGATCAAATAAAAATAATCCTCTATTTGGATTTTAAAGTCTTTCATAACCTGGGTCCTTCCTACCTTTCCTTTTTCTTTAATTATTTTTTTAATGAAGAGCTTCCTTCCACCTTATCTACCACCACTCACATTGAAAAAGGAAGAGAAACAAAACCCATTACAAGCATATATAGTCAAGCAAAAAAAATTTCCACACTAGTCATGTCCTCCTCGCTACCCAAAAAAATAATCTGTCTCAATCTGCACTCTGAGTCCATCACCACTCTATCAGGAGATGCGTAGCTTGTTTTATCATGAGTCCTCCAGAATCCTGGTTGGCCATTGTGTTGATTTGAGTTTCTAAGTCTTTCATAGTTGATTATCTTTACAATATTGTTGTTATTGTAAATTGTTCTCCTGGTTCTGCTTATTTCATTCTGCATCAGTTCATACAAGTCTTCTCAGGTTTCTCAATATCCCTTTCATAATTTTTTATAAATCAGTAGTATTCTATCACATCCATATGCAATAACTTGTCTAGCCATTCCCCAATTAATGGGAACCCCCTCAGTTTCCAATTTTTTGCCACCACAAACAGAACTGCTATAAATATTTTTGTATGTATGTGACCTTTTTCACCTTCTTTGATCTCTTTGGGGATCAACCTAGTAGCGGAACTGACAGATCAAAGCATAGGCACAGTTTAATAGATTCTTGGAAATATTTCCAAGTTGCTTTCCAGAATGGCTAGACCAGTTCACAGCTCCACCAAGAATGCATTAATGAACCTGTTTTCCCACAGCCCCTCTAGCATTTGTCATTCTCCTTCTTACCTTTCCAATCTTCTTAAAATTAACTCCCCTTCACATCCTCTGCAATCCAGAGATGGTGGCCTCTTTGTTGATCCTCAAACAAGACACTGCATCTTCTGACTGTGCATTCTCACTGGCTGTACCACATGCCTGGAATTTTATCCTTTCTGTGTCTCTCTCCTTCCCATTTTCTCCCCCCAGCTTCAAGTCTCAGCTAAAATCCCACCCTCTGCTGGACACCATTTCTGAGTTCCCTTAATGCCATTGCCTTCCCTTTGACATTTCCTCCAATTTATTCTCTACATCTTGTATATACACAGTTGTTTGCATGTTGTCTCCGCTATTAGAATGTGAGCTTTCGGGGGGCAATATTTTTGCCATTCTTTGTATCTCTAGACCTTTGCACAATGTTTGGCACATAGTTAGTGCTCAGTTATATCATTTATTTTTTTTTAAATGATACTTGCCACATCTCAGGTTTGCTGTGAGGATCAAATAAGGTAATATGTGTAAAATACTTTATAAACCTTAAAGTGCCATGTAAATGTCAGCTATTATTATATTTTTCTTTTCACCTGGTTAAAAAAATTATTATTTGCCCCGGACAAATGGGTAGGTGGTTATTTACAAGGTTGGACTCAATGACTCTTGGAGGCTGCTCTAGGATTCTTTGAGCTAAGGTCATCTGAATGTCAGCCTCAGGAGTAGGTTCTAACTCTAGTGGTTTCTTGTTGAATATGACCATTTCAAATATTATGCCTTTCTCCAACATGGCTGTCTTCACAGGTGGCACCTATTGTGGTTGTTGTTGAGTCATGTCTCCAAGGACATGGATACTGGAGTGGTTTGCCATTTCTTTCTCCAGTGGATTAAGGAAAACAGAAGTTAAGTGACTTGCCCAGGGTCACATAGCTAGTAAGTGTCTGAGGCCAGATTTTAACTTAGATCTTCCTGATTCCAAGGCAAGTGCTCTATCCACTGAACTATATAGCTGCTTCTTATGGAAACCTGTAGTTTGCTCCAAATGATTTCTTCTAAATTATGGTATATGTGAAGATTTGATGATGTTCAGGACAAAGTCTGTGGCCAAAGAAAAGGCTCTATATTGCAAGAATGGCAAGTTAATGCTAAGAAAGGCAATATCTTGACACTCAGCTAGTTAAGAGGAAAGGAAGCAAAAGAAAAAGTAATTTGGAAAATCTGCTGAGGAAAGGGACTTTATTAATTCATTAGATAAATGAAAGCATTGCAAAATAATTAAATAAGTAAATTGGGGGATATTTTAACTTCCTTTATGGTCCTAGAGTTCTTTATAGGACATGACTATTATAGGGATAGGTACCACATCTGTGATTTCATGTGCTTAAGGAACTCCCAGATGAAAACACTCACTTTACCAATGCAGAGTCAGCACTTTCTTTGCAATGTATAGTCTTCGAGAGTTGTCTTAGGTCATTGAGAAGTTGAATGACTTGTCCAAGGTCATAGAGTCAATATTTGTCAGGGATAGGACTTGAACCCAGGTCTTCCTGCCCCCAAGGCCAGTTCACGGTTCACTATAAAAGACCTTTTCAGTACAGACTAATTACATCTTAGGACTCACTGGCTACCTTCGTTTATGCGATAATATCATGCTATAATAGAGTTCTACCGTATTTTATGTAGATGAAGTTACTCTCTAATTTTGTCATCTGCGTGTATCTTGGGCTATGGCACTGAGGCCTGAAGGGTGTGAAGCAGCGCCAGTTAAGTCCACAGACTTGTCAGAGCTAGGCAAAGTCACTTAACCTGTTTCTATTTTCACTGTATAACGCACATGCAAAAACAGACTCATTTGGGCACAAAATCAAACTCTGTACATGTTTGAGAATTTGATGGGAACTGTGAAAGACAGAATCCAAGAAAAGTTACCCAGGCACTAATGATTCAAATATCCTTTCAGGATATTGTGTAGTATTCCAAATGGACCAGTTGGGTATGAGCCAAGTACAATGTAACTAGTATTCTTCATCCCTGGTAGAAGGCATACCAATTGGTCTTGGAGGAATCAAGATGGAAAAATAAAAACAACAAAGAGGAGATGTACAACTCCTTAATATTTGGATATTTGGCTATGGATTGCCTTCTTTTACTAAGGTGGGTGTCCCAAATCCCCTCCCAAGCCAAGTAAAGCAATTAACAAGTGGAATGCTCTGCAAATGGATCAATGGTGGCACTCATACAAGGAGGCACATCTGGTGCCCAGGTGTTTGATTTTAAATTTGGCAGCCAGCCAGCAGCTAAGGATTCCCTTCCCTCTTCTGCTTCTTTCTTCCCCACCCCCACTCACAACCAAAGAATAATCCAGGGTCATTGCCTTAGAGCTCAGCAAGTCTCCAAGCATCCTCTACCTGAGCACTCAGACTTTGGAGGCCCGACAGTTTGCTTCTGCTGTGATTTCCACAGGGATGGGGGGGGACACGGTGATGAGCTAGAGTTTCCAAGGGAAGCATTATGAGAACAAGTTTATCATCTAGTTTGAAAATCTGGAAGACTTGACAACTGTCCACTGGAATTCAAATAAAAGAGGCTGAAGATTTTCTTGGGAACATTTGGGACATTAGATTTTTCAACAGGCATTGAGTTTATTTCTACGCTGTAGTTACTGTAATTATGTGCTAGGTAATGTATGAAAAATTGCCCTCTAGAAGTTTATGAGCTATAGTAATGTCTGGAGAGATAATTGATCCCAATATATGTTGGATGGTTTGCCACTCATCTGGAAAAGAACAATTCTACTAGAGTGGTCTATATTTTCACATATCTAGGTCATTCACTAAATGACAGGATTTGTTCCCTTTTTAAGCTTGCAGCAGTCATGCCCCACCTAGCCAACCAGTCTGACATATTTAATAACTAGCTGAGGCACTATACTAGGCCTTCTTCTGTTTTCTCTCCACAATGTCTCCTTTGGTAATTTTACCTACTCAAATTGCTTTAATTACCATGTACGTGCAGATGACTCCACTCCATCCAGAATGACTTCCACTTCGACCTCCCCCAAGAGTCCAGATTTCTCACAGCCTTACTGCCTACATCACCACCAGGACATCCCAATAGTTTCTCAAACTTAACACATCTAAAACTGAACTCTTCACCTTCCCCCTTAAACCATCCCAGTACCGCATCATTTATCTATTTCTATTAATGCCATTTGATGATCATTGTTTATTATCTCATTCTATTCCTTTTCATGGACTTCACATCATAATCAAATTGAACAATTTGTTCTTGTCCTGGTCTCTGTGCTTTCGATTGTAACATTTTCCATACCTGGAATGGACTCTATATTTGTGCCCCTAAACCACTTACTTATTTTTAATGCAGTTATCTATTTATTTATTTGTTTATTTATACAAGCATTTATTAATCTCTTCTTCCCAGTGCACACTGCTCCCCTCCCCCCGGTGAACAATTAAAAAAAGAAAAAGAAAATCCTCATAATAAATACACACACTCCAATAAAACAAATTCCCACATTGGCCATGTCTAGAAATGTATGTCTCATTCTATTCTGTGAGAAGGTGGGTAGCATGTTTCATCTTCAGTCTTCTGAACTTGTCATTTATAATTGCGTTGATTAAAGTCATTCAAAGTTTTTTTCTTTATATTGTTGTTATTGTCATTGTATAAATTCTTTCCCTAGTTCTGCTTACTTCACTCTCTCTAAGTCCACATCAGTCTACCCAGTTTCCTGTGAAACTGTTCATTTCACTATTTCTAATAACATATTCCAGGACATTTATTGACCTTCAAAGCCCAACATAGATACTGCCTCCTCCATGAAGCCTTCCCTGACTCCTCCAACTGAAAGTGATCCTCCTCAACTTTCTTAGCCTTGGGCCTCATTCCTTACACTTATCTCACTCTCCCACGTGCCTTGGTAATTTTTGTACTTGTTCTTCCCTAATGGGTATGAGGCAGTGCCAAATAAGTCAGAATCAAGCAAGTCACTTAACCTCTTTCTATTTCCACTGTATAATACACATGCTAAAACAGGCCCATTTTGGCACACAATCAAACTCTGTAAACTCTGAACGTGTTTGAGAATTTAATGGAAGCTGCAAAAGATAGAGTCCATGAACAGATAGCAGGTCACTGATGACTGAAAAATTCTCTCAGGGATATTGTATTCTATATTGACTGATTGGAAATGAACCAAATGCAACATAAACTGTGTTCTTCATCCCTGGTAGGAGGATTGTAAATTCCACAAGAGCAGGGTCCACTTCCCATCAATCTTTGTAGCGCCAGTGCTGAACTCGGCACCATAGACATAGCATGTACTTAATAAATACTTACTGAATTTATCTCACCATGGCATTCTCCTGCTCAATAAACACCAGTGGTTCCTTACTACTTTTAGGATCAAATACAAATTCCTCCATTTGGAATTTAAAGCCTTTCACAGCCTGACTCCAACCTACCTTTCCAGCCTTTGTTTATATTGCTCCCCTCCCTCTAGCCAAACTGGCCTCCTTGCTGATCTTCACGAATTCATCCTTTGTCTCTGTTCCTTTGCACAGGAGTGTCCCAATAAGTGGAATGTAGTCTCTCCTTACCTTTGCCTCCCAGGATCCCTCCCGGAGCATCCATCTCCTTAGCAATATTTGATGGAAGGGACCTTTCCCTCCCAACCACACACACACACACACACACACACACACACACACACACACACACACACTTCAGAAAAACTGTTTTCTGTCTGTCATGAAGACACTTAAATGACTTCTGAACAGAGTTCCAGGGATAGACTAAAGGGGTATTCTCCACATCCAGGCATCCCTCCTCCACCATATCTTGGGAGCTCAGAGAATCATTCTTACATATTGATGCCAGCAAAAATGAAAGACTTGAAGGTCAGAAGTTGCCCTTTTGGTATATCCACAGAGTCAACAGCCAATTAAAAGCATCTTCCTGGCTGAGATGAAGCAGTTTGAGGAATCTGTATTGCTTCAAAGTCAAGGAGAAGAATTTTCTCCATTGTGAATCTCCAAGATGGTGCAAAACATAGTTTTCTTCAAAGCTTAGCTCAAACACCACCTCCTGCATGAAAGCTTTTCTAATTCCTCTCCCCAGGGCACAGTATCCCCTGCCTAATTACTTCCCATTTCTATTTTTTTTACTTCATAGATGTTTATTTTTACTTTTTAAGCCAATGACTTTTTCTTTTTTTTAAACAATACTTTATTTTTTCCCCAATTACATGTAAAAACAATTTTAACATTTTTTAAAAATTTGAGTTCCAAATTACTATCCCACCCCCATTTCTTTGTACTTATCTTGCATATGGTTTGCACACAACTCATATGTTATCTCCCCCTAAAGCATGTAAGCTCTTTGAGGGAAGGGACTGTTTTATTTTTGTTGTTACATCTCTAATGTCTGTCACATATTGGTTTTTCATAATGGGCCAGAGGGAGACAGAGTAGGATGGTGGACAGAGATCAGGATTTGGAGTCAGGAAGACTTAGGTTCAAATCCTGCCTCATAGCTGAGGCTCTGCAAAATCACCAAACCTCAGAGGCAGCTAGGGGGGCAGTGGATAGAGCACCAGCTTTGGAGTTAGGAGGACCTGAGTTCAAATCTGACCTCAGACACTTGACACTTATTAGCTGTGTGACCTTGGGCAAGTCACTTAACATCATTGCCTAGCCAAAAAATAAATAAGAAGTGGATAACAAATCACCAAACCTCTCGTTGCTCTTGGCAACTCTTAAAGACAGAGAAGGTACCAACCTACAGTGGTAAGGGTGTTTCCTTCTCTAGGAGTTCTCTATGCCAATGAAATCATATCTCTTTTACTTGAATGAGCCAGAGCCTATTATTTGTTCTTTCTGGTTAACATGTATAATCATATATACCAAGATAAGATCAAAATGGGTACATGATTTAGACACAAAGGGTGACACCATTAGTAAATTAGGAGAGCAAGGAATAGTTTACCTGTCAGATCTATGGAGAAGGGAAGAATTTATGACCAAACAAGAGATAGAGAACATTATGAAATGCAAAATGGATAATCTTGATTACATTAAATTAAAAAGGGTTTGCACAAACAAAGCCAATGCAACCAAGATTAGAAGGAAAGAAGAAAGCTGGGAAACAATTTTTACAGCCAGTGTTTCTGATAAAGGGCTCATTTCTCAAATATAAAGAGAACTGAGTCAAATTTGTAAGAATACAAGTCATTCCCTAATTGATAAATGGTCGAAGGATACGAACAGGCAGTTTTCAGATGAAGAAATTGAAGATATCTAAAGTCATATGAAAAAATGCTCTAAATCACCACTGATCAGAGAAATGCAAATTAAAACAACTCTGAGGTACCACATCACACCTATCAGACTGGCTAACATGACAAAACAAGAAGATGATAAATGTTGGAGAAGATGTGTGAAAATTGGAATTCTAATGCATTGTTGGTGGAATTGTGAACTGATCTAACCATTCTGGAGAGCAATTTGGAACTATACCTGAAGGGTTATAAAACTGTGCATACCTTATGATCCCTTAATACCACTACCAGGTCTGTATCCCAAACAGACACTGTCTTAGGGAGGGGAGCTGGGAGGAAGGGAGGGAGAAAATTTAGAACTCAAAATTTTATAAAAAATGAATGTTGAAAGCTCTCTTTACATGTAATTAGAAAAAAATAAAATACTATTTATAATATTTTTTTAAAAATTTGGCCCTCCCTTCATGCCAGAGAAGAAATCTGAGTTTTGTGTTTTTTCTTTTATAGGATGTTTATAGTATCTTACTATAAAATTGGGTTGAGTATTTGTTCATAGGGTTCCACAAAACTCTAAAAAAGTTCCCCTTTAATTTGTTATGCTTACCCGCAATATATCTGAATCACAATGGGGAAAGTTGTGATGTGGAAGAGATAACTGTATTAAATATTTTTACCTTTATTATGGTGATCAGGAAACTGAGGCTCAGGGTGGTGATTTGCTCAGTGTCACACAATTAGTAAGTGATAAAACAGGGACTAGGGACCTGACTTGGTTCTCTGACTTATTGGATTGGACTCTAAATTCTGTATGTTTGATAGAAATTATACCACTTTGTGGCAGCTAGGTGGCGCAGTGGATAGAGCACTGGCCCTGAAGTCAGGAGGACCTGAGTTCAAATCTAGCCTCAAACCAAATATTTAACACTTACTAGCTATGTGACCCTGGGCAAGTCACTTAACCCCAATTGCCTAAAAAAAAAAAGAAAGAAAGAAAAGAAAAGAAAAAAAAAAAGAAATTGTACCACTTTTCCAGGCACAGGGGACTCTTGTGGACCACTAGGGAGCCTGGTATTGATAACTGGCTCACTGAAGCTTGAAGGCATGAATATAATCATGAAAATAAACACTAGTTTGTGGACCCAGGACTTATGATAGATATTTTCAAAAATACATTATTTAGGGGCAGCTAGGTGGAGCAGTGGATAGAGCTCTGGTCTAGGAGTCAGGAGGACCTGAGTTCAAATCCAGCCTCAGACACTTGACACTTACTAACTGTGTGACCCTGGGCAAGTCACCTAACCCCAATTGCCTAAGCAAATATATATATATTTTTTTCACATTCTTTTTTTAAAATTTGAGTTTTTAAAGGAGAGATGCATTGTCTTTTTTTGTTAAATTCTTATGATAATTTGTTTCAGAAGGAAACTGAGTATGTTTCTTATGGACAATGTTTTGTCCTAAATTAAAGTAACAAATCAAAACAGCCCTGAGATTTCACTTTATAACTAGACATTTGACAAAGATGAAAAAAGATGGGAATAGTCAATATTAGAGGGTTGTGGAAAGACAGGCATATTAATGCATTGTTAGTAGAGCTACAAATTGATAAGAAACCATTTTGGAAAGCAATTTGGAATTATGCAAATAAAGCGATCGAAATGTCCATATCTTCTGACTAAGAGGTTCCATAACTACGCATATACCCCAAGGAAATAACTGACAAAAAGTTCCATATTCACCAAAATGTTTATAATATATGTAGCACCTTTTGCTATAAGAAACAACAACAAACAAAATAAATGCCCATTGATTAGGGGCTGCTAAACCAAGTTGTTGTACGTGAATGCAATGGAATTACTATGCTATACAAAATGGCAAACAGTATGGACCCAGAGAAGCATAGAAAGACCTAGATGAATTGATACAAAGTGAAATAAGCAAAGCCAGGAAAGCAATATACAAGATGACTATAATAATGCAAATGCAAAGAACAAAAACCTCCAAACAAATGAAATTGAATGTTTGAAAATCATTAAGACCAAGGCTAGTTTAAAAGAAGAGATATGAGAGGACATGTCTTTCTGTTCCTTTTAAAGGGGAGGTCCTTGGGTGTGGAACATTGTTTATAATGTCTGATCTATTCAATGTATTGATTGATTTTCCTGATTTTTTTTCTTTTCTCAAAAGGGAGGAAAGAAGGATATAATGAAAATAGAAGTAATATTTTAAAAACATATCAGCAAAGAACTACATAAACATTTTTAAAAGAATATTGTTGTTCCTGAACTATTACAGTGTCTTGGGGGAAAAAAGAGGGAAAAACATAATATCTCTCCTTTTTTATGAAACTCTCATAATAATATTTTTATGGGTGTGTTCCTTATGGATACTCTTATCCTAAATCAAACTAACAAATCAAATCAAGAAATATTCCCGGAGCACACTGCAGAACATCCTGTGCTGGAGTAGAAGTAGGAGGGTGGCCTATGATTTGAGAAACAGGAGTAAAAGTGACTTAGAGAAAACAATTATGAATGTGAGTGGACCCAACGCAAATTTGGTAGACCAGAAAAAATTTCTTTGTTCTAATGATTTTTCAAGCTTATTTGCAAGGCTGAATTCATGAAATTCCCTAAGTGCCTAATCTATCTATCTGGGGAGAAATTTACTCATCAGACAGGATTGAGTCCTTTCTTTATTATAGATGTTGTCTATATTACTGTGATACTATTATAGGATATTCCAGCTCTAGGATTTCTAAAATATACATATGACACAACCTTGTTTTATGTTGTGTTAAAGATAGGAATTATTGCTCCAGGAATAGTATCCTAATGATTTTTTTTTTCTGTGCAGAATAAAAAGTATAATTTTATTTCTATCCTTAAGACTTAGAGCAATTAATGGTGTCAACACCGAGAAGTCCTTATCAAATATTCTACTAATCCAGGGATTTGTGGATGGCTTTTAAGGCCAAGTTTTCATTCACTGTTATAGTGGCAATGTCTTTTGCTTAAAATGACATCGACATCATTGTGCTGAATGTCCATGCTATTTTAAAGATGCAGAGACACACCTGGAAGTATGTCAGTGTTCATTTTTCCTACCAGTCTAGAACTTATCTCAACCATAACCTCAATCTAGGCTAGCACTATGGCTCTTGTATACTTCCCTAATTCATAGTGCTTAGTACAGTATCATCCAGGCCTACTTATGAACATAATATGTTTATGTTCATAATATAATATGCTTATGCTGCTTACTTTTCTCCCAATCCATCTCCAATTGTTAAAATTCCACCTATCCTTCAAGGTGAAGTCAAACATCACTTCCTTCATAATAACAGTTGACATTTATATAGTGCTTTATCACATTAAAGCCTCAAAGCAGCCCTATGAAGTATATGCTGTTATTATTAGTAATGAGGAAACAGTCTGAGAGGTTGCCCAAGGTCACACAGCTAGTAAGTGTCTGAGGCAGGATTTGAACCAGTTGTTCCAGATTCCAAGCCCAATGCTCTATTCACTTTGCCATGAAATGTGCCCTGAGCTTTGCTTCCTCGAAAATCCTTGTTTGCAGCACCCTCTATATTTTGCCTATGTTGCAATTGTTTCTATACTTGTCTTATGACTTATCTTATTATTTGAAGCTCATCTTTGTGTTTCTTGGTATTCTTGTCCCTGTGCATTTCACAGAATAGGTGCTCAATAAATATTTATGGTCTGAAAGGAGTATGATCACATTCAAAGGAGATGAAACACAACAGTCTGTGTCTCCTTCACTATTAAAATGCCTTAATCTGGCCTGTTGGGGATAAAAATGTAGCAGAAATTAGCCTCCTGATTTCCAATAAACTTAATGATTGGTTTGTTTTCAAACAATTTTTCAAAATTTATTGAGAAATATCCATCTAAGCAGCCTTCAGTTCATAAATTCATATTATCGAGCCTAACCTACAAAAAAAAATCATTGGATACACTTGAAAAAAACTAGAGAAGCCATGGTCCCTGCCTACAAGAGAACCGCACTTAGTATCCTGCATTTTTCTCTACTATCCTGAGCCACAAAGAAAGCCTGAGCAAAACTCTGTGGCTGCCAAGTCTGGTTGCATGAATACGCAACTCTCTGTCTCAAGAGCATACCACTGTTTTCCCCTGGAAGCTAAGCTGAGGACCCAAAACAGAAATGGAGTCTCTGGTATGACTATGCATAGCACTGTCCCTTGGGCCTCTGGTCATCCTGATTCCATTTACTTCACATTTATATTTATTATTTGGGAGTTCAGAGCAAATTACTTGACAACTCTGAATATTAAAGATAATTTGTTATAATTCAGAGCTAGTCTAAATCATTATCAAATTTTCATCCACTGCTCTCCTCCCTCCATTATGTATCATCAGCGAGAGTTTACAGGCATTGCTCAAATATCAGTTTGGTGAGATTTTCCATATATTTGCCCTCTGCTACTGTAACTTATTTACTAATATTTTATGATTTTTTTAATAGGAGTAACAAATATTCTTTCTACGTCAAGAGGGAATAAATTGCTGCCTTCTTTAGGTTAAATGTAATTTGCCTTCTTTATGCTAAAAAACACCATTTGTACAAATTTGCCTAATTTAAACTCCCATATATTAATTAGCTGCATTCGATGTCCTATCAAGTCAACTGGCAATAAATGGAGGTCATTTACTACAAAATTTGCATATCATAAACTCTTTATTTCACTTTCCCAAAAAGTTTTCATTAACTAAATTTTATTCTTTCTGAGCTTCGCTAAAAAGGAACAGGGACCCTCTGTTTTAATGAGTGACTTACAGAGTAGTGCTACTGAGTTCCAAAGTGGCAAAAACATTGCAAGATTTGCTACCTTCTCAAGGCTAGACAACATTCACAAATAAAAACTGTGTGCTGGAATTGTGTTATGGGGTGCATAAAATATAAATAATTAGCTGCAGATGCTTTCCTCTAGGGCTAAGGCTCCCCAAATTAGACAAGGCCCCTAAATGTTACAGGGTCCTTATAGCCCCATTGCAAATCATTGCTACTTAATTGGCAAAATGGCATCTCAGGTGTCAAATCATAGACTCATAGAACATTGTATCTAGAAGACATCAGGCCCTTGTTCTGAGGTTCTCTAGTGGTATGAGAATAAATTGCTCATGACAAACGGGATATTCCAGTTCTTCACTTTATTCTCCCAACACCTTCCACTTTTCACTTTTGCCAGCAGTTGAGATACACCTAAAATAAGGAGAAGGTGGTAATAGTCAATTTTTTTGGGGGGGAAATACGGTCAATTTCCATACTTTACTGTGTTTGTATAAAGCCAATCTATGGGTTTTTGTCACTAATCATTTCAGGTCATATCTGTGTAGGAGTATTCTCAGTGTCCCAACAACTAGCATTAAAGACAGGCATTTTAGGGGTAGCTAGGTGGCACAGTAAATAGACACCAGCCCTGGAGTCAGAAGGACCTGCGTTCAAATCTGGCCTCAGACACTTGACACTTACTAGCTGTGTGACCCTGGGCAAGTCACTTAACCCCACTGCGTAGCCAAAAAACAAAAACAAAAACAAAAAAACAGCAAGATAGACACTTTAGTATTAAAATGTTCATTCATGAAATCATGGATTATAGCTGGAAGGGACCATAAAATCATCCAATTCACCTCCCTTATTCTACAGTTGAGGAAATGAGATTTAGAGATGTTAAGTGATTTACCCAGGTTTCCCAGTCACTATCTGTTAGAGGTAGGTCTAGAACCCATGGCTCCCTGACTGGTGGCATGCTCTCTATCTTCTCTGTCACAGTCAACATGTTTGTATGTGCTACCCAGTGAGGTTCTTATTACTGAGATTTCCCTGTATTTCAGTGGGGCTTTCCTAAGAATGGCAGATTGGGAGCCCTGTGGGACAGACACTACTTTATATCTTTACCTTAATTGCTTCCATGTGCCATATGTATCCAGAGTACTGTATAAACAACAACAAAAAACAACAGGAGGGGAAGAATGTACTTATTACAGGAAATTCCATAACTAATGGGAAAAATGCCAGTTAAGCTGGAGGAGCTCTCAGACTGCCACAGGGGCTCTTGCCCAAGCCGAATCTCACTGATCTGACTCATTTCTTGTGCACTACACACACTATCTCAGGGAGCAGAGAGTGGTGGATATTATCAAGTGGTATTGTTATGGAACAAGTAATTAAAATACTTCTCTTATAGCCAGAAGACAAGGCAGAGTGGTTTTATAATTAGAATTTGGGGGTTGGGGGGAAAGGCTGGTTATTATGAGTCTTGATTCCAACAGTTTTTGGAGGTAAAGAATCCAAAATAAAATAGATTCTGCTATGTATACTACCCTACAAAACATTGTTTTCTTCTTTTTAAAGATACTGCACAAGTCTACTGATAGTAGTACCAAAGCTGCTATTTCTGCCTAGGTAGCAGATGTCCTCTGTCTAATGCTTGACAAGCTGTTGGTACTCAATAAATATTTATGGGTAACCATAATCCTCTCATGTTACAAGGGTTTTCTGTACTAATTTTACTATTGTAGGTGGTGTTTTACATTGTGCCAGAATTCATTTTACCAAAGTGTTTTTTTTTTAATATTCAGGAAAACCTGCTTTCTTTGGGTCAGAGACCAGTTACTCACTCTCTGCTTCCATTTCCTTGTCTGCAAAATGTGGATTAAATGGTTAGAGGTACAGTTTAAAAAATTTTTTTTTTAGGTTTTCACTGCAGAGGTAACCTGTACTGGATGATAGCAGATAACATACTGCTAGATGTGGCTGTATTGATTTTGGATAATCCAGTTCAGAGATGCCTGATGTGTACCATTTCTTTGTTGATGAAGTTTTGTAAAATAGCTATGTGCAAATTGAACCCCCAAAAGTTGGAATGTAAGACTACCTAGGAAGAACCAAATTGAGGTTTTCAGTATCTCTCAGAACAGCTTGAGAGATACGTGTGTAAACACTTAGGTTTGTAGATGATGCTTTAAAATAGACGAATGGGCATTCATCCAATCAATAAATATGCTTCCAGCACCTACTACGTGCATAGTGCTTTGCTATCATTTCTCCTCTTGCAACAGGATTGGTGGAGACTGTGCAGTGGAACTAAGAAGGAGACAGACAGGTGAGGTGAGGACATGTGAAAAACAATGCTCTGTGCCCACACAGGCAGTCTTTCTGTTCCTTCTCTCGTCTCCTTTCTCACCTCAATCCTTCCCTTGAATCTGCTCTGCAGCCCCTTTAAAATGAAAGGGAAGAAGCTGGGGTGTTAATCTGTGCTTTGCAAAAGCAGAGAAAAGAGGAGATGACTAAGCTGTAGCTACAGTTCAGGCTAGCCAAGAAGACAGAGGGCAAAAGGTTGATAAGTGTGGTTTCTAAGGCACACAGCTGGTTGGGGACATGTGACTAGAATCACCCTACAACAAGGATTCTTTACCTGGGGTCTGTGAATTTAAAAAACATTTTGATAACTACATTTCAATATAATTGGTTTCATTGTAATCCTATGTGTCTTATTTTGTACATTTAAAAATACTATTTTGAGAAAGTGTCCATAGGCTTCCCCAGACAGCCAAAGGGATCCATGTCACAAAAAAACGTTACGAGTCCCTGGTCTAGTCACACATAAAAGACTTTCCTCATACACAGTCCAAGCCCATTTGGATTTGTAAGATATGACAAGGAGTCATTTAGAACTCTAGTTACGCTTAACAGATTTCAGAATGGTTCCTTATATTACAGACAAGGTAATTTTCTTCAGATTGACACATGATCTTGGGCTAGCTCTATGTAATTTCAAACCAAAGTGTACTAACATTTTATCAAATGTGATTATTTCTGTGAGCAAACTTGATTTTTCCCCCCTCAGATTAACTGAATTGAATATAAATTTTCTAAGAAGTTGCTTTGTTCCCAAGAATAATCCGTTCATTATCAGTAGTATACATAACTAAAATAATAAATAACATTTATATAAGAAATTGATGTTTATAAAACATTTTATGAGGAATACACAGACATCTTACCAGCTGCTGAGCTCAACCCTTATCGGCCTCACATTTAGAAGGGGGTAAGTTGCAAAGTAATCCAGAGAAGGATTAATAACTAGGATGATGGAGGGGCCTTACAAGGACTATTTGAAAGAACTGAGGATGCTCAGCCCAGAGAACAGAAGACTTGGTAGGAACCTGATACCTGTATTTGAAAGAGGAACTTGACACATTCTGCTTGGCTTTGTGGGGGATAGAGCTGGGAGCAATGGGTAGAAGTTGTAGACAGTTATAGGCAGGTTTGCTTATTGTAAGGAAAAACTTCTTAACAAGTGGAGTGGAACAAAACTCTAATGAGTTGCCTCTTAGAAGGCAAGATCCCTTTCACTAAAAGTCCTATATTACATCTTATATTACATCACATCTTTACACACAGATCCTTGAGTGATAGTGCCAAGGGCAGAGGCTGAGGTGAGATAGAATAGGATCAGAGAACCTAGCAGAAGGAACCTCAAGAGATCATCTTGTCCAGTGGTTCTTAAGCTTTTTTTTTTTTTTTTTGCATCATAGACTCCCTTTGGCAGTGTGGTGAAGCCTGTGCACCCTTTCTCTGAATGATGTTCTTAAACACATAAAATAGAATTTTAAAATAAATCAATGATATTGAATACAGTTACCAAAATATTTTTTTAAAAAGTTCATGGCCATCTGATCTAGTCCAAAGCTCTCGTTTGACAGATGAGGAAACTGAGGTCCATAAGAAATTAAGTGATGTGCCCATGATTACACAGATAGTAAGTATCAGAGGTGAAATTTGAACCCAGGTTCTCTGATTCTCAAGCTCCATTTTTTTTGAGTATATGGCCCTGCCTCTTCAAGGTCTTTAAAAGAAGGCTAGATTTGTGGATGTTGCAGAGGAGATTCTCATCAAGTACAGCTAGAAATACGTCTCTGAGATCTCTTCCAACTCTCTAATTCTATGTTTTCATCCTCTCTTTCAAAAGTGCCATTAATAGGTAGCTTGACATAGGGGTATATATTTTAGTCAGTTCCAAGAAAGAAAATGTGCAACAGTTTATCTGAACTTTCCTGAAGTCATTTTCAACCATCTTTGGTATTTGGTGATTTGAGGAAAGCCACTGAAAAGTGTATCCTTTTGGTTTTATCCTTTTCCTTGTGTTTTCAAACCACACGTTGATGTCGCCCTTAGCAGGATAAGGAATTTGTAAATGTCCTCTCTCGTTTTCAGAGCAGACCCTGGGAAAAATGTTTCCAACTTCTAGTTTTTTAAAAGATGAAACCCTAGAGCCTTATGGAACCAATTTCATTTTATTTAAGCAAAAAGTGACAATGTGAATTTTTTTCCTCTTTAAAAAATGCAGAACGACTACTACAAGACTGGAAAGTCATTTACTTTAAGTGATAATGCTGCATAAAGAAACAGATCCCTAGCAAGGAATTTCTGGTCTTCAAAGGGCTTTTATGATTGATCTGGGTATGACTCTGGGCTTCAAGGAGGCTAATGGCTGTCAAACAGTGCCACCTGATGGCACATGGCTCCAAATGCTTGACATAATTGTTCTTATTTTTGTTTAACAAGATTAGTCAGTGAGGAACATAATCTTTCCTCAGGTATTGAAGTGGGAACAATGTTGGTTCCTACATTTCCCTCTTTCTTAGCTTTCATAAAATAACATTGTCTGAACCATAATTATAAAGGGTAGTGCTCACTTCCCCAAAGGTAGTGCCTATTTTGGAAGAGGACTCCTGCTGAGGGATGTCTAGGGGTTCTGGGTGTTCAGAGATCTCAGGTTGAGGTGAGAAAGAAAGGTCCATATGAGCAGGACTGTCTAAAAAAAGCAGGCCCTGGCAGGGTGCCACAGTAGGGGGGTGGTGCTGGCCAGCATGGGGAGCACTAGATATCCGGGAAGGGAATCCATAAAGATGCTGACATAGCAGGGGGGAAAGGAAGGACAATGAAGTAAGTCAAGCTTCAACTACTTCATAATTTGCCTGGGTCCAACCATGTTCCTTCCTCTGAAAGGTTGCCTCAACTAGATGTCCAGAGAAAATCAGAAAACTAAAAAAGGTTCCATCTCTAGTCATCATATAATACTTGAGCTTAAAAATAAAAATAAAAGGACATAAGAGATAACCTATTCCTACCTGTTCATTTTACAGAGGCCCAGAGAGGTTAAACAACTTGACCCAGGCCACACAGGAACTTGTGGCTTGACCAAGGTTGCTCAGCAAAGCCAGACAGATTTTAGAAGCCAGGTCTTCTGACTCCCGTTTTGGGACTTTGTCCATTACACCATAATGCCACAAGAAGAATGTGCCCTATGGGACAATCTAACCTTCATCCTGGCCAAGAAAGGACGCACATCCAACACAATAATTTTGCTTCTATATCATTGAGGAGTTCATAAGGTATCTTCCTTAGCTTTTCAACCACAAGATTCTGTACTTCGAAGAGAAGAAGCAAAAACTTCAAAGTTTAGTTTCTTACTCCCTTTATCACACACCAGAATAGCATTCCTTCTGAGGATGCTCCCCAATGTGGCACTCATACTCATGGGGCGGGTCACCAGAGGGTGACCACTACCTAGAGGTTCAAGGGGTGTGGTTCCCTGTAACAATCAGTCCGAAGACATACTCATCTCAAAGCAAAGGTATTTATTGAAATAACAAGAATAGCAGCTACAACACATTGTCTTCACAGACTTGGGGTAAACTCTCCCACAAATACATGTAGTGTCAGCAGGAAGGGTAGGCACATACACAGAGTATAACAATGACAGAATATGTGTGGCCTATTACAACTTAGGCTTATCACACTGCAGAGCTCTGAGGCCTTTCCCACTCCTCATGATATCTTCATGCTTCATGGTATCTGTGCTGGGAAGGCTGCTCCCCTGCAAAGCTGGACCTGCTCCTCACAGGGCACACTGTATTCCCTGGGCTTGCTTTGTGCTTGGAAGCTGTAGCCTCCCATGCCTCCAGCTCCAGGTTCACTTGTGATGCTTGAGTGGCTAACTTCTATGTGCTTTTGGAAAGATCAGGAACCCTTAGCCCAGGCCTGGCAGGAATCTTTCCAGTTCTGTTCTACCGGGCCCTTGGCTCCAAAGCCTGAGAGCAAAGGTTGAGCTTTTCCTTTTTTTTTTTTAAGGCAATTGGGGTTAAGGGACTTGCCCAGGGTCACACAGCTAGTAAGTGTCAAGTGTTTGGTCAGAGGCTGGATTTGAACTCAGGTCCTCCTGACTTCAGGGCTGGTGCTCTATCTACTGCACCACCTAGCTGCCCCACCTTTTCCTTCTAACAACTCTTCTTGGTAACAGGATTGGGTCCTCTTGATGAGAGACCTCACTCTAACTCATGGTACCTATCCAGTACATTTTCTAAATCATCATCATTGCAAGCTAGACTGTAACTAGTCAATGGTCAGTTTCCCCAAAATCATAAAGTAATCTTGGGGTTTATGGTTCCCTAGATTTTTAATTTCCAAGGTTCTCCTGTTGGCCCATGCAAACAAGTTGCTGGGAAAAAAGAAACAATCTATACCTTATTAAGTCTCTGTTACTTGCCCCTTCCAACCGAAAAATTTGTCAAAACCTGAAAAGGGTACACCCATATATTGGTTCTTAGATATCTCCTTATTTCCAACCCAGCTGCATTCATTTTGGACTTTGACTTTTCTACCAAGCCACCAATAAACTCATCATTGGGAAATGTCATTACCTTCCAAGCCCTGGTACTCACATATCCACTTTCATCTTTGTACCACACTTTGGCAAAAAGTGACCAAGGTGGGACCCTTTGGTCTGTAAAGTTACTTGGGATAACGAGTAGGCCTACAGAGGAGTAGACTGACACATCCCTTCTAGAAAACGATTTCGTTGTGGATCCAGAAGCAGTTGGAAGTTGAAGGGGGAAGGAGAAGGTGAGGTCCTTATGAGGACAGCAAGGTTATTGTTATGGTGGTGAGAAAGTAGCCAGGGTATAGGGAAGAGGAGACAATACGCACAAAGATGCCAGAGGTACGGAAGGGAAGAAAAGATCAGGGAACAGCTGTGGTTGTGGTTTGTCCTTTATTCTCAAAGAGGACCATGACATCAGGGAGATGATGACATGACTTGCAATTGACTTTGATTTAAGGGAACAGCTAGGATTTGTTCATATGAAGCACTAAATGTGTGAAGGGGAGTAACTTGTAATAAGTCTGGAAAAACAGGCTGCAGCTGTCTTTTGGAGAGTTTTGAACACCAGGTGACATACCAGGCTGCCTGAGGGATGAATCTTTTCCCACCTGAAAATGGAGTAGGTCAAAGTGTCTGTGTGGATCAGTAGTGAGGTCATGCCCATGAGTGGCCACTCCACTTACAGCCCAGGCAGAAAAGGAGACCCAGTCTCTGTCCCCCTTCCCCCACAAAAAAAGATAATGCAGTAGGCATTGTCATCATACCAATAAAAACGAAAGCAGAGCCCAAAACACAAAAGATGTACCAAAGTGGAATTCAGTGAAAGACACTTGCCAACACAGCATTAGTATTGACATTCCTTCTTCAGTACACAGATGTTTTTGATGATTATTTATAATTTCACTGTAGAAAATAGAACCAATCATAATATTAGTGCTTGGGCTTGTATTACACTGGCTATGTTCACAGCCATCAGGGTCCCAAGATAATGGAGAAGGGTGCTGGAATACAACTATCTCCAATGTTCCTTCTGGGCCTGTGATAAATCTTCATGTCTCCCCACCAGCAGAGAGTTTCCATGTATGTGGAAGGCAGGCAGATGACCTGAGGTTGAGTTGGGTTTGCTTATGTTGAGAAAATGCCTTACTTCTGAGACAGTTTATCAGGAAAGTCTTGCTTTAGATTTGGCCTTGAAGGTTTAGGGAGCACCAACTGATCAGGGGACGGGTGGCTGAGCTTGTGGACTGTCTGATCTCATGATTGGTCTCTTAGGCAGCTTGACTTTTGGCAAATAAGCAGCAACCTTGAGAGGCAGTTACTCTCCCAGGATGGTCTGCCTTCCCAGTTCAAGTTTTCATAACTATCCTGACAGTGACCTTGAAGAAGCTACTATTACTTTGGGGGTGAGGAGCGGGGAGCACATGGGATCCCTGAACAGTAAGGATTATCAAAAAAAGTTACAGAAAAGAAAGAAAAAACCTGTTGAATTTTTAAGAGGCAAGTTAAGAGTTTATAAGTGATTATAATAAACTTAACAACTACTGTTGTTGAGTCATTTCAGTCATGAAATTCTCAATGTTTCAGTCATAAAGACTCTCCATGACCCCATTTGGGGTTTTCTTGGCAAAGATACTAGAGTGGTTTGCCATTTCCTTCTCCAGTTCATTTTATAGAGAAAGAACTGATGCAAACAGGATTCAGTGACTTGCCCAGGGTCACACAACCAGTAAGTGTCTGAGGTTAAACAACTATTGATATATAAACAAAAAGGGTTACCATACACTGAATTTAATGGAAGTGTTTCTTCTGAGAAAGGAAATCTCCTGGATCCAATCCCACACAGGACTCAGTTCATTACTAAGCCATTTTTTTTTAATCAGGAGCACCTTGAATTCTGTCTTGGGAGCAGCAATCACACAGGTCACCAGCCAACAAAGGCCACACATAACAATGGGTTGTTTGAAAGAGGACGAAAAGTCAAAGATAACTCTGAGACTGTGACTAGGAGGATGGTGTTGTCATCAGTAGAAATAAGAACTTTAGAATGATAAACAGATTGTGGGGTGGCGGTGGGGAAAAGGGGCTGAGAGATGATGAATTCTGTTTTAGACATATTGACCTTGAGGTGACATCAGGGCATCCAGGCAGCTGAAAATGCAGGAGCTTAGGAGAGGTCAGAGATGGAAATACAGATCTGGGAGTCATAAATATGTGGCTGATAATCAAAGACATTTGAAGACATTCCAATGAGAGAGTACTGAGAGAGAAGAAGGCTTAGGACAGACCCTTGGGGGAATGTCCATTTTTAAGGGGTGAAAGAGGAAGAGAAGCCAGTGAAAGAGACAGAAACAGCATGATCACACAAGTAGAAGGAAAACGTAGAGGGCACAGTGACACGGTTGGTTGTTGTCCTTAGTTCCTGTAGAGGACCAAAATGATGTCACTATGTTAGAGTCAAGTTACAGTGTGTCCAACTGTGGCTGATCAGACCAATAGGAGCTCAGAAGGCTCTACCACAGATTGGGCACAAATAGTCCACATGAACATTTGGCTGGCGATG
Organism: Vombatus ursinus; assembly: GCF_900497805.2. Lineage (NCBI taxonomy): Eukaryota > Metazoa > Chordata > Mammalia > Diprotodontia > Vombatidae > Vombatus > Vombatus ursinus. The sequence goes on from NW_020954585.1 coordinate 53,552,635, forward strand.
TCTCTGAATTTGCGCATGTCACCTTTCTTCTGAGTTGCTGAAATCCTGCTTTGCTCATAGAGCACAGCACCTTCTTTGATGCAAGCACACCATCCTTTGCCAGCATTTTCCTTATCATGAAATTAATCCCAAAGTTCTTCAGAGAGACCTTAAGAGTGTCTTTGTATCGCTTCTTCTGGCCACCATGTGAGTGCCTTCCTTGTAAGAGTTCTCCGTAAAATAGTCTTTGAGGCAAGCGTAAATGACATAAGAGTCCAGTGAAGAAAAGAGTATTAAGAAAGCAGGAGTACATTAAGCTTAACAGTTAAAAATTTTTCACCATTATAATCAGCACATTCAGAATTATGCAATCTATTAAGCAATTTGTCAAATCATTAAGGAATCATTAAGAAAACTCTGGATAGAGTTCAAAGACACTTGCCAACACATCACCAGTAATCAACACTCTTTCTTAAGTACAGTGAAGTTTTTGATGATTATTTATAATTTCACTGTAGAAAACAGAATTGAGCCCAAGTTCAATGGTTGGGCTGCTATTACACCTGGCTATATTTTCAGAGTAGTTGGGAACAAAGTAAATTATTGGCAAGTTTCTTACTTTTTTCTCTTCTTATATTTCTGTATTTTTTTTTAACTTGGGAAAGGGAAAATCTGAGCAGAATTCACATGCCAAAGTATTACCACTTTGAAAATAGACAATGAATTACACACACACACACAGAGCATTTAGAGGATTAGGATTTTTCAGGTTTATAATCAATAAATTGATTAATATGTGTTCATTAAAATCATAGAATGTTAAAATTGGAATAAAGTTTAGAAATCATCTATTTCAACTTTCTCATTCTAAGATGAGTAAACTGAGGCCTGAGAGGCAGTATGGCATAGTAAATAAAGACTGGCCTTGGAGTCAGTCAACCTGGATTCACTTACATTTGACAAACAATAGTTGTGAGATCATGAGTAATCTACTTAACCTCTCAGTGCCCACAGGTTACTCCGTAAAACTATGTTAATGTTCATCTATATAGAGAGTTTCCACCTAGGAATTTCTGAAATCAGGGATTCCTGCAGAACGACTGAGGCCCAATGAATTTGTGATTTCTTCCCAACATCCATGAAGACTCCTGGGGAGTCTTCTCTTAAGGGAACTTGAATGAAGCCCTAGCTTCCTTACATCTCTGAACTCTCACTTTGGTTCCCTCAGTAGTATTTGGCCATTTGGTCACAGGGCGCTACTTCCACCCTCATCCCTCTATCCCTGTCACCATCCCAATATCAGTCAAGATGTCCTACTGTTCATATCTCTTCTTATTTTAACATATCAAACAAGGTAAAAGAAGAGATCCATTCCAAAGCAAAGCTTAGCTTATAGGTTAGGGATTTCCACCAGCGCCAACTGAGAAAGCAGTCTTATAAATTCATGAAGATACTATCTCAGGACCTAAAAATCAACCAATAATTGTAGGCACCATATTTTCTCTATGATACACCAAGGAGAGCTTTACAAATTCACACCAGGGACAGAACCTCAAGTCCCAATTCTAGCCTTATCCTCCTTGGAATGGATAATCTGTATGGGTGACCTGGGTTGCTTATCTTTCTGATGAAATTTGAAAGCTGATGAGCTTAAAGGTCACCTGGAACTTTTCAGAGGTGGTGAATTTGTATAACATTTCTGGGACTAAGGTTATCTATCTAGGATTTTGGATGCTCTATAAAACTGTATTTCTTATAATCTTGGTAATTAATTAAACTAACATTTATTGAGCGACCAAGTAATAGCAAGGCTATTACTAGTGCTATGCAGTAGTAGATGAAAAAAAATAACTAATCCTAGGCATGCAATGCTTCAATTTAGATGATTGCACCTTACATTATTTCTGTTAAATAATGAGCTCCCCCAACATTCAAAGTTGTAGAACTCGTCTTCATTATTTCTCTTTAAAGTTATTTATGCATATAGAATAACTCATGTCATATTTCTATTTTATTTTCTTTTCCCTCTGGCTAAAGTGCTGTTCATTTATCTTATATATTAGGTTACTTTTTATGGTGCTACTGCTATTATATATAGCCTTTAGTTTATTAGTTTGTGCTGTATATTAAATTATGTTCAAATAAGATTTGCAGGAGAAAAGAGTTTTTCAGCTTACTTTGGAATTTAGGTGACAATTTTGGCAAGTTGATTTTCAAGAAAGAAATTATGAATCTCTAAGGAAAGAGATCTCTATCCTCCTTCAAGTCTGAGATGACCAATAGAGGTCTGCTAGGATACATGCCAGAATGCAACAAATACTATTTCAGTTTAACCTAGCACTTTTTTCAGTGAAAAGAAAGTGTGTTAAGACCCCATGTTGTTCAATTTCATAAAATTTGCCTTGGTACTGTTAGTGCTGAGAAACCCTAACTGTCTAGAAAGGAGAAGGCTTCAGAGTAAGGAACCAGTACTGGCTGTGTGACCCTGGGCAAGTCACTTCATATCTAAGTTCCCCCTGGCAGCCCTCTATGGCCCTAAATTGCAGGGCTGCTACAGATATGCATTGGCAGAGGGAGTATCCTTATGCAGAGTTCCCCATATCAATGAAATTAGCCTCAAAAGAATGATTAGTGCTAATTGCTAGACAAAATCTGAGGTTCAAAGACCAGTAATAATGTGCTAAAGATGCTGCTGCAAGAAGCAGACAGATTCTGCCAGGTGACAGATTCTGCCAGATCTAGCTACTACCATCAAGGTCTGCTGGCTCCTGGGGCTCCGTGTACCAATCACTCTCAGCTCTAAGTGATTTAGTGTCCTCACACAGAGAAAAGTTCTGAAAGCATCTTTGTAGACATGGGGTAAATATTTACTCTATCCCATGACAAATTTGGAGATTCCTTCCACCTATCTTTCCCATGCCTTTTAATTTACTTAATATATAATAAAGTCTGAGGTTTATGGGGCCAGAGAATTGCTTAGTAATGCAACATAGTAACCTGGAATGGCAACACAACTTAAGACAGTGAACCTAGCCCCTCAAACCTTATCTCATTAATGGTTGAAAGTTACTTATTTGTTTCCCCTCTGTAAAATGGGCACATAGTGCTCTCCTTTCCAATGCTAAATCCTATGATTCTGTGACAGTAACCCCAACTTTTGACATTTGGAGCTAGAATATAAAATATATTTATTAAATGTAGCAAATGGAAAAAAGTTTAGGGATCTCAAATAGCATTATCAAGAGCTGCGCCTGAGTAACAAGAAGCTAGTTTGGTTTTTACTCTGCTTCAGGACAGTTATGCTCCCAGCATATCATAGATTCTCTGTGACTACCTGTTCATTTGTGGCAAATGTTCACTTACAACACATACCCCAGAGAGGCCTATGGACCCTTAGAAGAGGATCTAGTGATAGGGTAGGGTTGTTTGAGGCTGATAAAGCCACCTGGAAAAACCCCAAACAAACAGAACTATTCAAAAAGTGAATGTGAGGTTTCTCTTGGGAGTTGTATGTACAATGCTGAATTATGTATTTCCATAAATACTGTTTACAGCCAGTGACTACCTCATGTCAATAAAAAATGAATGAGCAACCTATCCCCTCAAATGGAAAAATAAGTAGGATAAGTGTTTACCAGCCTTATGCAGAACAAGCGAGGGAATAATCTCTCTGTGTGAAGAATCATCTGGTAGCTGAATATCCTGAAGTACACTGTTCATACTGCCTGTTTTCCAGGAGGTTTTGACAGCATTTGAATAAGTGATTAGAGCAACTTCTTAATTTATAAAAATCACATAATGTCTGAAAAATAGAGCAGGCAAAAAAAGACACTAAAATGCAGAAAATATGTATTGAACTCTCTATTCCCTGATTATTCATAATATATTGTTAAATAGGGGTTTTTAAACATTCTTTTCCAATGTCCTTTGCCAAGCAGTAGCAGGTGTCATGCTTGACTCTCACCACTTGATGGCAGGAATCAAATAGACTTGACACTGGAAAGTAGGGTAACAGAATCACTGAATCTCGGCTAGAAGGGAATTAACAAATTGCTTGGTCCAACACCTCCATTTCAAAATGAGGGTGACTGTCCTCAGAGGCATCTCAAACTCCACGTGCCCAAAACAGAGCTCATTATCTTTTCTCCCAAATCTATTCCTCTTTTGAACTTCCTTGCTTCTGCTGAGGGTATAACCATCTTTCCAATCACCCAGGTTCAAAACTCCTCCTTCTTCCTTATCTCACGTATCCAATCAATTACCACATCTCAATGTTTCTACTTCTATAACATCTCTTGCATCCATCCCCTTCTCTCCACTCACATAGCTACCACCACAGGTCAAGGTCATCATCATTCTTCACCTGGACCTAAGAGCTTCCTAACTGGTTTCCCTCTCTCAAGTTTCTCCCCACTCCAATCCATATCACCACCAAAATCACCAAAGTGATCAATCACCTAAAGTGATTTTCCTAAAGTTCTTATTTGACCATACCACTTACAAATCCTTCTGTTTGCCATTTAAAATCCTTCACAACCTGGCCCCAACTTACCTTTCCAGCCTTATTAAACAGTATGTACGCCACAGCCCAACCAAACTGGCTTTCTTCCATACCTGCTGCTCCATTTCCTCTCCCTACATGGCAGGCAGTCCCTTGCCTCTATTCCTAAGATGCTTACCAGCCTTTAAGTTCTCTAGTTTTCTTTAAGGAACAACTCAAAAGCTATTTTCTAATGAAGTTTTTCCTGACCCTTATAGTTGTTAGTGCCTTTCCCGCAAAATTACATTGCATTTTTACATATGTGTATGTTTATATAGTCTCCTCTGGCTAGAGACTGTAAGCAGCTAGAGAGCAGGAACTGTTTCACTTTTGTCTTTGTATCGCCCTCATCTGGCACACTTAATAAGTGCGTGTTGATCGATTATGTGTTGGTGAAGATCAAAAAGCAAGTCATTAAACTGGCTAAAATTAGAATTTCAGGCTTCTGACTTCCCCGCCAATGAAGCTTTACACTGCACCACAAGTTGGCACTTGTTTCTCTATGATGCCCCCAGGGTGGGTCACCTTCATTCCTCTCCCTTTCCAGATTCCTTTTATGTGTTGTCTTCCCCCCCATTAAAATGGAAGCTCCTTGAAGGCAGGAACTGTCTTTCTTTTTGCTTGTATTTGTATGCCCAGAACTTGGCACAGTGCCAGGCATGTCTTAAGTACTTAATAAATGTTTGTTGACTTGCCTTGAGACATATTTTTCTGGGGGTAACTCTTGGCATAATGATTTTATTATTGCCAGAGATGAGTTGGGGTTCCAGTATTTTAAAAGCTCATGTGTAAACTAAAGAGGAAACAGAATGTGTAAAAGGGAACCAAACATAGGTGGAAAGAAGAAAAAATAACAATAACTCCCCCCTCAAAAAAACCCCACCAATAATAAATACAATTAAATAAAACAAGCATTTAACAAGTGCCTACTATGTGAAAAACAAAAGTGAACTTGCCCTCAAGGGGTTTATACTCTACTAAAACAGTTACTAAAATGATCAAAGCTTTGTTTCAAAAGTGACACACTTATAAGTTAGATTTTCTTACAGCAGGATTTCTAGGACTCTCCCCTTATCCTTGTCTACTTTTTACCACTTTCTGATGAACCTATTGCATCTCCTCTTACATTACTCTATGAATGCCTTGAGAACTCTGACAGCTGGATTGTTTTTGTATCAGCCTAGAGCTTTGCATTTTGTAGAAATTTATTTTTGCTAAATTGAATTAAATGTTATTTTCAAGGCTTTCACCTCATACAAAAAGCCCTGACCTAAAGATACTAGATTCTGTGGTTGGATGTCAAAATGTTAGGAAAAATTCAATACTCCAATTACTTTTGTTTAGTGTTGCACTAGGGTAGGTGAGATTAATGATTTGTATTTTAATCTGGACTAACACCTGAGACTAAGGTGTGGCTGGCTTCAACAACAACTTGGAATAATTTTATGTCTACTTATGAACCCAAGAACTCTATGATCATTTAAACAGCATTTAAGCTCTCTAGTTTTCTTTATCAATTCTATCTTTATCAATACACATTATGGAAATTTTTTCATGTAAATCATTAATAATTTAAAACCTCCTGAATTGGATTCTTTGTATAGTAATAAAAAGACTGATTACATTGCTTAAAATTTAACCATGTATAATTAACCACAAATGGAAGGCAGTATGTGACAGGTTAATAAAAGGCAAAAACAGCCAACTTGTAAATCTCCAACATTATGACTAAGTGGGCTGGTGTGTCATCTGTACAAATAAAGAAAATGTGATTTAAAGAAGTGGGAAGATGGATCTTTATCCATAATTCATTTATTGCAAAATGCATTTATGTATCTCTTCTATATCCAGGGGCCTGGTGGTTGTTGGTAAAGAAATTAATAAAATAAAAAAGCATTCCTAGAATGCGAAGTGGCAAGAAACGGAGGGTGGAATTTAGCAGATAGGTATAAAACATAAAGGGAAGCTGATCATATTTAGAATCATCAAGTTGTAAAATGCTAGTCTTAGAAGGGCCCTTAAACACCATTCATTTCAATACCCCAGTTCTACATATGATCAAACTGAGGACAAAAGTAGTGAAGTGACTTGTGCATGATCACGTAGCTGGTCGAACTGGAAAAGCACCAAATTATTTTTATCAAGAGACATGGGAAAATGTTATCTAAAGCTGACAAAATCATGGGGCAGCAATCAATGAGGTTTCATGGATGTTTTATCATATACAGCACTTTCCTTTGAAAAGTAATGTACAAGGGGCAGCTAGGTGGCACAGTGGATAGAGCACCGGCCCTGTAGTCAGGAGGACCTGAGTTCAAATCTGATCTCAGACCAAACACTTGACACTTACTAGCTGTGTGACCCTGGGCAAGTCACTTAACCCCAATTGCCTAAAAATTAAGAAAAGAAAAAAAAAAGAAAAGTAATGTATAAACCATGCTTTTTCTTTTTAAAAATTTTTTTGGGGGAAGGGAACCTGAATTAAGTGCCCAGGGTCACACAGTTAGTCAGTGTCTGAGGCTAGATTTGAACTCAGATCTTCCTGATTCCAGAGCTGGTGCTCTTGCCACTGTGCTACCTAGTTGACCCTAATCTGTGCTTTTTTTTTTTTTTAAGAGCTTTCCTTTGTGGCATTTTTAGTCCCTCAGGCCAGAGTCTAGTCCAGGGATGGGGAACCTTCGACCTCAAGGCCACATGTAGTCCTCTAGGTCCTCAAGTGTGGCCCTTTAACTAAATCCAAACTTCACAGAACAAGTCTCCTTAATAGAAGGATTTGTTCTGTAAAACTTGGACTCAGTCAAAAGGCTGCACCCACACTGGTGCCTCGAGGCTGCAGGTTCCCTACCTCAGGTCTAGTCACATATCTCAACAGACAATGGACTCATTAAACTCATAGGACACTTATTTAGAAACCAGAAAGTCCCTTAAGGGGAAGCAACTAGGTGGTGCAGTAGATAGTGTTCTGCTTGGAGTCTGGAAGACCTGAGTTCAAATTTGGCCTCAGATACTTACTAGCTATGTAACCCTAAACAAGCCACTCAACCTCTCTCTGCCTCAGTTGCCTCAGCTGTAAAATGGGGATAATAACTGCACCTACCTCACAGGGATACTGAAAGGATCAAATGAGATAATATTTGTAAAGTGCTTAGCACAGTGCCTGGCACACAGTAGGTGCTATATAAATGCTTATTTTCTTCCTTGTTTTAATTTACAAAGGGCATAAACCTGGTTAGCAAATTACTTGACCGGCAGTTACCATATTACAAACTATCATTCCCCAAAAGTTCATTTGTAAATCAGCTGTTCAAACTCAAAATGCATTTTATCATAGAAATAATGTTCCCATCTTGGTGCCTCCCGGTCAAGTCCTTTCTTTCCTTGAAGGACCAACTCAGTGTCCTTTCTATGTAACTTTCTTTGGCCCATTCCCCAGCTCCAGCGAAAGGTTCTGCTCCAGTTTCCCGCCTCCAGTTTTTTAGTGCTTTTTGCCTGGACCTTGACTTCTGTACTGGACACATTCTCACTTGGATCATGTTCTTTTTTGTACATCTTTACCCTTATGTGTTAGTTTCTTGAGAGCAGGGCACATTTACATCTATAAGATTCAATGAATTGGAGCTAAGAGGGGATTGGACCAATCCCCTCATTTTACAGATGAGGAAACCTAAAGAGGTGAAATGACTTGCTTAAGTTCACAGTCAAGAAATATAAAGATAGTAGTTGAACCTAGCTCTTTGGACTCCAAATCCAGCATTCTTTCCACTATACTTTGCTACTTCTCCTCTACAGGAGGAGCTAGGTGGCACCGTGGATAGAATTGCTGAGCCTAGAGTTGGGAAGATCTGAGTTCAAATTCAGTCTCAGACACTTACTAGCTGTGTGACCCTGGCCTAGTCACTTGACCCCTATTTGCTTCTGTTCCTCATCTGTAAAATGGGGACACACGGAAGAAGGAAATGGCAAACTACTCCAGTATCTTTGCCAAGAAAACCCCATGGACTTGTCCGTGGGTCACAAAGAGTCAGATATGACTGAACAGCGACAATAACATCTACCATTATAAGTACCTAGTACAGGGCCAAGCACAGGGTAGGCGTCTAATAAATGTTTTTATCATTGGATTTGACTATAAACTATAGTTAAATTCCCAGATCTGTGCCAAAGCAATGTTATTAATAATAGTATTAGTATGGTACAAGGGAAGAATCACTGACTGGAGTCAGGGGACTTGGTTTCAAATCCCATCAAGTCACTTACTTGCAAGCTTGAATAGCCTTCCTCAAGGTCAGCCTCAGAGTGCAGCCTCCGTCCCTTGATTTGGAGGACGCTATCTCCAACTGCAATCTGCCACTTTGAGTTTAATGGTTTTCACCTGATTTTCAGCTCATAGACACAATTCTTTTTTGATGAAAAACTTAACTAAGGCAATAGCCAAACTGACTATTCTCTTCTTTTCTCATCAAAATAGTTGTCCTCATAAACTCTACACGTGGCCCTTACGCCAAGTTGTTTGTTGTTGCTATTGTTGTTATTCTAGTTTCTAGCCAATGCCCCCAGGTCCCATTACTGTGCCACCCCTCTCCCAGTTCTGCCTTCTCCATCCCTTCTACCCTGTGAGGTTGAGGATATGAATGAGATCCTCTACTTTCCCTCCCCGTCAAAAAATCAAAACCAAAACAAACCTCTGTAGAGTCCTTTTGAGACAAAGCTCCCTCCTCATCCTTTGTTGGAAGTTCCTGAATTTCCTATATATCTTTGTTCGGTGACCAGTTCAAGTAAACTACCTTGCTATCTTTGTAAAATAAGATAAGAAATTTAAGCACCTGCTTTTTGTTCAAGTATATTTGGTTCTACATCATGATCATACAATTTTAGAGCTGGCGGCCTTACAGATAACTGAGTCTAACAACTCCATGTTACAGTTAAGGAAACTGAGGCCCACTTGCCTGTGATGGGATACGGACCGAAGTACTTGGACTCTAAATCTAGTGTTCTTTCTACTACACCACACCACGCTCTTAGATAATGCCATTTAGATAATGGAATCATAGAGACCTCTAAGCCCACTTAGGCCAACTTGCACCCAAACAAGATTCCAATCCACCACTGACCTGACAAGTATTCATCCTCTTTTGCCAGAAGACCTTCAGTGAGGAGGATGCTGCTGCTTTCTACTTTTGAAGAGCTCTCATTGGGTTAGGAAGTTTTTCTTTGTATCAAGACTAAATTTGCCCCTTTACAACTTGGTACATTCCTACCAGTTCAGCTTGCCAGAGCCTAGCAAAACAAATCTGATCCCTCTTCAATTTAAAGCTATTTGTGTATATAGTTTCTGCAAAATTACATTTCTAAAAGTATCTTTAATGTTGATTAAATACCACCTTCAAGGAAATAAGAGCCATCCCAGCAACATGTGGGCCTTTCCCCAATGATTTTGTCAGCTGCCTATTCAAATAACTATTTATTTTTCTGCTGTTACCTTTAAACCTTGAACGTGCATGCAGACATAATGCTACTTACTGTAATAAAGTCCTTTTGCTTGTTTAGTCATTCCTTACCTTAAGAATAAATCTTTAAAGTGGAACATTAGCAAATTCCCCTAGATAAGTTTATATCATAGAAAGTATTCTCATTGTCCATCATAGCTATAATATCTTCTGAAATCTCCAACATATGAGTTATGAGAATGTGTCCTCATAAATCTAGGCTGGCTGTCTCAGATCAAATTCTGCTTTTCAAGCAATTTCCTGGCTAAATCCTCTCACATCATTTTAAATATTTTCCCATACAATGGATGTTAAGCCAACTATGATCCTTTACTGAATTATGTCGTATTTGCCACCTTCCAGCTCTTGGGAGCCCTGCCCCTTATGAGTAGACTTCTAAAAATATCATTTAAGACACCAACTAATTTCTAATCCTAGTTTCTATTAAAACTGATGGATGGGTGCTTCATTCCTAGTCTTTGTGCATAACCATTTCTAATCACCAACATTATGCCTGCTTCAGATTAGCCAGGAGGCCAGGAATCATTTGCCCAATGAACCTTTTCTGAGGTAGACTGGGGGAGGGAAGGGGAAGGGAGTGGTATCCAGAACCTCTTTGGTTGAAGTGGGGTTCCTTAGGTAGCATTTCCTTAAGTGATGCTGGTCCCATATTATGGTAGAAGCAATTATGATTTCTAGCCACTCAAAAATCAGTTTTTTAAAACACTATGTACTGATGTCCAAATTCTTAGCAATCACCTAGTTCAAACCCCTCATGAAAAAATAACTGTGACCAGAGAAGTAAGGTGACTTGTCCTCAAGTTATTTACATAAATAGTACATGGGCAGAGCTGGGACTCAAATACAGCACTCATTCCTTAGGTAGCTAGTGGAGCAGTAGCTAGACTGCACTTAATAAATTTTTATTGATTGATTATTGTTGTTATTATTATTATTATGCCCAGGGTTCTCCTGTCGGTCACAATCAGAGCATGGTGACTAAGGTTCTGCCCCAGGATGCAGATATAGAGGTAGGGTCAGGTGTTGGTGCTTCTGAACCGCGTGGACAACTGCACCTATGGCCTAGCTTGCTGCTAGCTAATGCTCTATAGTCCCTTAACTGGCCCACTCCTCCCCACCTCTTAGCCTTTCCTTCTTCCCTCTAATCTTCTTGGGGTAAGAGCCTTTCTGGCCCATTCCTGTAAACTATACCTTTTCCTCACCCCCCAAACAAGAAAAACTCTAGGTAGAGGTCTAGCCATCCACTCAATCCTTTGTTGCGGATTCCTATCTTTATTATGTACCTGGGGCTAGAGACAAGCTTGGATTATCTGTGCCAGACAAGGGCTTTACCTTACTAAGTGTACCAGAAGTAGTAATTTATTGCTGTACCTCTGTATTTACCTTCTAGTGAGCTATAAATAACAATACCTCTGGACATCAATAATGAAATCCAAAAAGTAACAGTAGGTTCTACCTCCATGTTGAAACTGTTAGGCAAAAAAAGCAAATACAACATATCTTTTGAACTCTCAAAAGGATTTGGCCTGAAAGTAGGAAAACTGGCCTTTCCACTTTTTAACCAAAATTAGGATGTAAGACGGGACCATGTTTTCTAGCAGGTACCATTTGTATTCCTCACTTTGTAGATTGCCTCAAACTAGTTCAAATGAGCTAAAACCAGTACAGTTTCCTGCTTTCTAATGAACTTAACTTAGTCTCCTGGTATGCTCCTTATTTATAGCACTCAAGGGATCTGAGTAACTGCCAATTATTATTGTGGGGAAGGTAAAGCACCTTAAATGTGTTTTACACCTTTACCCTGAAGCAGAAAATCAGGAGAAAGGGAAAGGAATGGGATTCAGTTGAGCACAACACTCAATTTAAATGAATACTTATGTACAGTACATAACGGCCTATATTCCTGCCTAATTCTCGACCTGTGGATTTACAGGGTGAGCAGGATTTACAGCTGCTTATTGAATTTTGCTCCTGTAGCTACGGTTACATAATTATTCATTTAACCTGTTTGTGCCCATTTTTATGGGGCTCCTAATTCTCCTTTTTAGTAAATCTGTGTACCTTTTAGAAAAGCCCTGTTGCTTATACTCTTCACCACTCCTTAACCACACTGGCCTGTGTTGTCCTTTTGCTTCCTTTGACTTTAACAGGAATGAGTTCCCATCGCAGGAATTTCTAATGCGTGTTCTATGTGAGCTTATGTGAAGCGCTTGGGACATGCTGAGTCGAAGATAACGAAGGTATCACATCAGGAGGATGCACAATGCACACTTGAACATTAAATATACTTACAGAAAACATCGGTGCTTAAGCTCTTACCTGCTAGAGCCAAGGAAGGAAAATAAGAGTCTGCATAAAGGCTATGAGCAGTGTTAATGGGGGGGGGGGAAATATGATTGCACTGGGGGTGTTCTGTGGTCAACTCAAACCAGTCTTCCAGAGCTGATTGTTAAATTTTCAGAGCGAACATTTACATCATGGAGATGGGCAAAAGTAGGGGTATCTACGTCGTATAGTGGACAAAACACTGGCCCTGGAATCAGAAGGATATGAGTGCAAATCCAGCCTCCGACACTTACTAGCTGTGTGACCCTAGGCAAGTCATTTAACCCGAATGCCTCAAAAAACAAAGAAATTGGCAAAAGAAACAAAATCAGGGCTTGATCTACTGTTTTGTTGATTGTCCAGATTTAAGAAATGATGCAGCTTAAACTTTTTTCTTTAAAAAAGTTTTATTCTTCTTATTTTTCCTATTCTTACAAACTTGACAAATGTCAAAAGTGTATCTTGAGTACAGTTCTCTTTTCCCCTGCCCCCCCCAAGGTGGTTGCTAAATACTTACCAGCACATCTCTGGGTAACACAGAATTAAATGACTTTCAATGTGTCATTTCCAGACACTCTCCAGGTTAAGGCAAATTCAACTGTAGCCAAAAAAGCATCCAGCCAAAACAATGAAGCACAACACAGTACCTACCCCTTCATCACTGTCTGGGATACAGGCCAGTGTCTGCTGTGTTTTTTCCAACTGCCTTCAAGGCAACATGGTATAAAATGATAGCATCCCTGTCAGGTATCGTATTCAAAATGTTACATTGTTTTACATCCACAATTCACCCATACTTCACAGGGAGTGATACTGTAAAGCATATTATTTAAAAGAAAAAAAAAAAAGCCAAATCCAAAACCAAAAACTCCTAGAGTTAACTACAGAAAAATGAGAACTGGAGCATACTGTGAGATTTAGTAGAGGTTAAAAAAAAAAGGTGAAAATACTCTCTCTGTGCCAGCTGAAGCCCCCTATTCTGTGTGTCCATCAAAAAAGAGGGCATGGAGGGACAGCTAGGTGGTGCAGTGGATAGAGCTCCGGCCTTGGAATCAAGAGGACCTGAATTCAAATCCAGGTTCAGACATTTGACACTTACTAGCTGTGTGACCTTGGACAAGTCACTTAACCCCAATTGCCTCACCAAAAAGCATAAACAAAAAAAAAAGAAGTCTTCAACCAAGGCAAAAAAAAAAATTATGGGGCAGCTAGGTGGTGCAGTGGATAGAACACCGGCCCTGAAGTCAGGAGGACCTGAGTTCAAATCCGGCCTCTGATCAAACACTTGACACTTACTAGCTGTGTGACCTTGGACAAGTCACTTAACCCCAATTGCTTCACTAAAAAAAAAAAAAGAGAGAATGGCAGAGAGATGTCCGATCCTGAGTTCTATTCAGTTGAATTCCTCAGCCAGAGGATAATAAGCCAGAAGATCAAATCCACAAATATTGTTTTTCATATGTATAAGATACAAAAATGAAAACCAAAATCACTAATTGTATTAGTTTCTTAGGAAAAATAATAGATTTGGAGCTGGAAGGGACCTTATAAATCTTTTAGTCCAGCCTTCTCATTTTACATACGAGAAAACTGAGGTCTAGGGAGGTGAAATGATTTGTCTAAAGTCCCACAGGTAATTATTGACACAAGTAGGATGTGGACCAGGGCCTCTCACTGCAGATTCTCTCTCTCTCTCTCTCTCTCTCTCTCTCTCTCTCTCTCTCTCTC
>NW_020954585.1:53566723-53609867 GCF_900497805.2 Vombatus ursinus
TCTCTCTCTCTCTCTCTCTCTCTCTCTCTCTCTCTCTCTCTCTCTCATTCTCTCAGAAATTGGCATTAAGTGACTTGCCCAGGATCACACAGCTAGTAAGTGTCTGAGGTGAAATTTGAATTCAGGTCCTCTTGACTCTAGGGCCACTGTTACCCAGCTACCTTTCTCCCCCTTCTCCAGTCCCCATTTGTTCTTTCCACTGTACCCCGCTTGTCCCTCTAGCTTTACCTGTGAATGGACCATCAAGTTACATATTTGGACTGTAAGTCAAAAGCAGGCAAGGATAGCTGGGTACTGGCAATACTTTCACGATCTCCTTAAAGAGCTATCACCAGCTCCTGCCCTTCCAACAAGACCCTAAATCAAAGTACCTTCTGCCAAACTCTGCCAGCTGTCCAGGTGGATCTTAAAGTGTCAAGGATAACAATGATCTCTCAGTCAACATCTCCTCCCTCCATAACACAAGATTTAATGACTAAAGCTGTGGATGAGCTCTTGCTGAAAGCAAATCGACTGCTGGAGATGCCTAGGAAGTTGCTGTAAACCAAATCCTGTTTCCTCTCTATCCAAAGAGGGGCCAGAAGACACCTGCTGAGGGGGAGGAGATGAATGAAAATCCAAATCTGATTTGAACATCCCCCTGCAAATGCAGTCCAAGTCCTGGTTTCTGCCTGTGATCCAGGAACAAGTCAAGAAAGGGATGGTAATTTATCACTACAATTAGGAATTATTGTGTTCAGTGGCTTTAGTTACTGGCACTGAAAGACAGAATCATTTTCCAAGGAAAGATCTATTTAGCAGGCTGCTATTGCTGGGACCTTAGGGGTTGGCATTCACTCTTTCCTTTCTGTTGTTTAGAAGGTTTGCAATTGTTTTCTTTTGCCCTCTCATTTTAAAATCCATATCCCTACCCCTTCACCAAATTTCTTCTTTCCCTTCAGGCACTGTGCTCTAGATGTATGTGGAATCTATTGGGAGTACGGGAATGGGGGATGGAATAAGTGATGAGGCCTAATAACAGATCCAATTATGGGATACATATAATGTAGGCTTAGAGATTCCATTTCAACTCAGTTTATCTCACTTGGCCTTTGTTCTCTCTGGAGAACATTATTTTACTTCTGGAATATTCAGCCCACAGACTGAAGGGGAGTCCAGCGGCTGATCAGAGGGGGATTGCAGGGATCTCTTTGCTGGCACAGGATTCTCTTGCTTTGCCCTGCTTGTGATGAGGATGGGATCTAGACCCCAAAAAGGAAAAACCCTAGACTTTCCCACATGGCCAAATCTCTGGCATTTGCCTGAGGCTATAATTCCATCAACTGGCCTTTCATTATGGCTACACCCAATCTCTCAATTCTCTATTACCCTTAAGTAGTTTAGCCCTCCATTGTTTTACCTCCTTATGCACCAGGCCATTTCCAACCCTTAATCCTACCTAGGCTCCATTCTCCCTTGGCCACATGGTCCAGGTCCTTGGAGTTCTATTACCTCATTACTTGGCCATTCCTAGATCTCTCCCATAGTCTTTCTGTATATAAGGTCCATCTTGTCTCCATTAAGATGCTCTGATTCTTATAATCTAGCCACTGCTCAAATTTTTACAATCCAGCCAATAGCTCACTAATGTTCAGACTCCTTAAGAGTCTAGCCAATATGACAGATGTTCTAATAAACCTTGCCTTTGGCTGAAAGGAGGCTTGGGTTGAATTCTTTTGGGCAGGACCCGTGATCTTAGGGTCGCAGCACCTCTAAACCTCAACACTTGGATCTGGGTCACAGTTCTGGGTGGCAGTCCTGGGGCAAGGAGGAGCGCTGGTGTGGTGGAGCTTGTAGTGGTGGTAGAGAGGAAATCCTCCTCACAGTTTCAAGGTAGAAAAGAGTACTTGTGGTCACTCATAGACCAAAGCACAGGCCAGGAAAGGAGTAAACACCTTGCCCCTTATCATACCACCTTGGAAAAACTAAAAATTTACAGGTCCCTAGAAGTATCTCTGAAAACAGCTACACAATACCCCTGAAGCTTGGGACAGTACATTCTCCACACTGGAAGCAGACCCCTTCCTTAACAAAGAGTTTATAACTCAAGTAATTTGCTGAGATCACAAACAAACTTCACAAAAAAAGTCAGATCATAGAATCTTTCTTTGGTGACAAAGAAGATCAAAACATACAATCAGAAGGAAGCAACAAAGTCAAAGCTCCTATATCCAAAGCTTCCAAGAAAAATATTAATTGGTCCCAGGCCATGGAAGACCTCAAAAAGGATTTTGAGAAGCAAATAAGAGTAGAGGAAAAACTGGGAAGAGAAATGAGAGAGATGGAAGAAAATCATGAAAAACAAATTAACAGTTTGCTAAAAAAGACCCCAAAAAATACTGAAGAAAATAACACCTTAAAAAAAATAGCCTAGCCCAAATGGCAAAAGAGGTCCAAAAAGCCAATGAGGAGAAGAATGCCTTAAAAAGTAAAATTGGCCAAATGGAAAAGGAAGTTCAAAAGCTTTCTGAAGAAAATACTTCCTTAAAAATTAGAATGGAGCAATTGGAAGCTAGTGAGAAATCAAGACACTGTAAAACAAAACCAAAAGAATGAAAAAAAAAAAGAAAAGAATGTGAAATATCTCATTGGAAAAACAACTGACCTGGAAAATAGATCCAGGAGAGATAATTTAAAAATTATTAGACTATCTGAAAGCCATGATAAAAAAAAAGCACCTAGACATCATCTTTCAAGAAATTATCAAGGAAAACTGCCCTGATATTTTAGAACCAGAGGGCAAAATAGAAATGGAAAGACTCCACCTATCACCTCCTGAAAGAGATCCCCAAAGGAAAACTCCTAGGAATATTGTAGCCAGATTCCAGAGTTCCCAGGTCAAGGAGAAAATATTGCAAGTAGCTGGAAAGAAACAATTCAAGTATTGTAGAAACACAATCAGGATAACCCAAGATTTAGCAGCTTCTACATTAAGGGACTGGAGGGCTTGGAATATAATATTCCAGAGGTCAAAGGAGAGAGGATTACAACCAAGAATTACCTACACAGCAAAACTGAGTATAATCCTTCAGGGGGAAAAAATGGACATTCAGTTAAATAGGGGACTTTCAAGCATTCTTGATGAAAAGACCAGAGCTGAATAGAAAATCTGACTTTCAAATACAAGACTCAAGAGAAACATGAAGAGGTAAATAGGAAAGAGAAATCACAAGGGACTTATTAAGATTGAACTGTTTACATTCCTGCATGGAAAGATGATATTTGTAACTCATGAGACCTTTGTCAGTATTAGGGTAGTTGGAGAGAAAAAATATATGTACACATAGATAGATAGATAGACAGACAGACAGACAGACAGACAGACAGACAGACAGACAGACAGATAGATAGATAGATAGATAGATAGATGGATGGAGGTAACAGGGTGAGTTGAAGATGAAGGGGTGATATCTGGAGAATAAAATTAAGGGGTGAGAGAGGATTATACTGGGAGAAGGACAAAGGGAGAGGTAGAATGGGGTAAATTATCTCACATAAAACAGACAAGAAAAGGCTTTTACAGTGGAGGGGAAGTGGGGGAAGGTAACAACGAATAAGTGAATCTCATTCTTATCTGGATTTGGCTTAAGGAGGGAATAACATATACACTCAATTGGGTATGGAAATCTATCTTACCCTACAGGAAAATGGTGGGGGGAAGAGGACAAGAGAGCAGGGGGATGATAGAGGGGAGGGCAGATTTGGGGTGGGGGTAATTAGAAGCAAACACTTCTAAGGAAGGACAGGTCAAAAGAGAGAATAGAATAAATGGGGGGTGGGATAGGATTAAGGGAAATATACTTAGTTTTTCACAACATGACTACTATGGAAGTGTTTTGCATGACTACACATGTTTTGAGTTGCTTGCCTTCTCAATGGGTGGGGAGGGAGGAAGGGAGAAAATTTGGAACCCAAAGTTTCAAAAACAAATGTTAAAAAAATTGTTTAAAAAAAAACTGTTTTCACATGCAACTGGGAAATAAAATATACAGGAAATGAGGTATAGAAATCTATCCTACCCTACAGGAAAATTGAAGGGGAAGGGGATAAGAGAAGGGGGGTGGGGAGATAGAAGGGAGGGCAGATTAGGGGAAGGGGTATTCAGAGTGCATGCCATCTTGGGGTGGGGGGAGAGATGAGATGGGGAGAAAATTTGGAACTCAAAATCTTGTAGCAGTGAATGTTTGAAAACTAAAAATAAATTAATTAATTAAAAAAAAAAACTCACCTATGAGCCAAAACAAAGGTAAAAAACAAATTAATAGCTTTGGACCATTGTGATTTTATCTGGGACTAGACTGAACACTGTCCATATAGACTTAAATCTCTAACTTCAGCAGCGGTCCATGGTATTAGATCCAGATGAGATAAAAATTTTAAAATTTGGGGTACGTATTTTACATCCAGAAATGCTAAATGACAGTATGGATCTACTTTACCAAAAGATAAATCAATTTTAGAACAAAAATAGGATCAAAAATAGAAACAACTTCTGAGACACCAAGAGAAGCCACAAATGACTCACAGTTTTGGGGTTTTTTTTTCTCTCCCAGTGATTACAGTATAAAAATTTAAATCTAGAAGCACTTTCTTTTCTTTCCAATTCAGATACATACCCAATGCCATACTAGTTGTACTGTAAATACACATTTTAACTCAATTCTATATGTATTAAGTACCTCCCACATTTAGAAGGCCAGCTAGGTATTGGCCTAACAAAGAAAAATGTAAGCCTTATGGAATAAGCAAATATCAGCTTATCTAACAGATGAACCCAAATGTATCTTTTAAGTCACCTTTCAAAAATATGCTTCCTTTTGTGAAAAGGCTAAGAATTTAGATGTCCTCTTATTTTTTTCCTTAACCTGATACACTGGATATAACTAACAACTTTGCTATTGACCTGAAGAAAGTTGCAGTGCTCTTTCAAAATGGCAGAAGACACATTTTTCAGTCTTTAATGTCTAGTGTCTTTTTTAGAAGTTCCCACCCTTTGACTACCCATTATGTCAGTCATCTTTGTGAGAAAAATTAAACCTGAATCTATTTCATTTAATCAAATAGAGTTCAGAGAGGAAAGTTGCTGAAAACTAGGCCTACATGGGCCTATATGTGGAGCCTTGGTTGCTCAATCAATGCAACAATTTTATTGGAACAGTAAATATTAATATTGCTACTACCTATTTTACTAATAATGGTGCTTCTTCAATGAGTCTGTGATCTATCTCATTGATGGAGGTTATCCTTTTTATTGGTACAGATAGAAACCTATCTGTGCCTTCATATCCTGCTTGATTTTTCCATGGATCTTCCATGGAGCATCCTTCCAATATGATGGCCATCTTCTAGTCTTTTACATAAAAATATAAAAACATTTTTCAGGGCAAAAATAGACTAACTGTATGTTATCCCTCATTTATACCCCATGATTGGATGATATTCTTTTCCTATCATATCTGTCCTCAGTGATATCCCTTGTACCACTTTCTGAGCATAGGTCACCAGTGGAAATATTACTGCTTACTTGCATCCACTATGCATCTGTGAATCTGTGAGGATTATAATTGCCCAATGTGTAAGAAAAACCACTGAGATAGAGCTCTGAGCCAATGGCACTTTATTAAAGGGTCCATGCTCCCCTCTAATGAAGTGGACCCCAGACCCTCCTCATGGTCTGAGATGCTCATTTCTTCCAGGGCCTTTTTTTAATAAAAACTTAATACCAGATTTGATACTTTAACACTCCAGAGGCGCTACACAAAACACATAATCCTATTGGTTGATGGACCTTACTCTTGAGGGCCAAAGATGACGTTTCAGAGGAGGGGGTGTGGGGGTGTCACAGGTTGGGTGAAGCATGGGGCATCTCTACTGACAAAGTAGTCATAAGATGATCACCTGCTCATGTTAGACAAGAGAGAATGATCCAGAGGTACAAAAATAAGTTGAGGGACTTTCCAAAGCATCAAGGCATCCCACACATGCTGAGTTTGGACATGGAATTTGAGTAAAACAGGGCAGAAATATCTTTGTCAGCATTCTTGTGGTTATGCAAGTGAGCTTTATAACTAATAAACAAGTAGTGAACATTAAAGTTTGAGGTCCATTATAAAGGTCTACTATAAGAACTTATCTAATTATCCCTACATGATTTATGTAAAATACCAAACTGATTAATACTGATTGGAATAGAGTAAGGGTCTAAATTAATCATTTCTTACAACTCATTTTCAACTTTAATTTCCCAGAGATTTTGCTCTTCCAAATTGGTTTATACTAGGAGAACATTTGTGTTGAAAAGAAGGACCTTTACATTGGGGAGGAACTTGAGAATAAAACAGTTTGATTTTCCAAATGGAATCCACACTGACCTTTTCCTTCTATTCATTTCTAAACTCAAATGATGGTCCATCTGCATGTGTATGGGCCAGGGCCCATACACATATACTACTTACTGTACTTATAATATGAACTGGTCATACAAGCACATGCCATCAGCTGGACAATAGGCAATTTTCATCCATTTAGTTTTTCCTATATGGATTGTTAGGTGGATATCTTTTGAATAATCAAGGATCTCATTAAGGAGACCCTTTACTGTTTTGAAGCTTGAGACAATCAGCATTCTGTCATCCATAAATAAGAGAATTTGGCAGGATCTCACTATCTATAGGGAATCTCTATTTCATTTTTATTTAGGACATTCCCCCGTGAGAGTGGCCAACACCTTTGAAAAGCATATATCACCCTGTTTTATGCTTCAGCTAACATTAACTGAATCTATGTTATCCTCCTCTCCACCCAAACTTATTTTTCTCTGTGTCCTCAGGACCTCAGCAGCTAGAAATTTCAGTATGATACCATTGTTGTCCCTGGTAGATACTTTCACCCTGTTCCCCATTCCCCCCGTGATTCACTGCGCTGGTTAGTATGTAATGCCTCCAGAGACAACTGAGCTCCATCATTCACACTCTTGATCCTAAGAACACAGCAAGCATGAAGGTTCTTTAGTAAAGCTAAGGTCCTATGATAGAGAGAACTTGGGATTTGGGTCAGAATGACAAACAAACTGAGGGAAGAAATTCAAGAAACTTTGATAGAAGGGTTACAAAAAGATTCAGGCACAGGGATAGTCTAATAGCAGTATATGGGGACAGATGACACATATGTTTACTCCCATAGATATGTGTAGGTTTTGTTCCCTCTATTAAAACGTTTCTTGAGTACAGGGACTGTTGGAATGTTGCATTTGTATCTCCAATGCCTAGCACAGTGTCTGGCATAAAGTAGGTGCTTAATAAATGTCAATTCATTGATAATCCATTCTAACAAGAGTTAGCATCGTTGTCACATTCTCAGGCCAATATCCTTGAATACTTCTAATGTTATTAAATCAGTATTCAAAGTTTTTGCATCAAAAGTTAATTTTATTTTCAATTAAATAACAGATATGTGCAGTTCCTCTTGGAGACCATTGTATAATCACTTTTATGAGTTAAAATTCACCTTTTATTTTGGGCATCCCAACAATCACTTAAACGATTCTACCACATAAGACACTACAGAAAATATTTCACATATTATGATGGAAAACCTTGTGCCCTGGCTTACTGCTTGATTGGGGAGTTAGCAAGAAATGAGCAATGGGGCAAGGAAGCACAGGAACTTTGGGACAAGTAGCATTTTTCTTACCCCCAGCTCGCTGGCCCTGCTTCCTGTTCACCTTCTGTAATAATTGTTCAGAGGAACAACTCTTGCCAAGATACAGATCTGATATCTCTACCACCAATCAACTGCCACAGGCAAGCCAGCCTAGTCTAGCCAAAGTACCAAGGCACCTTAAGGGAGAGACAGGAGCTAACATGTGACACACAGGTCAAACCACTGTTACCAGCCATCTCAATCATAACCTTTGTTCAGACCCTGGTTGAGGCAGCCTAGAGCCCCTTGCCAAACAGCCCCAAGAAGACTAGTGTCCATAAGGCAACTAGTCTTGTCACTGTACCCTAAGGACCACTGGGCCTTCCTATCTGCCCTGAAGCTAAACCCTTTCATATGTGGTTGCCCCTATTAGAAATGTGAGCTCCTGATGGGCAAGACCTGTCTTGCCTTCTGATTTGTAGCTCCAGCATTTAGCAAAATACTCTGAACATAGTAAACATTTAATAAATGCTTTTTCATCCATTTGAGTGGCATGTAGTAGTAAAACAGGTCTTCATATTCTAGATAACAATATTTTGCAAAATGCAGCAATGTAAAAACAAACAAAAACCTCAAAACCATTAGTGTATTTCTATGCCATTCACCTGGGGACTTGGACAAGTTTAGTTCCCATGGTTTACTCTAGAGGGCTTTGCTTAGCTAAAGATGTTTTTGTCTAGTTAAAAATGTCTCACGGGACAGATTATATGCTGTGCCTCTTGGAGA
Source organism: Vombatus ursinus (assembly GCF_900497805.2). Classification (NCBI taxonomy): domain Eukaryota; kingdom Metazoa; phylum Chordata; class Mammalia; order Diprotodontia; family Vombatidae; genus Vombatus; species Vombatus ursinus. The sequence continues at coordinate 53,575,190 of NW_020954585.1, forward strand.
CTATTGTATAATCATTTTTATGAGTTAAAATACTTATTCAATGATTTCTGTGTATATTTGGTTAGCAAATTATAGCACAGATGGGCAACTTGTATGTAATAATTTGAAAGGCCAGTTTTGTTCTCACCCTCTTAACCAATCAAGATGGACAAAGACCCAGGGACACTGATCTGAAGCAGATAACAGATATCAGCTCACGCCTAACAAGAAGATATAATATCCCAGAGACTGACACAGTAGGTGTGTTTATTATTGTTCAGTTGTATCTGACTCTTCATGACCCCATTTGGGGTTTTCTTGGAAAAGATACTGGAGTGGTTTGCCATTTTCTTCTGCAGCTCATTTTTCAGATGAGGAAACTGAGGCAAACAGGGTTAAGTGACTTGCCCATAGTGACTTGCCCATGGTCACACAGCTACTAAGTGTCTGAGGCCAGATTTGAACTCAGGAAGATGAGTCTTCCTGATTCCAAGCCCAGTGCTCTATCCACTGTGCCACTTAGCTGCCCAGTAGGTGTGTTAGTCAATAGTCAATAAACATTTATTAAGTGCTTACTATGTGCCAGGCACTATGCTAAGTGCTATGGATACAAATATGAAAAAGAAAGACAGTTCCTGCCCTCAAGGAGCTTAAAATCTAATTGTGGAAGACAACACACAAAAGAAAGCTGAAAATTGAGGGGGTCAAAGAAGTCCAAAATGAGTGCGGCTGGGTAGGAAATGGGTTTGCTGCTGCTTTCTCCACAGCCATGGTGCCTATAGTGGTGTACACCCATACAGTCTGAAGAGATGTACATGGTATTATAGGATCATAGACTTACAGCTGGAAGGTAACTCAGAGGTCATCTAGTCATTCTACGAATGAGGAAACTGAAGTTCTGAGAGATTCACGGTCACACAGGTATTAAGTGATAATGCCAGAATTCATACCTAGGTCCTCTCATCCCAAATCTAGCAAACGCTCTTTCCAGTGACTCTGAACTTAACTCTCACACATTTGACAACCAAAGTCAGCCACACCTCACCTTTGCTAAGATTGGTTGCCTGTAGAATGTGTATTCCTACAAGTGTTACTGGATAAAAGTGGAAACAAGGATATTTGTGGGTATGCTGTGTTATTTCTCTCTTAAGGGGAGGAGGGTATTTCAGTATAGTACAGAGCTTGAAGGTAGGAGAGACAGATCATCCTGTTCATCTTGAAGAAACTGGGCCCAGGGCTTGTAAATTACCCAAGTGCTGTAAATTAGACTTTTGCCCTTAAATATTATGTAAATGAAAATTTGTTGTCTGGAATGTATATTTCAGGGGCATCCTTAGTTGGATTTCACTTCACTCGATTTAATTTTCTTAAATTAAACTCAGCTGAAAACACACACACACACACACACACACAGAGAATATGGTGTGTGCTAAGTACTGTGCTAAGTGCTAGAGACTCAAAGTTGAAGAAAGACATCATCCCCTTCACTTCTAGGAATAGCTAATAGTCAAATCTATGGCTCTCATTACTAAATTAAAGACAGTGGCAGGAGGTTAATGGAGATACCAAATGAGATATTACTCTCTGGTAATATGTATGATGTCATTGTTGACACAAACAATTCAGTATTTGAAAAAAAATCCATATTTTTTAGGGTGGGTAGGAGATCCCTCTCGATAACAGGATGTCATAGTGAAAGAACAGATTCAAGTCTATGATCTCACATTCACCAGTTACAGAGTGGTGGGACATAGCAATGGTGGGGGTGTTGGTAGAGATGTTCCTGTGGAGATGAGTCAGCAGTGCAGCCTCTAGTGGGATAATACCATTTTTAGTCTGGGTCTCTTTCTTAATTTGGAGGTCCTAGGAGGAGCCAGCCAATCAGAAATTGAGGCCTCAGGGGCAGGGTGTACCTGAGAAGTAGTCCAGGGATGGAGTGAGCTTCTAGGGTAAAGAGGTTTCTGTGATTGGGAAGAAAAAGTCCTGTGGAGATGAGTCAGCAGTGTAGCCTAGGGAGGGATTTTATGAGTCTATAATATTCTAAATACAACAGCTTTTTTTTGTTTTTTTTTGATGTGGGTCTATGATCCTGTTGGTATAAGGTACTTCCAGTGTAGGGACTTCCTCCATTGACACAGATAAGCAACTCATTTGTAACTTACAGTCTTAACCAGGGTCCATGAAGTTGTATGTTTTTTTAATTTCATTTATGATCTTTTTTGTTACATTCCAAGTTCTAAACTGTGTCCCTCCCCCCCTTCCCACCCCAAACTACTGGAGACTACCATTTGGCATAGATAAATAGATAGATAGATAAAGTACCTATCTATCTATCTATCTATCTATCTATCTATCTATCTATCTATCTATCTATGTAAAACCATACTATGCATACTTCTATTTATCATTTCTCTCTGGAGGTGGATAGCATCTTCCTTCATAGGTCCTTTGTAGTTGATTTGAATATTTATAATACTCAGAATAGCTTAGTCATTCACAGTTATCCTTTGAAAAATATTACTGTTACTGTATGCAATGTTCTCTTGGTTCTGCAATGTTCTCTTGATTCTTTTTTTTCCTAATATTTTGATAACTGTATTTCAATAGATGTGGTTTCCTTTGTAATCCTATGTATTTTATTTTATGCACTTAAAAAGTTTATTCTGAAAAGGGATCCATAGGCTTCACCAAACTGAAGGGGTCCATGACACAAAAAAGGTTAAGAAGCCTGATTTTAGAGAACTGTTTGGGGGTACTTGCCCATGGTCACACAGGTAGAAATTGGAAGAGCTTATTCAATGAATTAATTTTCTTTTCTTCTCAATCCTGAATTCCCTCACTCTTCCCTCTTTCCTGCTCCTGCCCCACTCATTGAGAAGGAGAGAAAAACAAAACCCCTTACAAATATGTATAGTTAAATATATTCCTCAAGGAGCCACATCCAAAAATATTATGAAAAAGAAGAAAATGTGCTTCAACATGAACTCTGAGTTCATCAGCTCTTTATCTGGAGGTGGACAGCAAACCATGCTCTGTCTAGTATCATGCTGCCTGTCAAGAGCAGTATAATACACAGAAAAAAAAAATAGGTAAAAAAGACCCAGTCTTGGTTTTTTATGAGCTTCTCTTCTGTTTGGATGAGCTTTTATAAGCAGGCTGATTAGGTCTATTATAAATTTATGCTACATTATCTCAACTGGGTCCTCACTGTAGCCAGGCAATCCTGTTAGGCCTCCCTAATCAATTTGCTCTTTTACTCACCAAACCTTTTTATAATGTCCCACAAAAACCTCCCACTCATCTTTTCAGGTGAAGACCTTGCTTCCTTGAAAAAATAAAGGATATTTGCTAAGAGCTGTATTTTCCTCCTCTTCCTTATTCTTTTATCATTAATACATCTTTCCCCACTATCTTCTCCTTTATTCAAATTTTACAGGAACAGGGCCTTTCTCCTTGCCAAGGTAAACCCCTCTATACTGGTACCCTTCACCCCATTCTCTTTTGCTTTCTCCAGCGTTTGCCTCTACTATCTTCTTCCAACTCTCTCTAATAATCAATCTCCCCCATCCACTGGCTTATTTACAGATGACTATAAACATCTGTAGGTCTTTCCCATTCTGAAAAGGTCCTTCCTTGATCTTTCCATCCTTACTTGCTACTGAGTTACATTTGTCCTCTTCTTGGCTAAACCACTTGAGAAAGCTGTCTACACAATGTGTCTCCATTTCCTGTCCTCTCACTCACTTCCAAACTCTGTAATCTGGCTTCCAGACTTCATCACTTAGCCAAGCAGTTCTCTTCAATGGTATCAATGATCTCTTAATTGCTTAATTAAATCTAATGTCCTTTTACTTTTCTGCAATTTTTGACACTGTCAATGGATATCTCCTCCTGGCCACTCCTTCTTTACCTGGTTTTTGTGGCACTATTCTCTCCTGGTCCTCTGCTTCCTGTGGCTTTTTCTCACTCTCCTTTGTTGGATCTTCAACCAGGTTATACCTGCTAAGCATGTGTCCCTCCACCTTGTCTTCTGGGCTGTCTTTTCTCTTCCTTTTGTTGAGGTAGAGTGTTTGAGGCAGATGGGGCAGGCAGGATGCTGGATGTGACATACTTAAGACACTAAGTATGTTAAGACCGCCTAAGACACTTACTAGCTGTGAGACCCTGGGCAAGTCACTTGTTTGCCTCAGTTTCCTCATCTGTAAAATGAGCTAAAGGAGGAAATGACAAACCATTCCAATATCTTTGTCAAGAAAACCCCACATGGGGACATGAAGTCAGAAACTGACCTCTTACTAGCTTTCCAGTCTTCTCACATCTTACTACCCTCCAACTATTCTGTGATCCAATTGTTTCTAAAAAATTTTAAATAGTTTTAGAAAAAAAATTTATTAGGTCAAGCTGGAAAGGTAATGTGGCACCCTCTCTCCCAAGGTCTGAAAGATTTACATGAAATAGGATTTACACAAGGGAACCCAGTTAAACATTTCTCAGAAAAAGCAACCAGAAAAAAAAAGTTGGTTGAGATGGCTATCAGTGAAGGTAATCATTCAATTAAATTGGGACTGAAACCAAAACACAAGGTGAATCCAAAACATCTGCTAGACCAGACCTACACAAAACACGACCTGAGTGTGATAACCCAAACAATGACATTGGCCTCCGAGTTATTCATCTCCCAATTTCACTGGCTGTTCTCCAGGCCTACAATCAATGCTTTCTCATTCATATCGACCTCCTGGCTTCCTTCAAGCCTTAGCTAAAGTTCTACCTTGTACAAGAAGGGATTTCCAATCCTACGTAATTTTTGTGCCTTCCCTGAGATTATTCTGATTTATCCCCTATCATAGTTGTTTTTAGTTGTTTCCATGTTGCCTACTCCACATGCAGTGAACAGTGTGAGGGCAGGGAAGGTTTTTGTTTGCCTTTTCTGTATCCCCCATCACAGCTCGGTAAATGGCTTGTGAACCCTCCTGCTGCCACCACAACCCTTTCCAAATCACCTAATGTTTATTTTGTATAGATTTTGCTTTCACGTTTGAATTTACTGACTGTCTCTCCCCCTCTTCCCCTCCTAAAATGGAAGCTCCTGGAAAGCAGAGGCTGTTCCAGACATCAGCACACAGCAGGGACCCACCAAACACTTGTTGAAGGAGTTACTCATTTCTTTACCAAGCGCCTTCCGGCCCCGCCCCCTGACTCAGCACAGCCTATCGCACTTCCGCGTGACTTGGGTGGTGCTGAGCTACCCTCACCCAGCGGCCTGAGTCACCGCGGACGCCGGGGGCGTGGACTTCTAGAAGTTACCCGGACGCTCGGGAGAAGAGGCGGGGTAGGAGGAGACCGTACGTTTTGATTGGCCAGTTGACTGGTGACGGAATCGGAGCGCGCTGAACCGTGACTTGGCAATAGTCTTTTCCCAGGTGATTGTGAGCAAGCTAATAAATAGCCGGGACCGGGAAGCCGCGAGTTGTTTTGCAGTGGGGGTTGCGTCGCCAGGTGAGTAGGCCGTTCTCTCCGGCGTCCTCGGCGATTCTTCGAAATTGCGTTTGTACTTTCCCTGGACTTTTGTTGGGGTTTTCCTGGCTTCACTCCCCAGCAACTACCTCGCTCCCTTGTACGAAGCGAAACATCCTTTGGCAGGAACGAAAGACGAGAAGAGGGGAGGGCTGGGAGCCAGCAAAGCGCCGCTTGTTCTGATGGGTTTGGGGGTGTGGGGGGAGCGCTGTTTCACTGCTGCCGCCAATGGCAAGTACGCCGGAATTGCCTCTGTGCTATTTATCGTGTTATCTTACGCAAGTCACTTATCCACTCCGAGTTTGGTTTCCTTTCCTGTAAAAGACAGTCGTAACTGCTCCTTCTCACTTACCAAGCTGTTGTGAGGATCAGATGATAGTATTACCTAGCCGGGTAAGTACTCAGCCGCAGCGTAGACCAGGACGGCTGTAATAACCTTTGTGCTGCATCTTAGCTGGCAAAAGTCTGGATGTTCACATGTTATTGAAGGACAAAACGTGGCATAGTTTATTGTTCTGGTTTAACTTAATCTATATAATATAGGATTTGCAAAGCACTTTGTTTTTGAAGTACTTAGTCATTCTCATGGGAGGTGGGTGCTATTATCCTCATTTGTACAGATGAGGAAACTGAGGCACATAGGTTAAGTGACTGATTTGTCCAAGGTTTCATAGCTAGGGCATGCCTGAAACTGGATTTGAACTCTGTTCCTCCCCCAGGTCCAGTGCGCCACCGAGCTTCGTACATACATATGTATGTACAGAAGTATGTATAGACACACATATCTCCATTCTTTCAGAGGAACTTGATAATGAATGATACAACCGTTGGTTCATTTCCCCAGCCGGATTCTTACTTGAGCTGTTAAAGAACACAGTAAAATTTGAAGCCCTGGAGTTGAAATGAGCAGCAGGGGATCTGATGACTCCGCCTAGCTAATGCAGTGGACTATTGTGGGTTGCCACTATCACTAATGTAGACAGAAGTTGGTATGATGGCCCTAAAACCGTCAGTATTAGATGTTTCCCACTGCTTTGACTAAGATTGGATCCCTGCCTGTCCATCTGCCAGTTGGGGGCATTTGTGAAGGCTGACTGGGAATTTGTAAATCTTGATTATCCCTGTGGTGAGGTCGCTGTTTCTCATCTAACACTCTTTTTCTTACAGGTCATCGGCAGCAACGTTGCAACTGGTTTTTGTGTCGCTAGCACTTTTTCTTTCTACAATGGAATTTCCAGACTTGGGAGAGCATTGTTCTGAAAAAACTTGCAAGCAGTTGGGTGAGCTTTGTTAATGGAATACTAATTGAAAAAGGCTAGTTTGGGTGCTTTCTTCATGGTGAATGAGAAATTGTATAGATTAGTAAGTTCATGTGTCTGCACATTTTATTTAAAAAAAAAACTTGACGAGTCAGTATTAAGCTAGTTAATCACTAGCCTAATTTGTTTTTAATCTACATTTTTAGTACTACAAGATAGTATCTTATGGAATTGTAACTAGATTTCAGGAATAGCAGTTAGCTGTGTGAAATACTGATTCATGTTTGGAGTTAAGAACTTTTTCTAAAATTCTTAACAAAATTTATGTTTGTGTAATCTAATAGTTAATGACAGAATATTAAAGTCCAAAATAGAATGCAGGTAAAATTGTTGTATCATGCAGTTGTGTTTTTGCTTTAGTACTCAAAATATTTCTATGTCTTTCTTAGATTTTCTTCCATTAAACTGTGATGCATGTAACAAAGTCTTTTGTAAAGATCACGTTCAGTATGAGCAGCATAAATGTAGTGCCACATATAAAAAGGTAATTCAGATTTGTCTGTTTTTAGAAATTCTAAGCATATAAACGTTAGGACTAATTTTTGACACATTTTAATAGAATAAAAATAGTGGTTCCATTTTTATAATATAGTTGATTTGAAATATGTGGTGAAAAGTAAGTCAAAAATGAAGAGGGGATTTATATATCAGATGGGAAGTTAGACTAGACTACCCCTAAAGTTCATTTCACCTCTAAAATTCTGCATTTTACAAGAGATCTTACAGTTTTGGCTATATTTTAAAACAAGGTAACTTTATATAATAGATTTCATTCATTGTACAAAGCAGACTATTTAGCTATATATTCTATAGCTCTAATAAGGCACTTTACAAAACTCTTTCCACAGCACCTTGAGGCTGGTAAAATAAACATCATTCCCATCTTGTACATAAGGAGAATGATGCATACAGCCAGAAAAGACTCGGACCTGCTTTACTGGTCCCAAATCCTGCACACTTGCTGCTGTGCCATACTCCTTAGGGTTAATAGATCTTTAGGAGTTGGAGCCTAATTCTTAAGTACACATGAATATTAGAACTAAGGATTGTTGAGCAGTTTGAAATTTTATTGAAATATTTGCCACCTGAGACCATTAACTGGCCTTTTCCCCCCCAGCATTTCCAAAGTGATCATACAGGTTTTGTTGATTACCTTACCATATATTAGCTATGCAACTTTAATGTAATTACATACAAACTGGAAGCAGAATCAGGACAAGTTCGGATTTTTATCCTTTGCTGCGCCATATTTTTCTTCAGATGTTTTGGTTTGTCTATCAACCTCTAAAATTTGCTGTTTTTAGGATGTGCAGGTTCCAGTGTGTCCACTTTGTCATATCCCTGTTCCAGTAGGAAGGGGAGAAATTGCAGATGTTGTGGTTGGGCAACATATGGATAAAGACTGTAAATATAATCCAGCTCAGGAGAAAAAGGTAAGTAGAATTTTTCATAAGTTGTAAAATCAATGGATAGATAACTTGGCTAGGGAAAAATACTCAACATCTTATTGCCTCAATTCTGTCCTTAGAGATTTTCTTTTGCATTCATCTTTTACCTCTGAGGATAACTTAAAGCTCGGAATGAATAGTCACGTTTCTACTTCTGGTTTCTTTTTGGGTTTTGAGAGTAATGACCCTAAAATTACTGTTTTCATAGTTGATAGCTAGCACTGAGAAAACCTCTTTTACGCAAACAATATCAGGCTACTAAATGGTTTTGTTCTGGAGGTACAAGCCTTCTGTAACCAAAATGAGACTGATTGTGGTATATTACTTTCAGCCTACATTTTGACAATGTAATGTTCTCTAGAACACCTCCAATCTTGCTACTTATAGTAGCTTTGAGGTTTGGTGGCAAATGAGGTTAAATTGATTGTTGCAGGCACAATTAGTTTCCAATTTGGATACTTAATTGTGGATTTTAATTATCTCATTCCTGTTACAGAGTATTACATGTGTAGTTTTAAACAGATGTCTTGTTGCTTGTTAGACCTCCTAATTTCGTCAGTTTGTTGCTAGTGAGTCAATTTTCATTGTTTTGGTTGCTTTTAGATTTTCATACACCGCTGCTCAAAGGAGGGATGCAAAAAGAAAGAAATGTTCAAGCTGCTTTGTGACCAGTGTAATGATAACTTCTGTATTAAGCACCGACATCCTTTGGATCATAACTGCAAACACAGTGGTCATTCCGTCTCCAGAGCAGGGTAAAAATCTGGTTTTAGCTATTCCAGACTAATAAAGCAGGCTATTAAAAATAAGCAACTCAAAACATTAACCTGAGATACACTTATACCTTAAATGGCCAACTACTGATAGTCCAGAAGCAGTAATACTAAAATCACTGTATTCGTTTTACAATATAGTAGCTATAGTGATTTGGAGACCAGTATATAAAGTGTCTGGCATAGTGGATATAGAGAGTTGGCCTTGGACTTGGAAGACCTAGATTCAAGTCCACTTCTTTCATATAGCAGCTGTGTGAACCTGGGCAAGCTCTCTATGACAATATACAGTTTAAAAATTAGCCTCTGAAGACTAATTCATAAATTATAAAATTCATAAGTTTTGTTGACAACTATGAGCAGTCTGAAATTTTATTTAAATATTTGCTTCCCTAGGCTAATAATTACCCTTTTTCTTCAGCATTTCCAAAGTGATTCATAGTTTTTATGGGTTTTATCACATTAATTATGCAACTTTTCTATGGCTAGATACAACTTAGAGGCAGGATCAAGACAACTGACAAGTTCTGATTTTTGTCCTCTGTTGAGTCTTTCCTCTTTCAAAGTTCTGGATTGTCTGTCAGCTGTTTTTAGGATGTACAGGTCCCAGAGTGTGCTCACTTTGTTAAATTCAGGCTGTAATCATGAAAGTGCCCCTAGGCATCTTTCCAACTCTCTAAGACTAATTTGCAGAATAGCTGGGTGAGGAATTTTTGAGTTTCTTCACTGGGAGTTTGCTGCACAAATGAAATCACAGATCCAGACCTGTTTTTCCTGGACATTGCACAATTGCATTCACAAAATAGCACTTTGCCCTTGGCTAGAAGGAAAATAGTTAATAAGTATGTATTAAGAACATACTAAGTGCTAGGCACTGAGGATTCAAACGCAAAAGTCCCTGCTTTTAAGGAGCTCACATTCTAAAGATGGAGATAACCTGTATATACAGGTATATACAAAACAGATCCAAGGTGACTTTGATGGGTCATGCTATCCACCTTATGCCAAGGTGGATCTCTAGCAGTCCACACATAGCTAGTGCAAAGTATGGGAGATGACCAGCAAGGCAGCCAGTTTGGCTGCCCTCTAGTTTTCAGGAAAGGAGATAATACATAATAAACCTAGAGAGAGAAGATGGTGCTAGATTTCGAAGAACTTTAAATGCTAAATTGGGAGGTGGAGAGGGCTTATTTGATCCTACAGGTATTGGGAGCCCACTGGAATTTGAGTAGGGTGACATAGCCAGGCCTTTGTTTTATGAAAATAGTTTTGGGGCAGCTAGGTTGAGCAGTGGATAGAGCTCTGGCCTTGGAGTCAGGAGGACCTGAGTTCAAATTCGGCCACAGACACATAACACTCACTAGCTGTGTGACCCTGGGCAAGTCACTTAACTCTGATTGCCTCACCAAAAAGCAAAGGAAAAAAAATTAGTTTTGGTGGCTCTGGAAGGTGGACTGAAATCTGGAGACACAAGTCTAGGCCAGTAGTGAAAAGAACCTTGAGTTAGTCTGTTGGCATGTGAGGGAAGAGAAGGGGGTTTGGCCAACACATTTCCTTGTTCCTACAGGTGGTGAAACTTCCACACTGAGTAGAACTTAGGCTTGTGGATATTTGACTGCATAGGATTGAGAGCTGGAGAAAGCTTAGAGCTACCACTTCATCTCCTCCCTGTGTCTTATTCTAATTTTGTTTCTTGTGCTGTAGAGATTTCATATACCTGAAATAAGTACGGTGTTAGATGCTACAGCTAGATAATTGAATAAGCTTTATTAGGTTCACAAATGAGTAAGTTTCATGAATGTTAACCTTTCCTCATAGGTGTGCAGCTATAATGAGAGCTGCTGAATCATCTGGAGCTTCAAACAAATTATCTTCCAGTTGGCTAGCTCAGCAATTAAGGTATTAGTTATATTTAAAATTACACATTGTCTTGGAGTTAACATTCTGAATAAAAAGTAACTAGTGGTGGTTCTCTGCTGCTTTATTGAAAAAATCTTAACACATTTGTAATGTAATTAATAGATACATCTTAAATTACATGCCCCAGTTGAATATAACTTAAAGCATTGTCTAACTTTGTTCTTGTAATAGTTAACCTTTCAGTTCTTTTGAACTCCACATTATAAATGCTGTTCTAATCTCTAATACAGCACAAGACTTAATTGAGCAGTAAAAGTTTTAAGTATAAATTCTGGATGTGTTTCTTATTTGGCCTTTACAGATACTTTGTGTGACTGAGCCCTTCCCACTTCCTGATGAGATAGCAGTATAAATCTGTAATTTCTTAATTTCTTTTTGTTCTTTTTTCAGAGGGAAGCAAAAGAGTTGATCATTTGACATTCCTGGTCTCTAAGCTGGCAACAAATGATTCTGTGCATTTTAATATCATTTAAAGTACTGTGGGCTTTTCCACAAAACCTAAGTTATTTATTACTTTTTGTTTCTTACATTTCTCAGGGATAATTGTAAAACTTGATTAATTTTGTTTTAAATAAGTCTTGGACATGTGATCAACTCCATTTAATTATAAACAAAAGTGGTGCCTTTAAATGATAACTTTGTACATTTATACCTACTTTATATATTTTAATTGTAACTTTAATTTATAACTTGTTTTCAATACATTTTGATTATAATAAATTTAAAGTTGCATTAGGATACCATAAATAGCGAATTGTTTCTGGTGCCTTTATGTCTCTTCAAGTCTGTTCTTGAACTTAGGTACTAAGAACTCTTGTACACTTACATGTTTTTGAATAAACTGGCCAAATTTTGGTGGGTTACTGTTCCTATTCACTGAGGAAAGATTTGCTCATTAACACACAGAAAGTATATCTTTCTGCTTTTGTTTTTCTAAAACTTGACTCAGAAATGTTTTTTTTTCTTTAAACAATTTAGTAATGACATTTTTGACAGACTAGACATGGAGTCATTCCTTGAGATAAATAAACCAAAAATATTTAAGGTGTCAATGTACGTAGGTTTTTTTTGTTTTTGTTTTTTTCCTGGACGGGGAACAGAAGGCATTTTAAAGCCATGAATATAATACAGAAAGAGGCAGAGGAACTTTAACCTCCTTCACAGAAGTTCCTCTTTTTGAAACTAAGATACTTGGAGCCTTTAAATAGTTAATGTAGATAAATGTTGAAGAAGGTTGCTATGAACTCTAGGGTGATGCTATAATGCAAGAATATTAGTGATAGTCATCTTCTGGGCTGATGCCAAAATGTTTTTTGTTCTGTTAAATAGTGAAATCTCATGTCAATTTTTATTACAAGTAATTTACAGGTAGATATTAATTAAGCTATAAAAGTTTATAGGCATACTTTACAGAGCACTACAAATTGATTTATTGAGAGTTATGGAATGCTTCCAAAAATCACTAAAGCCTGTGAATACGATTATTATTCTCTACTGAATGGAAGATAGTCTCATTTATGATCAGCTATTGTATTCTGAGATGTAATCTTTACCATAAGCTGAGAACATCCTCATCTGAAGGTTCAGCTGACAACCATGCTGTTGATACTGTAAAGATAATTATAACTGTATGAAATCATATCTTCCCACATCTCATTTGCCTTTTTAGGTCTTTTTTTTCTTCTGGAGTTGTTCTACAACTTCCTGCTTTGTGTTTTGTTTAATATGATTTATGCCTTAACCGAGGTTCCCCTCTACCCATCCCCAATCAAGCTATTTTTGCACATCATTTTCAGTATATTCATAGTGCTCACTCAGTGTTAAATGGTAACTATGCCACATCTTTTGGGGGGGGGCAATTGGGGTTTTAAGTGACTTGGCCAGGGTCACACAGCTAGTAAGTTTCAAGTGTTTGGTCTGAGGCTGGATTTGAACTCAGATCCTCCTTATTTCAGGGCCGGTGCTCTGTTCACTGTGCCACCTAGCTGCCCCTGTGCCACATCTTTAAAGGGCCATGTTTATTTTGGAATGAGTAATTGTGATGTCATAAGGAATGTTTTTGCTTTTTTTCCTTTTTTACCCCAAGTGAACTACTTAGAAAATTAGGTGTGCCTATAGAAAAGTTTCCTGTGAATCAGAGGGATGTTTTAGATGTTTTTTATCTTCCACTGAAGGGGTATGTGTAATTTTAACTTTTACTGGGACAAATTAGGGATAAAAGATAAAAGATTTAGGCACACTTCTGGGTTTTGGTCTATCTAGACCTGTGATTTTATCAGTATAGGGAAGGGAATTGCCACTGAGAAAGCTTGTCTGTATCTGCCACTGCTGAAACTGAACTTTTGCAGATTTTAGTTCCTTGGGGCACTGAGTTTTACTTGACTTGCCCAGAATAGGTATCAGAAATAGGACTTGATCCCAGGTTTTCACTGCTACTTTCTTCCTAATAATTTTGCTTAATTCAGGAAAATCTTCCCTTTCCCCCCAATATATTCTACGCTAGCCTCAAACCCTGTCTTTTGAAAAAACATTGGTTAAAATAAGTCTAACTTGAATTGGCTGGAGCCCTAACCTTCAAAGTTGAATCTGAAAGACTAGAATTTTGGGAATTCAGATACTTTCAAAATGGATTTTTATTAACATCATTTCTATTTTCCTCTGTGTCCCTCCCTTCACAGTCATCCCTTGTAAAGAATTTTTTTTTAAAAGAGGGAGAAGTTCAGCAACTAACACATTGAAAAAAATCTGTTCCATAGTGTCCCATACCCACCATAGTCCCCTACACCTCTCCAAAGCAGCAGGTGAAAGTGGCCTATTCCTAAGCTGTTTTATCAGTCAATTGGGAAAAGAAAGGAGGGGAAGCATTTTCTTGGATTTATAGAGACTAAGTGCAGATTTGTTGAGCATTTATTGAAAACTGTGTAAGACTAAATATTATGAGGGATACAGAGATGCGTAAAAGGGTATTGGCTCTCAATGAGCCTACATGGTTTAAATCAGAAATAACATTTTAAAAGTTATACCAACAATGATATTTAGTTTTTATATCCATACTTTATGTTTGAGATTCCTTTATAGTAACAAATGTTACTAATTACTGTTTTCATAAGTACATTTATCTTAAGATGTGTACACATGGTTAACAATGTGATTATGTCTGAATGGAGTGTATAAAGGTTCAGTCATTTCAGCTGTGTCTGAATCTTTGTGACAAAGATATTCTTAATTTTAATTAAATTTAATTTTAATATTTTTTTTTAAAAAGTGGTTTGCCATTTCCTGCTCTAGCTCATTTTACAGATGAGGAAACTGAGGCAAACAGTTAAGTGACTTGTCCAGGGTCACACAATAGTGTCTGAGGCCATATTTGAACTCAGTAGGGTGAGTCTTCCTGAAGCCAGGCCTAGCACTTTGTGCACTATGGCGCCACCTAGCAGTCCCTATGACTTCAGGATACAGTGCCTCATCTTCAGACCTACGTTTCAAAATACACACTGAACTAATATGGTGACAATGAACTGGTATGTCACTTTGAGAAAGAGGTGGGGACCTGAAACAGGAGGCACACTGCATGCAATTCATATAGTGTCATATAATGTGACTCTTAGCCAAAATAATTGTACCTGTACTGCTTCATTAACAGGAACAATGACTTGCTGGGTTTGAGATGAAACCGTTTTATTCCCTTTATACTGTACATATTTTCAAAATAGCAATAAAAATGAGTTTTTCTCATTTAGCCACTCTACAATGCCGTTCTCTGAACCAGCATTTTAAGAACATTTTTTTTTTAAATGGCTTTTCCCTTTAAAATACTGTTGGTCACAAGTGTAATGGAAATGCAAGTTGTGAAGGTGTCAGCTCTGCCACTGAATAAAGGAGGTGACTTAATTTTTCTAGGTCTGTTTTATCTAAAACGTAGGTGCTGAACTAGAAATCTTTAAGATAACTATAAACATAAGTTGTTATCCTTTGAATGTATCAAATTGGTCTTTTTATAATTGACTGTCCAAATGAACGTATCCCAGTTACAGATGTGAAACCAATGTTGTCCACAAGGTGTCAGGTTTTGATACACAACTGTACTTTGAGAAATGTTCATAATTAGCATTTTATTTATTTAGAATACTATATACTCAACAGCATAAAACTTGGGCAAAATTATTAGGCCACACAATTTTTTAAAAATACTGCCACAAAATCTAGGTATAGTGTAGCAGCCTTAAGAAAATTCCTAAAGGTTGAGGGTTGTATGGGGAGAGAGTAGGATGATGGTAGGGGACTACTTAGGAAACTTCAGTTTTTCCACTTTGTACTTGGAATGTGCCCACCTTTAAAAATGTTACCTCCTTAGCAGAACATGCAAGGTCTGTGAGGTAAGCCATTTTCCTTTTAAAATTAGTGCTATCCTTTCCTTTAAATAAGTTATCCTTAAATAGATTAAAAAGTATTAAATTTTTTTTGAAGTTTCAAAAAGTATGTGTCAGTACACCATATTTAAAAAATAGTGGTAATTCCTTAAAACCTTCCCCCAAAGTAAGTGAGCTGAGTTGATAAGATTAGAGCAGAGATTCTGAAATTTTTTGGTCTTAGGACTCCTTTATACTTGTAAAAAATTACTGAAGACTCTTGTCTCTAAGCTTTTGTTTGTGAGGGTTATATTATATATCATGTCCCAAATCTAATGAAAGACAATTTGCCATATTAGAAATTAAAGCATCTTAGTATTGTTATGAAAATAATTTTGACTTCATGGTCCCAAGACTATACTCTGAGGACCATTAGACTAGATGATTCCTACCGCTAATTCCAGCTTAAAACCTATGATCCTATGAACTGTAATTGCTTTTTGGAGAGTTCTGAAATTTGTTTCTATCAAATTACAAATTCCGTGGCCTAAGAAATAAAGATCTACCACTGGTAGATTCACACTCATAACTGGAAATTTTAAAAGAACTCTTAAATTTTTCATATACTGATAGACCTTAAGCACAAGAATCTAGTCAAGAGCTGAGCTGCACATTATTTGGAAAGCAGAAGAATCTAGCTCTTTCATCAGTGAACAAGTCACTATATAATATGAGAACTAATTAGTAGAGCTGATCATGTTTTGGCTTGAGATACAGTTCACTAGGCTTGACAGCTAAATCTTAAATTTTATTGAGTAGCTACTATGTGCATGGTAACAGTAAGTAAAGGATAAGTTCTGTCCATAAAGTATTGAGTAATTTTGCCCATTAAATTTCTTGATATGGGGCACCATGAACAAAACTAGTCATTGAGGCAGCATGTCATGTCCCAAATTTAATGAAAGGCAATTTGAAAATAAATGTATAATACCAAAAAAAATAAAGGGCATTATAAAATGCAAAACAGATAATTTTGATTATGTAAAATTAAAAGTTTTTGCATAACAAAACCAATGCAACAAAAATTATAAGGAAAGCAGAAAACTGGGAAATTTTTGCAACGAGTATCTCTGATAAAGACCTCGTATTTCAAATACATAACTGAGTCAAATTTATAAAAATGCAAGTCAATCCCCAATTAATAAATGCTCTCAATCACTATTGAAATGAAAATTAAAACAACTTTTGAGGCACCACCTTGCACCTGTCAGATTGGCTAATATTACAAAAGGAAATGATGGATGTTGGAGGGGAAAACTGGGACACTAACAGGGCTGATGATGGGGCTGTGAAATGATGCAACCATTGTGGAGAGCAATTTGGATCTAAGCCCAAAGATCTATAAAACTGCATACCTTTTGATCCAGCAATACCACTGCTAGGTCTATATCCCAAGGACATAAAAAGAGGGGAGAAAGACCTATTTGTACAAAATTATTTATAGCAGCTTTTGTGGTAGCCAAGAATTTGGAAATCCTCATCAATTGGAATGGCTTAACAAGTTGTGGTATATGACTGTGATGGAATATTATTGTGCTTTAAGAGATGATAAGCAGGATGATTTCAGAAAAACAGATTTACAGAAACTGATACAGTGAAATGAACTGAACCAGGAGAATGCTGTACAGAATAACAGCAATGCTGCACAATGAGGAACTATGAATGACTTAGCTATTCTCAGCAATACAATGATCCAAGACTATCCCAAAGGACTAATGATGAAGCATGCTATCCACCTCCAGAGAAAGAACTGATATTGTTTGAATACAGACTGAAGTGTGCTATTTTTCTTTCATTCCTTTTTCTTTATCTGTACAAAGTGACTAATATGGAAATGTTTTACATGATTGCACATGTATAATCTCTGATTGTTTACCCTCTCAGGGAGGGGGGAAGGAGGGATAAAATTTGGAATTCAAAACTTAAAAAAATGTTAAGAAATTGTTTTCACATGTAATTGGGAAGAAAAATATATTAATAACTAAAAAATAAGTATGTGATGTTATAATTGTGTGGAATAGACAGAAAGGGGAGATAACGTGAGCTAGATGGTGCAGTGAATAGTGCCCACCCTGGAACCTGGAATCAAATCTCAAATCAAATCTAATCTCTGACATTAGCTGTTTGACCTGGGTCGAGTCAATTAACTTTTTCTCAGTTTTCTCATCTGTAAAATGAGGGCAATAATAACCTTCTCAGGGTTATTGTGAGGACCAAATGAGATAATGTAAAGCATGTAGCCCGTGCCTGGCACATATAAATGCTAACTACTATTGTTCTTATTGTTCTAATCCTCAAAGCAGGTTTCATAGACATAGTAGGTCTTTAATGGGATCTAAAATTTCCCTCAATGTCTAAGGCATTCTTATGGTGGAGTATCATCTCCCTGGGCTCCTTTCATTGATGAGTTTGGGGGGTAAGAGGAAGGGATGGTTCTTTCATTTGGGGCAGTGGTCCCAGCCAGACAACCTTCCTTTCCCTACTAGCAATGCTTCTGATTCCCCAGACTTAAGCAAGCCACTTCTCCTTTACCCGCTCCCACTTAATCAGCTCACTTTTGGGTAGTCTTCCCTCAATAGAATAAAAGTTCCTTGAGGCCAGGGACTTTTTCTTTTAACTTGTATTTTATAACCCTAGTATTCAGCTAAGTGCCTAATACCTAGTAAGCATTTTATAAATGCTTTATGCACTGATTTATTATTAGAAATAAAGTGGGCAAGGAACACTTTATAGTTAACTTTTTTTATTGTTAAACCTGGAATTTCTAGAAAAGATGATGTGGATATCCCAGCCTCAGCCACAAGACTGCCCAGGAGGTAACTGCCACTTTACTAGATGTTAGACCAGGGGCAAGTCACAGGAAGATTGTTAGATTGAGGGGCTGCTGATCAGCATTGATAAAGGGAGAATCCATTTTAGGAGTTACCCACTTTGAGGATTTGTTTTGGGTCAGGGAGGAGGGAGCCAGCTCTAAGCTTCTGATGGTTAAACTTTCAGTGTGAGCATTCACACTGCCTAAATCTGAACACAATACAGATCTGTTTATGTTTGTGGTATCTGTTGACTGTTGATCTGTTTGTGTAGGCATAATTGTTAATATGGTTAAACAGATTAAACGTTAAAGTGTGTGTATGTACATATATTACCACCCACCTCCCAAAGCAAAGTTGTTAAACATTTTACCAGCACACCCCTGTGTTGCTCTAAGAAAATTGCTAGAGTCAGCAGTAGGGCAATAAAAAGTTCAGGGAAATAAGTGTCACTACTAGACTGGGCCTGCTGACTGTGGGATAATTAATCATTGTAATCAATAATTACCAATTATATCAATAAGACTGGGACATTAACATCACAATAGTAATTATATTTAATAAAGTTATTTAATAACACCATTAATATTATTTGTTAATACTATTAACAATAAATATTGATAAATGGGGAAGCTAGATGGCACAATAGAGTGCCACTTCTAGGGTCAGGAAGACTCTTCTTCCAGAGTTCAAATTCGGCCTCAGACACTCACTAGCTGTGGGGCCTTGGACCAAGTCACTTAACCCTATTTGCCTCAGTTTCCTCTTCTGCAAGATGAGCTGGAGAAGGAAATGGCAAACCACTCCAGTATCTTTGCCAAGAAAATCCCACAAAGGGTGGGACACGACTGAACGACAAATTATATTATAGAATATTAATTAACACGGATTATTATAATAATTAAGTGGCACTTCTCTTACGATTTAATGTTTGCCACATGCTGTTTTGCTTCCACGATCTCACTCGGGCCTCACAGGCCCTCCAGAGACATTGAGGCTATTCGGACCCCGCCTCCTCCCACACGAGGCCTCCAGTACGAAGCTGGTTCTCTCCTTTCCGGACCGCGCCCTTCGCTGCTAAAGTCACAGCGAAGGTAACGAATCGGGCAGGCGGACAGGAGGGGCCCGCCGGCCTCACCCACCCAAAGGACTCGGGCCCGACGGATCAGCCCTTTCTCGTGTTCGTGACCGCTCGGGCCGGGCCGACTGAGGTTTCTATGGGGAAGCCGAGGAAGGAGAGCTGTGGCCTCTGAGTTTGGGAAGACAAAAAGCAAAAAACAAGCAAACAAACAACTCAGGCTTCCTACCTTCCCGAGGAGTGCAAGCGCGACCCTGACAGGATTCGACACACAACCTAGGAACTGGTCCACAGGAGCGACCTGCGGCGCTAGCAACCAACAGTTCTCTTAGCAACGACCGGCGCCTAGAGATGACGTCAACCACGCAGCCCCGCCTTCCATGACAAGGAAGAGGGGGGGAAGGGGCGGGATTAAGTGACTTCGTCTTGGATCTGCGGCTTGCTATTGGATGTAGAGTAAATGGTCCTAGGCCTCCTCCAATGGGAATGGGTCAGTTTCCTGGGGGGCGGGATCTAAGGGGGGGGGGACGAGCGGTCCCTTGTTAAGGTAGTTCCCCAGGACAGAGGTTGGAAGTTCCTGAGATTAAGCGTCCCACGTGCAGGTGAGGTGACAGGCGGCGGGACCGAGTGTTGGCCGCAAGCGGTTCGCTCTCGCATGGTCCCGGGTGGCTTCAGAGGTTGGGGGCCTGGGGCAGGAGAAGGGGAAGTCCGACGTGAGGGGCTGAGAATCGCCCACGTGGTGTTTGAGGGGTGCTCGTGAAGTGTGGCGTGGAGGGGACCGGGAGAGACCCCCGGGCCGTGCCACAGGGGCAAGGGCTTGCGGTTTGTGGCTTTGTGGTGTCGGTCAGGATGATGCACCAAGTATTCATTGGTGCATACTGTGTGCACACTACAGCTTTCTCACTTGTAAAAGTAGGTTTGCAGAGCCTCTGCGCGCCACTCAGAAGCTTAGTTTGAAAAAGCACGGATCCGGGGTTCCTTTTTGTTTTGAGAGTGGTCTTAGTACATGAACATGCTATCGATGATAATAATAGTACCATTAATTCAATGTTATGTTACGTTATGTGGCACTATAAGGCATTACTGACTTCAAATAATTCGTATCCATTATCTCATTTAATTCTCAGATCATCCTGAAGAAGTAAGTGCTGTAGATGTTTAAGATGCAGCCAGGTACCATCATCCTGATCCCCTCTAACTGCTAGTCTCCTCCTTCCCAAATTATCTTGTATTTACTTTATATTTGTACATATGTGTGTAAGTGTGTGTATACATATACATACATGTGTGTATTACCTTTATCTTTATGCTGTGTATATTTTTATAATGACTTGTTTCCCCCCATTAAAAGGTAAGCGTCTTTCATTTTTTGTACTTGCAGCCTTGGTGACTAGCACAGTATCTGACACATGATAGACACTACATGTATGTATGAATATATGTATATATATATATATGTATTTGTTGTCTGGTTGATATAATACCCTTTTTACACTTCATATATATTATGTATCGTTATATTTATGTGCTGTATATCCCATTATGTGCCAGGCATTGTACTATATATTGTGCTGTACACACACACACATGCACTCACTCTCTTTTTCCATATATATTTATATATATAATGCAAGTATAGTGTGGTACCATATATGTGTATATATATGAGAAAAAAAGGTGGGGAGGAGAGAGAATGAGAACATCACAATAGATAGTGCAATGCCTGACATGTAAGAGACTTAAATATACTTGATGTACTTGATGTATATACACACACACACACACACACACACACACACACACATATAGTACAGTGCTTGGCACTTGTTCAATTGTGTCTGATTCTTTGTGACCCCATTTGGGGTTTTCTTGGCGAAGATACTGGAGTGGTTTGCTATTTCCTTCTTCAGCTTACTTTACAGATGAGGAAACGGAGGCCAACAGGGTTAAATGACTTGGCCAAGGTAAAAAAGTTAGTAAATATCCAAGACCAGATTTGACCTCAGGAAGATGAGTCTTCCTGACTCCAACCCCAGCACTATCCATTGCGCCACATAATAGGCTCGATATATACATGTTGACTGATTGCTATGATACACTTTTTAATTGGAAACAGTCATGAGTGCTTAAAAAACTGTGGATATCTCTTTGGTGTTTCTATGGTTTGAGTTGGGGATATGGGTAGTGATGATTTTCTTCTTTGATGTCAGAAGAGGAGGAAATATATAGAAGTGGTTAGACTTCTCAACAAAATTGGTGCCAGAAACTGTCACAAAACCGACTTTTAGATCTATGTGAGGAGAGAGGTAATTCCCCCCACCCCACTGTATTTATGCCCATGTTTGTGTTTAATATATTTGGTATGGGGAGGAGTATGAGGGATAGTTTAGCTTCATAGACCCAGTGAGTCTAAAACATGCTCAGAATTGTAAAAGGCAACAGGAGAATAAGGAGAAATTCAGTCCTGGGAATAACTAACTATATTTTCCTGGCAGCACTCCTCCTCACCCTGCCACCCTTCATTTTTAGAATTCTCCCTGCCTTAGGAACCTAACAGGAGTGGCACTTAGTGGTATCATGATATCTCTCATCATCATTGTGAGAATTGTGTATCGATTTTGGTAAGTTTTAAGAGCGCTCCTTTTCTCATTTGGAGTGCCTTGGTATTGAAGGAGGCAGCCCTAAGAAAAGAGAGCTAAGAGTTTCTCCTCATATAAGTGGCAATGATTATAAAACCCTTTTGATCTTTGGACTAGCTTGGGGTCAGAAACTCTTTAGAGATCTCACTGTAGTCTACCTATTCCCATACCCACTGGAAATGAATAACAAACATCAATAATAAGTAAATAAAGGAAACAAAGGACATATGTATAGCTAAGTGGTGAGTGGAGAGCTCTCAGGAAGTGGAGTTAGGAAAACCTGGGTTCAAATTCCACCTCAAATATTTACTCAATTCGTGACCCTGGGCAAGTCACTTAACTTGTGTGGGCCTTAGTTTTCTAATCTGTAAAATGGGAATGATAGCACTTGCTTTTCAAAGTTATGAAAATAAAATGAGATACTATTTTTAAAAGTCTTTGCAATCCTAAAGGAGCTAAATAAATGCTAGTTATTATGATTATTATTACCTGTGGTTATTATTATGTATTAACCAGTGGACTTGAGAACTGATTTTCATGTGCTTGCTCTCAATCAGTAATTCTGAGCCAGCTAGTTTTTAAAACCTCAATTCTCTTTTTTATTGTTATCTTTTGATTTTATATGACGTTCATTTCTGAATTTATCCCTTTTTACTCCCTTATCCCACTCATTGAGCCTTCTGTTGTAACAAGATTTAAAAAAAAATTCAACAAAATTGCCAACACTTCAAGTCTGATAATATATGCAATAATCTACACCTTTAATCCTCTACTTCTGCAGTGGAGGGAAGGGGTACATTTTTCCAACTGTTCTCCAGGGCTGAGCTTGGTCATTATAATGAATGACACAGTTTCCAGTTTTGTTTACTGCTGTATAGTCATTGTGTATATTTTCCCAATTCTTCACTCCATTTCACTTTACATAAATCCGATTGTTTCTTCTAATTCTTCATATTTACCATTCCTTATAGCTCAGTAATATAGCATTACATTTGTTGAACCATTCTCCATTTTATGGGTACATGCTTTTTTCCCCTCACATCTTTGATACCACAAAAAGTACTGGTCCTAATATTTCTGTATATATGAGACCCTTCCATGTTTGACCTCCTTGGGGCATATACCTAGCAGTGGGTCTAAGTATAGATATTTTGGTCACTTTTCTTTTAAAAGCACAATTGCTTTTCAGAATGTTTGGATCAATTCAAAGCTCTACCAACAATGTATAAATGTACTGGTGTTCCTGAAGTCTCTGACATTGGAATGAAACCTGAAAGTTGTTTGTATTTCTCTTATTATTAGTGATCTGGGACAACTTTTCATTGGTTCTTAATAGTTTGAAATTCATTGAGCTGTTCATATGTTTTGACCACTTACCATTTGGGCATGGCTTTTGGTCTCATATATTTGTGTTAATGACCTATGTCTTTTTGACATTAAGGCATTGTCTGAGATTTATGACATGAAGACTTTTTTTGTCCCCATCAGTGACCTTTAACCCTAGTTGCACTGATTTTGTTCTTGCAAAACTTTTTTGATTCCCTTAAACAATCTATTGGGTTTTATGATTTCTTCTATTTCTTGTTTGGTTAAGAATTTTCCCCCTGGCCATAGGTGTGAAAGTTTCCTCTACCCTGTTCACCTACTTTTAAAAGTGTGACCTTTTATATTTAAATCAAGAATGCATTTGGAACTTACTGTGTTATGTGGCCACCATAAGTTTTTATAAAATTTCTCCCTCTTCCTCAATCTTTAATTGTTAATTATTCTTATGAATCATTAATTATTCTTGCTATTAACATCTGGAAAATTGCTGGAGTGGATTGCAGGTAGGTTCTTCAACTCTGGAATTATCATTCTCCTTTTCACCTCCTTAGTGTCTTCTTATTGATTAGCACCTTTCTGCCATACCCCACTTTCCCTTATTTTACTAAACCTTGACTTGCCCCCAAGGTTGTTATTCAGTTATGTTGACTTTTTTATGACCCCATTTAGAGTTTTCTTGGCAAAGATACTGGATTGGTTTGCCATTACCTTCTCCATTGTGTTTTACAGATGAGGAAACTGAGGCAAACAGGTTTAAGTGACTTGCCTAGGGTCATACAGCTACTAAGTGTCTGAGGCTGGATTGGAACTCACAAGGATGAGTCTTCCTGACTCTAGGCCCAGCTGTCTATCCACTTTGCCACCTAGCTGCCCAAGTGTTGTTGTCTTGCTTAATAAATGCTCTATCTTGCTATCTAAGTGCATGAGAGGTACAAGCAAGTTACTAAGTAAAAACCAAGGAGGAAATTCCTTAAGGGAAAAGACTAACTGGGAAGTTCAGGGAAGACTTCCTGAAGAGGGCATGGCATTTGAATTGGGCCTTACTGCACAGGTAACCGTTCACCAGGCTTGTGTGTATGTGTGTGTGTATATATATATATACTTTATGTGTATAACAGGTTAGCTAAGGCATCCCATAGATAGATAATAGTGTCAGCAAAGCCACAGAGACAGGAAGGCCTGGAGCGTGTATGGGTGACCATTAGAGAGTTGAATGGAGTGAGACCTCAATTCAACCAATACACATTAAGCATTTTAGGGTTAGATTTGGAGTCAGATCATTGTGTCAGTTACTAGGGGTACAAAGATGGATATGATATAGTCCCTGTGGTCAGGGAGCTTAATCTTCATTTTACAACTGTAGTTTAGCAAACATAATTTATTAAGTACCTACTATGTGCCAGTCACTGTGTTAGTTGATGGGAAAAGTGAGATTCAGTCTCTGTCCTCAAAGGCTTATGATCTACTAGTGGGGTGCAGCAGGTTCACAAATAAGTACATACTGGAGATGCACTGTACTATAAGAAGCAGCAGGTTGTAGTGGATAGACTGCTGGCCTTGAAGTCAGGAAATCCTGAGTTCAAGGTGTGCCTTTGATACATACTTAACTGGGTGAATTGGTTTTGTTCAGTTATTTTTCAGTCATGTCTGATTCTTCATGACCCCATTTGAAATTTTCTGGGTAAAGATCCTGGAGTTGTTTACCAGTTCCTTCTTCAGCTCATTTACAGAGGAGGAAACTGAGGAATGCAGGGTTAAGTGATTGCCCAAGGTCACACAGGTAATAAGTGTCTGAGGCCAGATTTGAACTTAGGAAGATGAGTCTACCTGACTACAGGCCCAGCATTCTATCCACTGTGTCACCTAGTTGCCCTCCTGGGTAAGTGGCCCTGGTAAATCAGTTAGCCTTTTAGTGACTTAGTTACAGGGTAATTGGCAGGTTCCATTGGTGAAGGGAGTTTTTTCACCTGGAGTTCTCTGCACTTAAGAAGTAAGTGCAGACATGTATGTTTATTTGTATAATTATATAGCCATAGTGATGTACATTATTATATTATTAATTATATGTTTGATTATATATTAATTACATAGGCATAATGATGCACATTATTATATCATTAATTATATATTTGATTATGTATTAATTTTATATAGCAAATAATAGGTACAATTAATATAACATAATTATAGGAACAGTATATGGGTTATGTTACATATTGTCATATTGTATTAAAATATAATTATAAAATATATGCATGTCTGGACTAATACAGACACAGTGAGGGGAGGGACACTGACATCTGGGAGATGAGTGCAGAGGTCTAAGATGAGGCAAAATGCTCTGAGACCGTTGAGGAAAGAAAGATCGCTTTCACCTGAAGGAAGGATGATCAAAGGCTCTGGCAAAGGAGTGCCACCAGATTTGACCTATGAGGAAAATCCTAGAGGAGGACCTGTTCCAGGAGCCAGATTGTAGAGAGCCTTGAATGACAGCAATAGGAATTGATACATTATTCAGTAGGCACTAGGGAGATATTAAAGGTTTTTCAGTAGAGAATTGACTTGATTAGAGCAGTAAATTAGGAAGATTCCTCAGAAAGCTGGTGTGAAGGATGGTTTGGAGGCAGAAAGATGAGCTGGGAGGCTTTTATTGTCATTTTGGTTGAAGAGATGAGTGCCTGAATTGAGATGGGGACAGTGGGAGTGGAAAGAGGAGGGATCACAGTCAGTTAACAAGCATTTATTAAGCATGTTCTATAGTGCAGGGGGGCTGATATGGCCAGACTGTATTAGAATAGAGAGAGATTTGGCCAGGGAAACCAATTGGGAGGATATTGCAGTAGGCTGGGCAAGAGGTGATGAAGACCTGAAGTAGGGTGGTAACTATGATTGGAGAGAAGGGGTGTTTGGCCGCTGGTTGGTCACGTACTATGAATAAGGGCAAGGAGTCTGAGGCTGACACTGAAATTGGGATCAGGGCCACTTAGGAGGATGGTGGTTACCTCAATGGTAATGGGGAGGTTTGGTGGAGGGTTAGTTTTTTGGGGGGGAAAATAGTTAAACTTATTTAGTTTGAGAAGCCTTTGTGACATCCAGGTAAAGATAGCCAACGGGCAGCTGGTATTATAGGACGTCAACTCAGGAGAGGATTGAGGGCTGAATATTTAGATTGGTCTTATCAGAATAGAGATTATGATTGAATCTGTGGGAGCTGATTAGATTATTGGGGGGCTGGGGAGAGAAGGAGGGAGGGAGGCAGAGAAAAAGCATAGGAGTGCATAAGCCAATGTCCACATCCAGAACATAGTTCTGGGATGGGTAGAATTCCTACCTTTGTCCTCAGTCAAGTAGGAGGTGAACCAGAAGAGAGCAGTGTCAGGAAAATTCAGAGAACAAAGTTTATCTATCTAGAAAGAGGGGTTGGTCACCAATGTTTCAGAGAAATCAAAAGAGAGAGAGAGAGAGAGCACATGGCATGGTGTTTAAAGGGCTAGACCTAGGGGTAAAAGGACTGGGTTCAGATCCCACCTTTGGCATTTATCGGCTGTGTCAACATGGGCAAATCGTTTATCTCTCTGAGCCTCATTTTTCCTCTGCCAATAAAAGTCTTAGTACCTATGGTAGCCACTTTTAAGTGTTGTGAGGCTCTTAGTATATAACACATGTAGGATGTTTTGTAAACTATATGTGTGTGTGTGTGTGTGTGTGTATACATACACATACATATGTATTTAAAAAATTATAATGGACTAGAAGAGGCAGTGTTACCTAGAGGCCCAGACTCTTAGCCAGGAAGACATGGTTTCAAATCCTGCCCCAGATACATACAGACTGTTTGACCCTAGGCAGGTTATTTATCTTCTCAGTGTTGGAGGTAATTCTCTAAGACTCTGGTGTCAGCCTGCACTGGGAAAGGTAATTTCCTTATCTAAAAGTTCCCCATACCAAGAAAGTCATAGGTTGGATCCTTAACCTATGAACCAGAAAATCATCAAACATTAAAATTTCAATATATAAAGAAGGCCAGAAAATGAGGATTATATAGGGAACTTTGACTATTACATACAGCTATTTGACTATTACATACATACGTGTGTGTGTATGTGTGTGTGTGTGTGTGTGTTATTGTTGTTCAGTTGTGTCCAACTCTTTGTGACCCCATGGACCATAGTATGCCAGTGCTGTGCATGGGCTTTTCTTGGCAGGGATACTGGAGTGGTTCACTATTTCCTTCTCCAGTGGATTAAGGCAAACAGAGGTTAGGTGTCTTACCCAGGGTCACACAGCTAGTAAGTCTCCAAGGCCAGATTTGAGCTTGGCAAGATGAGTCTTCCTGACTCCAGGCCCAGCACTTTGTGCACTATGGCGCCACCTAGCTGCTGCTGCTGCTGCTGCTGCTCTGTGTGCTTGTGTGTAAAAACAAAACTCATTGTGGTAGTACATCATTGCCCTGCTCATCTTGTTATCTCTTCTGAACTTAATTCTCTTGTCTTCTGTGTGTTTTAAATGTGTCATTGATGTTCTTTTCTCTCTTTGCTTTATTTTGGCATCCATCTTGGCCTCTAGTCCATTACCCCTCAGTACTCTTCCAGCCTATTCACCATCCCAGCTCTGCCTTTCCTTTCTTCCCCTCCCAGTCTTTCCCCAATCACTAGTCATTGCAGTGTTACACTGCCTTCTACTTTTGAATTCCTTGTCCACTTGTCTGTTGCCACCACACCTTGCCGTACTCTACTCTGTATTTATTCTCTGTGGTCTTTCTTTTTTGATTTCATTTGTGTGCTGTTCAGATCAAGTCATGTGAATGAGCTCACTACACATTTTTGTTATTTCCTCTCAACTGGGCCTCCTTACATCAAGGTCTTCCTCTTCCTCCCCCCAATTGCATCTCTTTTGTACACATCCTAAGTAACTCCTCCACAGCAGTAACTGTTTGACACCTTTTCTCACCCCACTCTTCGAATAGTATGACTTCTGACTTCCGTCAAAAAAGGAAAAAAAAAAACCAAGCCAAAAAACTGGCTTTCTCCAAAATTAGCAATCTCAAGCATCACTTCTATTGACACCTCTGCCGCATTCAGCACTGTTGATAGTACTCGTCTCCTAGATATTCTCTCTTCTCTGGGTTTTCTTGACACTGATCTTTCTTGGTTTCCCTTCTACCAGTCTGCCTATTTCTTCTCTTCGTCATCTATATCAACCCCCCTCTCAAACCCCAGGCTCCATCCTGGATCCTATTTCTCTACACTCTTTGTGATCTCATCTGTTCCCAATTGTCATCCCTATGTAGATGAGTGCAAAATGTACATGTATGTATGTATGTGTATTTGTACACATACATATATACACATATGTATGCTATATATCTCTCTATGTATATCTATGTCTTGAACTCTAGACCTACCTTCCTTACAGAGCTTGGGATCTCAAACTTAACATAACCAAAATAACTCATAATTTTCCCTCCAAACCCACCTTCTTCCAAACTTCTTTTCTACTATTGAGGATATTATCCTCCTTCCACCACCACTTTCCACCCCCTTCTCATTCACAACCTTAAAGCCATCCTTGACTTCTCACTCTCCCTTAAGGCACATATTCCATTGGTTGCCCAGTCTTGTCTGTTCCATCTCCAGTACGTTCTTTGGCAGTTGACCCCCTCTCCCTATCTAACACAGCCGCCACTCTAGTTTAGGCTTTCATCTCCTCTCACCTGGATAATTGCAATAGCTTCAGTCAGTAAGCATTTATTAAGCCCCTACTATATGCTGGGAATTATCCTAAGTGGAAAGGATACAAAGAAGGGTAAAAATTGAGTCACTGCCCTCAAGGAGATCACATTCCAATGGGGGATAGAACTCGCCAACAAATGTGTATAAATGATATATCTATATCTATATCTATAGATATAGATATATATATATATCTATCTATATATATAGTGTGAATGGAAGGTAATATCAGAGAGAAGGCACTAGCAGTGGAAGGGATGCTTGGAAGGTCCCACTGGGTGGGATTTGAGCTGAATTTTGGAGGGAGCCAGGGAAGCCCATAATGATTGTTTTTCCACTTCTCCAAAAATACATGGTCTGAGAACTATTTTTTAAATGCATTGAGAGTTATGTATTTTTTTTTCTCTGTTGCAGGATGCCAGAGCAAAAGAAGAAAAGGTCTGAAGTGTCAGAGAAAAAGAAAAGGAAATTAAAGAAGCTGGTGGCAGGAGAGGAGCCCCTTGCACAGGAAAAGCCCCTGAAGAAGAAGAAACTGAGTGCCAAGGTACGAGGAGAGGACATTGCACATTGTGCGTGCAGCTTGGTTGGTCCTACTGTTTATTTGTCCTGGTTCTGCACCAGATTTGGTTGGCTTTATTCTCCATTCTCTTAAAGCTTTTTGTGTATGCTCAAGGACTGGCAAAAAAGTAAATTTGTTTAGAGCCAAAGGAAAGGAAAGTTAGAATTTTAGTGAACACTTGTAACTTACAACACTGATATATACCTCTTCAACCTGTGGAAACTTATTGCCTGTCCTGCTGCTGTAATACCTCTGTGACCATAACCAGAGCAGGGAGGAGACAGGGATGAGTTTTGTGATCTCAGAAGGATTTTTGTGGCTTAGGTTTGCATGCATAGCTGGGGCAATAGCACAGTGGGGATTGTTATGACAAGATGGGTTCAAGGCTGCTTCCTAGAAGGCTCTTCAACACTTCACCAGTGGATGATTTGTAGTCAGTACCACCAAGGGAGTAGAGAGGGTTGATTTTTTTTTCCTCCAAATCGGTGCTCTTGGGATCAATTGGATTTAGGCCTGGAAGGGACTTTAGAAATCATATAGTTTCTTCTTTAGTACCCACCTTCCCCAATATCTGTCACAACAAATGTTTTATTGGCTAGTTTGAATGAAGAAATAATTTATCACAGCATATGTAAATCCTTCAAATAATGTTCAAATAATGACTAGATTAGAGAGTCAATGTGATGCAACAGAAAGCATTGGAATAGGAGTGGGAAAACCAAGAATCTAGTCTATTATTAAGTAGCTGTGTGACCTTAGATGAGTTACCTCCCCTCTCAGGACCTCATTCATGTGTAAAATGAGGAGATAGAATTGGGTCCCTGGTGACAAACTCCAAGGAATCCTTGGAGGTGGGGGTGGGGGCACAGAGGTAGAGGAGGGGAGCTTATTGACTTATAAAACCAGAAATTATCATTATCTGTGTTCTGTTGTATTTTTATTTATTTTGTTAAACATTTCCCAATTACATTTTAATCTGATTTGGGTCCTCTTGACACTTCTCTTTTAGCTCTGTGTTCTTTGAGACTCTGAGCTAGTCATAACTTGCAAAATCAAGTCTCTTAATTTGGGTAGCTGTTCTGGGTTTCATTTCTAGTTGGCTTCCTCATCCACCCTCTTGGTAGCAGGTTGAAACTGTTCACTCTGGAGCCACCCAAAGCCCAGGAATTGACTATTTCTATTTTTACACTGGATTCTTTCTAGGAAGATTTTCCTCTCTGGTTCCTCTCCCCACCCCTTTTCATTTATTTACTAATTTTTATTTTATTACATTGCTTTTGTATCTGAAAAATCCAGTGATTTAAAAGCACAAATGGCTTCCCTTTTAAATCCTGTCTACTTAAACATCTTATTTTTTCTTGTCAGATCCACAGTCTCCCACTTCCCTCCCCCTCACAGCCCCCAAATTGAAAATAAGATCAATTAAATCCCTCTTACAAATATACATAGTCAAACAAAACAAATTCCCACACTGGCTGGGTGAAAAAGAAAAAAAGTCTCCATGTGTACTCTGAGTCCACCACCTCTGTTAGGAAGTAGGGAGCATCTCATGCTATTCCCAGTTACCATTTGCTGAAGCTAGTTATACTGTTCATGTCGAAGTGTGATCTGGTTTATTTAAACCAGTTTTCTTTAAATGTGTCAGAGAACTCAGGTTTGAATGGTTCTGCCATGAAATACCTGTGTAACTTTGGGCACTTTAGTCATTTAACCTATAAAATGCAAGAGTTAGATTAAGTGATCAATCTCTCAGTTTCCTTATCGTTCTAAAGCTATGATTCTGTGACCCTTTGTCTACTTCACTCATTCCTCCATGAAATTTTTGCCTTTCATTTAAGAGGAAAGGTGTGTCCTTTCATCATTAGTCTCCTTTCCCTACCCTTGCTGACAGGCTTGCCATTTAGGTATCCTGACAAATAAGTCTTGCTTAGTGAAAAACATCATATTTTCAACCCATGTTTATTTTATGATTACCTCTGCCCAATCCAATCACCATTACTCTTAAATCCACTTACTTGGTAGTAATTTTTTTTAGGAGGGTAGAGAAGGGAAGGTAATAGTTATAGTGACATTTGGTATCAGCCTGCCTCAGTCCAAGAGTATGATTGTAGCTGCTGTCTTATATCAAGGGAGACATAACCTTTGAAGATTATTTGGGGAAATAGAACCAGGAACATAGGTGTAGTGAGGATATGGTTTGATTTAGCATATTCACATGTAGACCCTGAGGGAGTACATTTGAACTAAATATCATGAAGAAAGAAAAAGAAAGTTTGTTTCCTGCAGCCTGTGGAGATGCCAACTGACCAGAAGGTGTCAGCAACTACTTTCAATCAGACCTGATACTCCATTCTGTTTCATTTAAGGTACTCTTTCCCTGAGGGCCAATATGCCAGTTCTTGGCTAAATTTTCTTGTTGATTTTCATTTGAATAAGGTGATAAGACCTGGGAAGGAGGGTCTGTGGTCTTGAAGTTTTTTGTTTTTAGTTAAGTTTTTTTTTTTAAGGGACTGAAAACCATCCTTAAGCAAAACGAAGGTGAGATTCTGCCTTAGGAAATGGAATTATGCTTTATTTAGAGGGAGATCAGTTCTTATTATCATTTCCGATTCTCTGGGGAAGTTGTTAAAAAAAAGCAGATTTCTCTATTAAAATTGTTATTGTTTAAGAAAAACAATCATAAAGTAAACTCAAGTATTTATGAAGGGGATCAGATTTAAGAGGCCTGGAAAACAGTATTCCCTGTCCACCAGATAGGAATGATGTGGAAAATTACTGCAGTGAATTCAGCTCTTTGTGAGCTTAGTTCTGTGATTCATCGATCCCGCAATGTCTTCTTGAAGAACCTTCTAAACCCAGAGTGGACAACGGAGAAGATACTGTTGCTTCCCATTGGTCGTTATACTGCCTTCCCAGAAATTTAATCATGGAGAAGACTCGTCAGGTCATCCAGTTCATTCTCTGGGCGCTCATACAGAATTACTTCCCACAGAATGTAGCTCAGAATGTTTGGTCCAGGATTGTTCAAATGTATTAAGTGATAAAATTTTCTTCCTTTTTCTCTGGGCACTTTGATAGAGTTCACACTTTGGGAATGTCACCTTCTTTTCCCTTTGGCCTATGGTTTTGTAAAAAAATTTTTTTAATTTGGAGACTACTGGCTTCTACCTTTTTATCATGCACAGCTTTCTATATGTGTCCTCATTCCTTATGGGTTTTTCCTTATGAAACCTCATCAGCCTTCCTTTCTCACCTCTCCCAGTTCACTTATCAGTTCTGTATTCAGTTATCACTGTATTAACTTCAGGCTGAAAGCACAGGGGCTGGTGATGGGTGGTGGTGGTGGGATGGAAAGAAGGAATGAGGCAGAAAACAGTACTTTAGTGACATCCCCAAGATAAGAAGAGATTTACAAACAATGATTTCCAGATAGCCAGGCATGTCTGAGCTATACCTTCAAACTTCTGGGTCAGTTATTTCACAAAGTCTTCATTAGAATGTAAGACAAGTTTTTCACTCTGTATTCTGACAGACTTGAGGTCTTGTAGGGGAAACATTAGGAGTCTTGGAGCTTTATTCCCTTAAGACATTCAACCTGCCCTCTTTATAGGTTGAAATCAACACATTTTCATTTTCTGGAGGAATAAGAGGTTTTGTTTTTTGTTTTTTAGCAGACTAGCAAGACTAAGGCTAGAAGATCGTTGCCATTTGCTCCAACTCAAAGTATCGTATTTTAAAAAGGTTTTATTAATATCTTTTGTTTTTGGCAGGAGGACTTGAGTTCAAATCTTACCTTAGCCTCTAACTAGCTATGTGACCCTGGGCAATTTACTTAATCTATCTCAACCTTAGTTTCTTTATTTGTAAAATGGGAATAATAATAGCAACTGATTCACAGGGTTGTTGTGAGGACCAAGTGAAATATCATATGTAAAGTGCTTTCCAAACTTTAAAGCAATATATAAATGATAGCTATTATTATTCTTGCATCATTTCTGGGACCCCCTCATCTCTTTTCCTGCCCGTCCCCCCAATACTGTATACACCTTCATAACAAAGAAAAATAATAAGCAAAATCAGTTGACATACTGACTGCATCTAAGGACAGACTGCAATTATTGCCCTCACCTTTCCTCTGAGGCATCTCTCAATTCCTTGAAGTCCTTGAAGGCTTCTAGCCTTATCGCTCAAGTGAAATTATGTCCAAACTTATCAGTGACCTTTTATTTGTCAAATCTGATGACAATTCCTCAATCTTCATTTTTCTTGACATTTCTGGAGCATTTAATACTGTGAACCACCTTAGTGACACTGTCCTCTCTGGGTTAGCCTCCCACCGGTCTGACCACTTCTTCTCAGTCTTTTTGCTGGCTCATCTTCTATGTTATGCCTCCTAATAGTTGGTGTTCTACAAGGCTCCTTCCTTCTCTCTGAACACTCTCAGTGACCTTATTAGAGTCAGTTTAATTATCATATATCTGTGCAGATGCCTCCCAAATCTGTATCTTCAGCCATTATGTCCTTCCTAAGTTCTACTCCTGCACTGTGACCTGCCAATTGGAAATTTCCAACTAAATTATTCAACCCAACATTGTTTAATCCAAACCCCTCCTTTTTTTGAAGTTTCCTATTTCTGTTGAGGTCACCTCCATCTTTACAGTCTCCTGGGTTCTAAACTTTGTCATCCATTTTTCCTTACTCTTACCCTAAATAACCAAAAAATTACCAGATAATTCTACCGCCACAATATCTCTCATGTTCTCTATTCATATACTCTGGGTCAAGGCTTCATCATCGATGGTCTGGACTAATACAATAGCCTACATCTTAGCCTCATTACTTCAAATCTTTCCTATTTTAATCCATCCTCCATGCAACTGCCAAAGTGATTTTCCTTATGCACAAGTATGACTATGTTACGTCTGTATTCAGGAAACAGCAGTGGCTCCTTATTACTTCTGTTTGGCTTTTAAAGCCCCTTAAAATCTGGCCCTGCCTATCTTATTACATATTACTGCTGTTCACCCTCTCTGCAGTCCAGTTATACTGGCCATCTTAACATTTCCTCATACACTAGACTGTATTTCCTGTCTCTCCTCTGTTCCAGGTATTCTTAACCTT
This sequence comes from Vombatus ursinus, assembly GCF_900497805.2. Taxonomy (NCBI): domain Eukaryota; kingdom Metazoa; phylum Chordata; class Mammalia; order Diprotodontia; family Vombatidae; genus Vombatus; species Vombatus ursinus. The sequence goes on from NW_020954585.1 coordinate 53,609,820, forward strand.
TTGTGTGTGTGTGTGTGTGTGTGTGTGTGTGTGTGTGTGTGTGTGTGT
>NW_020954585.1:53609877-53710496 GCF_900497805.2 Vombatus ursinus
TGTGTGTGTGTGTGTGTGTGTGTGTGTGTGTGTGTGTGTGTGTGTGTGTGTGTGTGTGTGTGTGTGTGTGTGAGAGTGATAAGTCCTTTTGGCAGTCTGATTTACCCTATGGAACATAATTAAAAAAAAGTTTTAAAATAATTGAAGGAAATGCTCCATTTCAATTAGAGGTTAATTAAAAGAAGACTTTTTTTTTTCCCATGGAAGTTTATTATTTTACCAAGAATATGAGGAGAGAGAGGCTTCCCAGCAGCTCTTCTCTAAAGGGAGTCTATTCCCTACTAATTTATTTTTTGAAAGTTGACTAAATACTGGGCAAGTTTTAGAAAACTTCTATTTCTTTGCCTGTCTTGTCTATCCCAGTGTTTAATTATTACCAAACTGTTTTGGTGACAGCTACTTTATAATATAATTTTAGTCTAAATTTTAGGTCTGAATCTCCCTTTTCTTTGTATATGTTTTCATTATTTCCCTTGAGATTACAGATCCTTTGTTCCTCAAATGAATTTTATTATTGTTTTGGCTAGCTTTATAAAATATCCTCTTGGTGATTTGATGGCATTGCATTAAATTTATACATTCCTGTACTTAGCCCAGTAACTGGCACATAATGAATGCTTACTAAATGCTTCTTGTTGGCTGATTAAATTAATATAATATGATCATTTTTATTATATTGACCTGGCCCAATCACACACAGTAAATGTCTCTATCATTATCTAAGTGTTTCTTTATTTCATAAAGTGTTTTGCAGTTTTATTTATCTAAATCATGCATGTGTCTTTGTAAGTTAACTTGGTGATATTTTATGAACTTCATAGTTACTTAAATATAATTTCTCTTATTGTTTCTTCCAGGTTTTTATTAATACAGTATTGAAATCCTGATGATTTTTGTGTATTTTATAATCTACACTTTATCTAAATTATTATTTTAATTTGTTCCTTGCTGATTCTCTAGAGTGTTCTAAGAATACTATCATGTCATCTGGAAATAAGGATAATTTTTAACTTTGATGCTTATACCATTAACTTTGTTCTTGTTTGCATTTTGTTCTCTTTAATAAGCATTTCTAGAACTATGTCAAGGAATAGTGAGGAGGTAGGGCATCCTTGCTTTACCCCTATTTTTACTGAGAAACTTTCTAGTGTTTCTCCTTTGCAAAAAATACTAGCTCTTAGTTTTAGATATATGCTTTTGATCATATTAAAAAATAGCACTTCCCTGCCTATGCTAATTTTCGTTTTTAACATAAAATTGTCCTCTATTTTATTAAAACTTTTTTTTGCATCTATTGAAAAATAATATGATTTTCTAATTTTTTCATAAAGACAAATGGGTCTTGCATCTGTGATATGAATCCAACTTGTTCATAGTGAATTATTTTCTGGGTATATTATTGTTGTAGACTCTTACGAGAATTTTGTTTTTTTTTCATCAATATTCACCATTTAAATTGATCTACAGTTCTCTTTGCTTTATTTATCTCTGGTATGGGGATTAGGATCATAATTGTGTTATAAAAGGAGTTTGATAGAGTGTTCTCTTGCTCTCTCTTTTTAGTGTAGGTATTAAATACTCTTGAACGATTCTATCAATAAGTGAAGTTGATCAATCTGACCTAGGCTTTTTTTCCTTTAGCATTTCAATTACGGCTTGCTCAATTTCTTTCTCTGAGATTGGATTTTTTAAGATATCTATTTCTTTTTTGTTAATTTTGGTATGTTATATATTTTAAAATTCTTATTTTATTTTTAATTTATAGAATAAAATAAGCATTTCCGTAACAGTATAACGAAAAGATAATTTCATATGAAATTGCAAATCTGTTATGTACAACCTGCTGTTCCTTTTAAATATGTAAGAAAGTTACAATATAAATTTCTTTTTTCTTTTCTCCTTTTCTTTTCTTCCCTCCCTCCTATCCTGCAGTAGAGATAGTTATTGTTAGATACAAATAGATAAATATATAAAAATTATTCTATAAACTCATTCATTCCCTTTGAATTTTCAATTTTACTGGCATACAGTTATATATGGTAGTTTCTGATAATTCTCTTTCCCCTCTGTTCATTTTTTATGTCAATAATTTGATTTTCTTGATCAGGTTAACTAATGGTTTATTGATTTTTTTTTTAAATCCTTTAACAAAAACCTAGCTCTTAGTTTTGTCAGTTCTATTGTCTTTTTGTTTTCAAGTTTTTCTTTATTCAATTTTTTAAAAAAAGTCAAATTTTTTCTTTTATTCTTTCAGTTAGACTGTGAGGAAACCAGATTTGAACTTGCAGAGGTGCAGCCCAGATAGGGGCCAGCCATCTCCTTCATTTCCCCACCTCCTTAGAATTAATCCCCAAAGCTCTCCCAATTGAGGTTCTCCAGATTGAAGGTCAAGATTTGCCTCCACCATTCTCTTGAAGATCTCTTCCCTTTCACCCCCAACCTGTTACTGATTTATTTATTTTGGGAAAAAAAGTCTCAAAACTAGTTTGCCAGTCTTTCTTAATATGGGGGTTCTAGTGGAGCTCTCCTCCACTTTCGGACATACCCTCATCCCACAGAACTTCCGTGGCCTCAGCTAATCAGTTTGAGGTGGTTCAAAGACAGCCACTTGCCCATTGAACGAAGATGGCTAGAGGCCTATTCTGGGAATTTAAACATCCTCCCTTTTCTTTTCCCAGGGCTTGCTTCCCGCCGTGTCTACAGTCTCTCCCTCTACAGTCAAAATTGGAAGTTCCCTCAGAATCTCATCTTGTGCCTTGTCTTCCCTGTCTGGGTGGAGATGGTGGTTGGACCTTGCTGAGTGTAGGGGTGGGAGAGGGTCCCTGCTGGTGAGTGTATCAGGTATAGCAATAATGGGGAGTTAGTTATTTGCTCCTTGGCTGGGACTTTTAGTGGTGGAATTGGGTCTCTTCTCTTCCAATAGCTCTTTATGGGAATGGAAGTGGAACCTCTCTCCTTCCTGCCCCTTGCTCATCAATGTTTCCTCCCCTCTTCTCCTTCTTCCTATTGTTTCTCTTCCACAAGTTCCTTGAGTTAACTTTTCTTGTAGTTATCTTTTCCCTTTCTAGCTCAGATAAAACTGCAGTACCTAATCTTGACCATTTTCTCCCTTTCCCCATTCATTCTTTTCATTTCAGTGAGATTAATTTGAAATATCACTTTCCAAGAAACGTTTTCATTCCACACACTTTCTAACTCCTTTCTTTCTTTCATTTTTTGAGGGAAGCCATGGGTACCAGTGGGGATTGCTTTTATAACTCAAGTGTGGGGAGAGGGCTGTTCCCCTTTTGATTTCATGCTGTAGCCTCCCTTTGAACCTGTGATCCCATGTTTAGCCCTCTTCAGACTATTTCCCCACTGTCTTTAGGTCCTAGTTATTTTTTTTTCCACTGGGAAGTAGTGCCAAGATGGATGTACCTAAGCTTGAGGAAACTATTCCTTAAGTTCTCCTTCCAGTAGATTTTGAAGCCAACATCCTGTCTCTAGCAAGTTCCCCCTCCCCTGCTCTGGGTCATTTGGAGAGATAATGTCGTAACATTCCCTGTCTGTTTATGAGACCCAACTCCCACTTTGGAAACAATTTGGTATGGTGCACAGAGCACTGATTGGAGTTAGACAACCTGATTCAAATCACAGCTGTGTTTACTACCTGTGTGACCTTGAGCAAAGCACTTGCCCGCCCTGGGCCTCAGTTTCTTAGTCTGTAAAATGAGGTGGTTGTACTAGATATGGAGGCTTTTATGAGGTCCCTTCAAGCCCAATTTTTGATCTCATGATCCTCCCCCTGTTATCTGCCTCCCATATTTCATCATTATTTTCCCTCTATTCTAAAGGCAAGAGGAGAAATTGAAGTATTCTGATTTATATTTTCTCATGGATCCCGACCAGACTTTTCCTAATCCTCATCCCATTCCATGTTCTCTTCTCTCTACCTAAGGGGAGTCTTTTTTTTTTATCATCCCTCACCCCAAATAATCCTGACTTAATAAGGGAATGATTTTTTTTTGTCAGTGAAATATTAGTTCGCTTCTCCTATTTTTCTCTTGATTTTTTCTTCTTACAACTTTTGCATCTTAGATTCTTTAACCCAGTGATATTGTCTTTGCCTTCTTACATGTCTTTCAATATGAGGTTTTTTTTTTTTAAAAGAGAATCAAAAAAGAAATTGATTTTCCCAGTCATCCTGCACAGTATTATTTCTGGGTTTTAGCTACATGAAAACAAACGTTTCATTTCTTAGTCTTTAATTTCTACCCAAAAAAAGCATTTAACTTTTTTTATGTTTGGTCAGTTTTCATCTCTGTATTCTTTTGAAGGAATGATTCAAATTCTTCCTTTTCACTAAATATTCATTTTCTTTGGTGCTTAGTATCAACTTTGTAGGGTTTCATTTTGAGCCTCATCTGATTTTCTTTACTTGCCAGAATGCCATATTCTGATTTTTTTCTTTTTATGTTTTTTTTTAAAGCAAGAGTAATCTTGTGTTTTCTAATTGATTGATTGTTCTAGGAATGTGAAATGTTTTTCCAAATAAATCAGTGTTACTTTTAGGGTTTGTAGGAAGAAATGGAAAGTGGGAATTGCTAATATTCTCTTAATTCATTTAGAGGGCAGCTGCCATTAAATATGGCAGTTTATGAATTATTTTGTGATAAACTAACCACTACATCCAAGGAGGAAAGAAATAGTCCATGGGCATTGAACTTAGAAATCCTAGTGAGGTCTTTTGAAGGCAATTTCTTCTAGAAGTCTTGGGAAAGAGTAGAGATGACATGGGATGTGACCTATCTAGAACTAGTTCTCCACCAGTTTTTTGAGCAGTGCTTAGGTCTTTGGTTTTAGATCAGTTAGTAGGAAAGATAAAAATGGTGACAAATTTCGAAAATGTTAGTGGGGAATTGGATGGTCATTCCTGGAGTTCTCAGCATGATTGCAGCACCACGGAGGGCTTTGTGCCAGCTATTGGTGCAACCCAGAGGCTTCAGGACTCGGATAGTAGATGGCTCAGGGAAATGATCAGCGCCTGTGTTAGTCCTGGATGTCGGCAATGCCAAGGGCTAGCAGGGGTGGGCAGTAGGGTATAGGTTCTTGGTGTTATCCCTAGATTTCAACTCCTTTAGGTAGCTCACATATTTTATCTTTCTATGCAAGAAGATCTCATCTCTGACTCACATTAAGGATGCTTGAATTTTCTAGTTTCCAGAGATTCTAGGGCAGACAGTAGGACTATAAACCTTATTTTTGCTTAGGATACAGAAATCTGTTATCTATTACAAATTGCATAGGTAAGTGGGAAAGGAGAGTACCCGCAAGTGATTTCTTGTCTTTCACTAGTTTGACCAATGCAGAGGGGAATAATAGTCTTAAGGCGTGTTCTTTTGAAAGCGTGATAGAACCTTTATTTGGAGTAGTTGACACTTTTCCCTTGATGTGTTTCTGGCAAGCAATATCAGTTCATTTACTAGGAAAGCATTTTTAGTTTTAAAAGCCCTAAATAACAGATATATCCTTTTTATGAACAGAGATATTGAACTACAGACACCATATATTGTGGACTATGACAATGGTCAGAGTTTTGTTGGGCCTACCTTGTGGCCAGATTTATATACTGGATGTAATTGGCTACAGGATGGGGGCAGGCATGCCAGAGGCTACAGGGTGTCAATTTGTCTTCAGTTGTTTTTTCTGTAAGAATTTCCTTAGTGATGCCTTCTGATGTTTGTTTTCCTTTTCTTGACGTTGTGTTATCTGCTGAATTGAGGGGTGGTTTTCTTGTTCATTTGGTGTAGTAGGGCTAGGTTACTTCTCAGTCTGTCATCTTTCCTTTTTTATATCCTTTTGTGTCCAAAACTTCTTCCTCCCTTCTAGTCACCCATTCTGAAAGGAATAGTCAGGGAGATGAACCTCTAGGCTTTAAAGAGGTCATTTCAATCTCACATCCCTTTTTAGGGGCTGGGGTTCTCATTTATTTCCTTTACCTTTTTCCTCTTCCTTCCAAATTTAAATAGACCTTGGTATGGACACCAAGTCATGTGAACAGGAATCCCATGTTGAAATGTGACTAATATTTTTAAAGCCTGTTAAGTTTAAGAAGATTGGGAGAAGACTTGGAGCATTATTGCAATAGGTAGCAACTATGATACAGGTGAATATTGGCAGTTGGGTGGGAGGGAGCAGAGGGGAAGGCTCTTAGTTGCTCTCAGAACTCTATTGCTTATACTAGTTACTACATTGAACACAAGAATAGAGATCAGAGACCTTAAAGGACATTTGCCTGGAACACCACTTAACATAACAGGCCTGAGAATTGTTTGAGCCAGTGGGTGGCTTAGCTATGTCTGTAATGTTAGTTTTATTGAGCACCATATAAGGAATGTGCCCAGCTCTTTTTTGGCATCTGCTTTGCAAACTGAAACTGTTGATAGTAAGAAAAACTTAAATTTGTTGACCAGACTTGTCCCATGTGATAGTCTGCAGTGCTTAGTGACAAGTAATTTTTTTTCTTAACTACTTTGGCTTTCCAGAAAATAGCAAATAATGTGTTATTGGTAACTAATATACTTAGGCTATGGTTTTTACCTGCTTCACAAATATACATATATATGCACACACACATACACACACACACACACACACACACACACACACACACACACACACAGTGTGGTATTGTGGATAGAAAGCTGGTTTCTAAGCCAGAAGAGCTGGGTTCCAGTGCTGCCTTTGACACGGAGTGGTTGTGTGACCCTGGACAAGTCACTTAATTTCTCAGTGTTCTACATTACTCTTTTAGTAAGTTGCAGAGAAGATGAAGAAGCCCTGTATTAGTAGAAGGAGTTTGCTTATCTAAGAGTTTTCTCTGTCAGTGAAATCTCTGTCTCTCATCTCTGTGTTTTCAAAAATTACTAATAGGAAGTAGGAAAAGGGGTGTGACCTACCCAGATTCTTGAAGTCATGGATGGTTATTTCTGAGGAATAAAAGAAAGCTCTTTAACTTAGAAGTGTGTTGTATTGGTTGAGTTTTTTTGGTTGTGGGTTGTGTGGTTTTTTTCCCCCTTTTTGCAAGGTAGGGGACGGTAATCTTGAAAATCAGGGATGAATTGCCAGGATATTAAGACTATACTTCTTAATTTGAAATTGATGATTTTAAACAAGTCCCTGAACTTTATGGTCTCAAGAGCTTGTTCAAAGCCAAAACATTTCATGCAAATGGTATGTTACATTTCAAGTACCCACTGACAGTGGATTTTTTTGTAATTAAATCATTAAGGGTGATTGTTTGCTGGTATTTATAGCAGCTTCCTGGAAACTTGAATTATTTTTCTTACTGCTGTTTTTTCCCCTCTATTGCTTTGCTTTCCACTTTATAGCTATTTAAATGCTAAGCTGTCTATCAGTTTATCTTTATTAATGTTTATGTTTAAAAAGCATTAAGAAATATAAAGTGTTCTTGCCAGATCTATTGTCAGTATCAGAGGGAAATAATTATTGCTTTGGAAAAGGAAGTTAAAGACTTTTCTTGTATTTTGAATAGAACTTAAAAAACAAATACAGTAGCATCTCACTGATGTAGAGGTCACTTGTCTGGTACCCTCAGCTATCCTCTATCCTGAGCACAGCTGAGCACCAGAAAACAAAAAAGGCTTCCAAGTACTCAAAGCAGAGGTCAAAAGATCCATACAGTACCAAAATTTGAGCATATAATGGAACCCCTTAGATCCTCACTCAGTTTCTGTTAACTATTACTTTATACTTAGTTCTAACAAATAGGGTTATTCAGTTTATGCTGGTGTGAAAGGAGGTAAGGTAATGTAGACATGTTGAGAGCAAAAACACTGGACAAGGGATAGAATGATAATGAAGGAAGAGACAGCATGGTATAGTGAAAATAATACTAGTCCTGGAGTCAGAGGACCTGGGTTTGAACCCTGCCTCACACAGTTACTGCCTTTGTGATTTTGGGCAAGTCAGTCAGTCTCTCAAGGCCTCATTTTCCTTATGTATAAAATGATGGGGTTGAATTGGATTGCCTCTGAAATCCCTTTTAGCTTTAGATCCATAGTCTTACGAGACTAAAACTAAATCACAAAAAGTAGACACAAATCTAGATTGCTCTTTGGTGTAGGTACAGACAATTCTTAGAAATCTCCCATAAAGGCAACCCTATATTATTTTATAACAGTAATCGATGTATTGAATGATGGTCCTGAGTCATGAAAAGAAGGTTAAATTATGTTTAAGAAGGTAGGGAAACATTTAATACATTTTATTAAAAAATTTTGTAATACATTTTAGAAAGATTTCTATCCACGTACTTAAAATAAATAAAACAAAAACAAATGGTGGCAACCTTCAGTCATCTGGAAAATTCACTAATGTCACACTTTTGAGCATAAAATAACCTTGAGGATCACTTTATATACAATTTGACTTTTAAAAGTAATCGTGTTTCAATGATCTTTCCTCTGTTCATATTTCCTCTCTTATATTAAGCAGCTGCAAGCTGTTGGAGACCAGAATCAGTGCTTTCCTGAATGGCCTTAGATTAAGCTGTGCCAAATGATTGAGTTTCTTTAGTGGGGGGCAGTGGTAGCCTGCAGGGCTGCCTTTTCAATTTCCTGTTTGTTTACCTTTGTGTTTTGTGTGAATATGAAACTTAGCAGTTTATCATAAATTTAATGGTTGCTTTTCACCTATAATCAGAGGTGGCAAAGGAGTACAATTAGGAAGGTAGGTGATTATTGTTGTTGAGTTGTTTCAATCGTGTCTGATTCTTCCTGACCCCATTTAAGGTTTCCTTGGTAAAGATACTGGAGTGGTTTGCCATTTCCTTTCCCAGCTCATTTTACAGATGAGGAAACTGAGGCAAATAGGGTTAAGTGACTTGCCCAGGGTCATACAACTCATAAGTATCTGAGGTCATATTTGAACTCAGGAAGATGAGTATTCCTGACTGTAGGCCTGGCATTCTATCCACTGTGCCACTTAACTGCCCAAATAAAGTAGTATAAGATGGGGTATGCCATATCAACATTTCAGTGTTCCTTTAAAACAATTTTGAACAAGACCGGTGATTTATTCAAAAGCTAATCACCTACCTAAGGGAAGCTAGGTGGATTCTAAGGCCTGTTCCCTTTCTGTTACTTTGTGCTGCTTTTCAGATGTGGGATATAGGTTCTTATAAAATTTCCTTAAAGACTGTGATAACCTGCTGAAATGGAATTCATACGTTTGTTTTGTTTGTTTGGTTTGGTTTTTAATGGAATAGGAAAATGAATAGGAATAGGGGTTAGTTAGGTTTATGACTTCCTTGATGGTAGAGTGATTTATATTGGGGTTATTCCTGCAGCACAAGGCTTGTAACACATACACCGGAAATGTAAATTTTCAATTGATTTCAATGAAAAGCCAAGGAAAACAGGTTTGAAATATGTGATAAGAGGTTAGATTTAGTGTTGCATTGATCATTCTTTGGGTGAAATGTGATTCCTTCAAACTCTCTAGACCAAAGCAGTGTTTGGTGCTACCAAGTTAACCTTTTAAAGTAATCATTGTGTTTCATTGATTTTTCATGCGCTCATTTTCCTTCTTTTAAATTAGGCAGCTACCAGCTATTAGAGCTCACGGTCAGTGTTCTTAATGGTGTTAAATTAAGAGTACAAGATGACTCGACATTTGTAGGTAAGGGAAATGCCATCCTTTAGTCCCTTTTAATCTCTTCTATTTAGCTTTGGGTTTTTGGAAACACAAAATGTTTACCATGAATGAATTAAAAAGCATTTATTATGTGCTTAGTATATTCATAGTATTGTGCTAAGCTCTGGAGCTACAAATACAAAAGAGAAGACATTCCTTACATTCAAGAAGCTTATATCCTAATAAAGGAAGTCAACACTTCTTGGGATAGTGGCCAGGAAGAAGCATTCTGGTTTGGAAAGTTACTGGGCTGGTGAATGGAGCCATAGGGAGGCAGATGGACATACCAATTCCAGCGGCAATGCAGTATTAGTTTGATGATGTATTGTTCTAGACCTGGAAGAAGGTTGTTGGGTGAGTGGGGTGGGGGGGGGAGGAATTAAAGGGGATTTGAGTTGGGTAGAGAAGTTGGTAAAATTGAAGCAAGGCTGGGGCTGGAGTTGATCAATCTGGACAGCAGGGCCTCAGGGCAGGAATTCCAGAGCTGAAAGGGCTCAGTCCTACAAGGCATGGTTCCATAAGTTTTAACAGTGACTTTGCCATTCTTAAGTAAAATGTGAGCATTTTCCCTCTGTAATTGGATGTTCTGAGGTGGTTCCATTAAAAATCTGGAATCTGATTGTTGGCCTTGTAGCATCATTGACCATGGCTACAAGGGTCCCTTCAGCTCCCTGGGACAGGGAAGAAGAGGCGGCCTTCCTGACCCCAGTTAGTCGATCAGTAAGCATTTATTAAGGGCTTATATGCAGGTGCTGTGCTAAGAAAGGTGAAAGACAGCGTCTGCCCTCGAGGAGCTTGCATTCTAATGGGGAAAAAAAAGCTATGTACAAATAAGATACATCCAGAATAAATTGGAGTAATCAATAGAGGGAAGACACTAGATTAAGGGGGTACAGGAAAAGTTTTTCATACCTAGTTCTCTAGTTGGAATTTGAAGAAAGCCAAGGAATCCAGAAGGTAGCGATGAGGAGGGGCAGCATTCCAAGCATGGGGCACTGCCAGAGAAAAGGCCCAGAGTCTGGAGATGGAGTGTCTTCCGTGAGAGGAACAGCCAAGAGGCCAGCCAGTTTCAGTGTCACTGGTGGGAAGTAAGGTGTAAGAGCACCAGACTACTTGGTAAGGAGTAAGGTATACCACTGGAAAGCTGGGAAGGAGCAGCTTTCAATGCCAAACAGAGGAATTTGTTTTTGATCTTGGAGGTGGTAGGGAGCCACTGTAGTTTACTGATCGGAAGATTACACGGTCAGATCTGGGCTAGTCCTCGAATCAAACAATTCTGAACTCTGCCATTCTGCCACTGTGACCACCAGGCGGGTCGCAGAAGAGTTTGAAAGCCAGCTTAGCAGACATTGGCCCTAGAGATGCTATCGAGCCGAGTCTATATCCAGTCTGGGGTCGTACGGCCAGTTAGTCTTGGATGAGGGTCTCGAACCCAGGTCTTCTTGACTGAGGTCCGATTGACAAAGAGCTTGTTTCCAAGGGGTGTTTTAAAGTTGACAGATGGTTAAGTCCAGGCTTCCCTAAACTGTTTTTAAAGCTTCTTTAGAGTTGACCAATGTTCTGTGATCCCCCGGAAGACAATTGGTTATTAATATAAGTATCAAACTGTTAAATAATCATATAATTATTATAATGAGTAAATTATTAATATAATTAATTATTCATTCTTAGAATCCAGGGATTTAGAGAGCGTTCAGTCAGACGCTATACCAAAAGTAGGCATTCTCGCTATGTCTTCATTCTTCCTGTCACTCCCTTATGGTGTGGGAGGTCAGAGTTCAAATAGATTTAAGGACTAGAGTCTGAGATGCTTCTCCTGGCCTCTCAGTCAGAGTCAGGAATTGGGAACCCAGGATCTCTTTATGACCTTGGGCCAGTTTCTTAACTTTTCCAAATTCTAGTTTTCAGCTCAATACAGAGAGCTTACCCCCTTCTTCACAAAGTGAATGTGAGTGCACATGAAAGTAACAACTTAGCACTCTTCGATTGAAAAGTAAGGGTTCAGGGGGCAGTTAGGTGGCGCAGTGGATAGAGTACCCACCTGGAGTCAGGAGAACCTGAGTTCAAATCCAGCCTCAGACACTTGACACCTACTAGCCGTGTGACCTTGGGCAAGTCACTTAACCCCATTACCTAACTGCCCCCCCCTCAAAAGTAAGAGTTCACATTCGAACTGTCCTATTTGAATGACTCAAAACCAGTACCTGTCATAATAATAACAACAACTACCATTTGAGTGATGTGTTGAGGTTTATAAAACACTGTACATGTTTATTGCAGTTTATTACTGTATTTGAGGAGACAAAAATATCCTACAAGATTGAATATCATTATGGTGTGGTACAGAAAATAATTATTTTTGGAGATCATAGTTTACTGGGAAAAGCTCTGGATTTGGAGTCAGAGTTTGAGTCCCTGGATCGCCTATTTAATAAGACTCTAAAATGAAGACTTTTTGATCTCTGAGGTTCTGTTTAGCTCTAAATCTCTGATTCTAAAGACAAGTAGTGATCCATCTTGAAGACCCTCCAGTAATGAGGAACTCACTTTCTTCTAAGGAGCTTATTCAGTCCACTTTTAGATAGCACTAATTGTTAGAAGTTTTTCCTTATATGGAATAGAACTCTGCCTTTTGTGTGACTTCCCATTGGCCCTCTGTCCCCAAGGGCCAAGCAAAATAATTCGGATCCTTTTTTCACATGGGAGTCCTTCAAGTATTTGAAGACTAGTTACCATATTTTCCCTTAATCTTCTCATCTCCAGTTTAAACATCTTCAGATCCTTTATCTTGTCCTTATATAATATAATTTCTAGCCTCCTTACCATCCTGGTCATCATGACTTGTACATTTCACCTTGCCAGTATCCCTTCTGAAATGTGGCATTCAAAGCTGGATACATTATTACAAGAGTGGTTTGACTACCAGGTGATAACCCCCTCATTCTGGATGGTTTTTTTTTTTTTGTTTGTTTGTTTGTTTGTTTTTTTGGTGCAGCCCTGACAGGTAATTTTATCATTATGGGGCACTGCTGATTTAGAAAGTCCTTTCCCTCAACCTGTACAAACTGGTAACGTATCTGCAGCGTATCATTTTAGAGAGTTTTCTGAGACATTGAGAGGTTAAGCTGCTTGCTTGGTCATATTGCTAGTATGTTTTAGTGGCAGAACTTGAACCCAGGTCTTCCATACTCAAAGACTGGTCTTTATCCACCATACCTTGTCTCATTCTGGATGCTATACACATCACCAACCTTATAGTCCGTGGAGGCCTCCAGATTTGAGAGCTTCAGTGGAGCTGCTCACAAGGTGCCTGACCCTTGCACCAACTGAGTGAAAAACAGGTTAGTCTATGTTTTCCCAAAGGAAATTCTTGGGTCTCAGTTGTATGTAAAATTAGGGCTTAAGGCAGGAAACTTGGTAATGGTTATATTTCTTTGTACACTTACTCTAGGATTCCTTGCCTATAGTCTAGCGTCTTCTCCATCTATCCAATAGAAGTACCTTTCTATAGGTCATTTTCCTCCAGTAGTTGCCTTGGAAGATTATGTTCACTACTTGCTAATTAAACTAGGCCTACAGGGTCTGGGCTTTCCTCCGTGAGGATTTCCACCTGCGTATTTAGGTCAGAGCAAACTTGTTCCATCCTGGGCCATCCAGCCTCATGTTTTAGTTGAGAGGCTACACAGTCTTAGGTTGGCCATCCTGGTCATAAGGAGTTTAGTACGGAAAGGTAAAAGAGATGTGTGATAGAACTTGCTGGCTTGCTTTCCTGAGCAGGGAGTAAAGAGGTGGTTTTAAGTCCAAAAGGCCAGGACTGAGTCTCTGTAGTTCAATAAAATTGCTTCAGTGACTGCATTCAAAGGATTAATACCTTCAGACCTTTCTAGGGGCTGAAAAGAGCCTGGGAGCTCTTTATGAGCCAAGAGCAGTCAATCAATCAGTCAACTGATAAATGTTTATTAAGCCTGTACTATGTGCCAGGCATTGTGCTAAGCTCTGGGGAGACAAAAAAAGAAGGAAAAGACAGTTTCTGTCCTCAAGGAGCTTACAATCTAATAGGATAGAGTACACACAAACAATTCTATACAAAGCAAGACTGATGGTGGAAATGAGCCATGGTTGAGACGTGGCTGGGCATAATTGGTGATATGAGAAAGGGGCTAGGTATTCAAGAAAAGAGGACAGTGTGGAGTTGAATTGGTTCACCAGGGAGTTTCAGCCTGTCTCTTCATCCTTGACCTAATCACCTCTAGTTAAAGGTCCCTTCTTAATGTCAGTTTTCTAGGGCCACCTCTTTTAGAGCAGAAGAAGGAACCCTGAGGCAAATCTAGATGTTGCTGGCTGCCTGGCCTAGTTGCCTCCTTATCACAGGAGTACTCCAAAGCCCAGTGTCACTTGGCCACAGGGAACCACAAAGTAAGAAGCCGTTGTTGGTTTTTGAGCAGATAAATGACAGCCTAGAAATATTACCCAAGTTCCAACTTTGTGTCCAGTTCTAGGATGAAAGTAGTTTGTCAGGAGGCTTAATGTAGCCATGTCGTAAAGAGGAATTAATGGGGGAAAATGGTAGAAAGAGCAAAGACTAGTAAGGTCCTTACTGCCTTCATCCAAACTTGACAGTGATGAAAACCTGGACAGTATTGATGGCAACCCGAGGTAAGGGGAAAAGCAAAGGACAAATTAATTCAAGAGATCCTTTCAAGGAAATAATCTATAAGACTTGAAGACTAATTGGAAACAGAGAGGACAGAGGAAAGGAAGGAGTCTCTGACCTTGATCATGTGCTTCATCATTTGGCAGAGGGATCCTTGGTCTGGTCCAGGTTGTGTTAGCTGGCTTCTGAGGTTCCTTCCAACTTAGAGATTCTACAATTTCTTCACTTGTGCAGCTGGCTTTAAAGAAATTTTTATTACTATCTTTTGTTTTTATGTCACCTTTTATGTCATTCTGATGTATCCCTATCCCTTTTCCTACCCAGAGAGCCAAAAGTTATATCTAAGAATAAAAATCAAAGAGGAAAAAAAGGCAGTTTAGGAAAACTAATCAACGTATCAACCAAGTCATACAGTGTATACTGTGTTCTACCTCCATAGTTCCCCACCTTTCTATAGAAGGGGAGAAGGTATGCCCTCACATCCCTTCTTCAGGGCTGACCTTAGGCATTAGTATTAAATAGGCTTCAGTTTTTATTTTTGTTCTTGTTTACCATCTTGCCAAAAAAGGAAATGAAATTAGTTTGGAATGACTTGTGTTTGATGAACTTGTGCTGACTTTTGTTATAACTGCTCTTCAAGTAGTCATACCAAGCATTCCTTTGATAATACATTCTGTAATTTTATGAATTAATTCAGCAAATATTTATTGGGTACCTACTATGTTCAAAGTATTGTACCCAGGAGGCATTATGATAGAAGGAGTGGAGTACTATGCTAGGAGTGAAGAGACTTTCATTCTTTTCTGGTTTTATCATTTACTAGCAGTGTGACCTCATCTATAGAATCCAGAAGGTTAGACCAGATCTCAAATAAAGATGTTTTCTAGCTGTCTGACATTCAGTAATTTTGTGTTTATTGGGTAACATAATAATCACACTTAAATATTGCTTCATATTTAATGGGTTAATTAATAGGTGAGGGCAATCGGTGGTATTCCCTGAATCTTGAAAAGCATCCAGTTATTCTGTGTAAGTAAATTTTCACTGTGTTCCTAAATACATTACAGAAACTAAATTACTCTTTTCTGTTACAGCCAGGAGTAATAATAATAACAGTTATGTAGTATCTACTATGTGCCAGCCACTAGGCTAAGTACTTTACAATTATTATCTCATTGAATCTCACAACAACCCTGGGAGGTAGGTGCTATTATTATCCCCATTATACAGATAAGAGAACTGAGGTAAATAGAGGTCATGTGATTTGCCTAGCATCACCTAGCTAGTGAATGTTTGAGGCGGGACTTGAAATTAGGTTTTCCTGATTCAAGACCCAGCAATTTACTGACTGGGTTACCTAGCTGCCTTAAGAGTTATTAGACAACCCTTACTGGATCTTTGAGCTCTCTCTCAGTGCCCTGCTGAGAACTTGTCCTTTTTGTATCTTTGAAAGAAGGTGCATGCAACAGTAACCTCAACCCTTATACATTCTCAGTGGCCTGCATTTTTCACTGTGGCTGGTTGAGGTACTGGTTGAGGTACTGTTTGAATACACTCGTGTGTGTGTGTGTGTGTGTGTGTGTGTGTGTGTGTGTGTGTTTAAATGTGTGTTTTTCCCAAAGCATTCTGAAAGCTCTGAAGCATTATGTCTCTCAAGCAGAGAGGCATTAGAGCTCAGAGATGGGGAAAACAGAAGGTGGGTGACTAAAATCAACATGCCTGAGTTTCCTCCCCAGCTCCACCCAGGACGAGCAGCCCTGCTTAGTCATTTACCACCTGGGCAATCACCTTGTGCATACAACCACAGAAGACAGAATAGTTACATTAGGTCAGTGAAGGACTTGGAGGAGGCCATCAGGCGAAGAGTGCTCAGTGAGAGTCAAATTAGAACCTTCCTGTAAGACTCTATGATAGGCCCATAATGGACAGAAAAAAGTGGTTATTGATGAATCAAAGATGATTTCTGGGAGGATATCTAAACTTGTGATTTCACTGATATGAACAATTCCTGATGAGAAGATGGGCTCCACCAAATCAGGTAGCAGGTAGCTGGTAGCAACTGCAACTTGGAGTCTTGTTTGCTTGGGGATTTGGGGGGTTAAGTGACTTGCCAAGGACTGCCTACTACATGTCAAAGGAGGGATTTATTCCTCCGGCTTCCTGGTTCTGGAGCCAGGTCTCTGTCTACTATACCTAGCTTCCTCTCAAAGTGATTTTACCTTCGATGGAAGGAAAACTATGCTATGTGATTAGACCATCGTATCAAAAGCAATATCTTAGAGACAGCTGGGTGGCTCAGTGGATGCAGCCTGGGACTTGGAGTTAGGAAGAGCTGAGTTTGAATCTTGTCTCACATACTAGCTGTGTAAACTTGGGCAAGTCAATTAATCAGTCTCAGCCTCAGTACCATGTGTTTCTATACTATATAATAATTAACTTTTTTTATAGTACTTCAAGGTTTCCCCAAACAACCCCCAAGGTAGGTAGTGCAAGTATTATCCCCCATTTCACAGAGGAAGAAACTGAGACTCCAAGGTTAAGTGACTTGTCTATGGTTGTGGAGCTAGCTAGGAATTGTCTGAAATGGAATTTGCATATGGCTTTCCTGCCTACAAGCCTCATGTGTTTGCTACTGTGACACAATGCCTCACTGCTTGATGATCTCTAGGATAGCATTATAATGAAACGCTTAATCTTAGTGCTCTCCCTCTGAGATTACCCCCAATTTATCTTGCATTTCTTTTATTGTCGTCTCCCCCGTTGGGTTGTGAGCTCCTTGAGAATGGAGACTTTAAAAAAAAACTTTCTTATTTTCCCATCACTTAACATATACTAGTTGACTACAGCATGCTTTTTCAATTTAAATTTTTATATGGGAAGGCTAAATATCATAAAATAAAATACTCTAAACTTAGGGTTCTTAACTTTTTTTGTCACGTATCTCCTCTCTGGCACTCTTGTGAACCCCGTGAGCCACTTCTCAGAATAATGTTTTTAAATGAATAAAATAAAGTATAAAATTACAAAGGAAACCCAATTGTATTCAAATACAGTTATCAAAACACTAAAAAAAAAACAGGTTCACATGTTAAGAACCCTTGAATTAAAGGGGTAACGTTTACAATCAGTTTTTTCTCTCTCCCTTCCTATTGTGCCACATCACAGGATTGGACAGGACCTGAGAGGCCATGTAATCAACCTCATAAATGAACAGGAGTCCCCTTTATGAGATTCTCTATCCTTCCCCCATCTCCCTCCTCCTCCTTTCCTTTTGTTCCTTCCTCCCTCTCTTTATTGTATCCCATGGAGTGAAGCAAATCTCTGAACTACTTTGGATTGGGAAATTTCGACAGGCATTTGACTGACATGCAGGTTGGTCTGCTTCTGTCATGAGATCATAAATTTGGAGTTGGGAAGTCTTTAAATCCTAGAGATAAACTAGTACAACTCCCCCCCTCCCCCCATTTTACGGTTGAAGAAATGGAAGCACAAAGAGGATAAATTTAAAAACCTTTTTTTTATGGTCTAAGTTAATAATGATGATGATGATAATAGTATTTATATAGTATATTAAAGATTGCAAAGCATTGTATATATGTTATCTCATTTGATCCTCTCAACAACTTTGGGAAGTAGATGCTGCTATTAGCCCTGTTTTACAGTTGAGGAAACTGAGGCAAACAAAGGTTAAGGTAACCAGGATCACACAGCTAGTTAATGTCTAAAGTAGAATTGGAACTCAGATCTTCCTGACTCAGATTTAGAGCCCTTTACCTCTATTTCATTTAGCTTCCTAAGGAATATAAAGAAACAAATACACGATATTTAAATTGCCTAAGATTTATAAATTATGATCTTTGTTCTATCCCAACTTGCATTAGCATTTTCTACCACATTTGATCCTGGAGGTTATAGAGCTGCTGGAATTTATTGTGTAGGAAGCAGGGAAGTGACGTGATCAGACTTATGTTTTAGGAAGAGCACTGTGAGAGCCGAGTGGAGGATGGACAGAGTGGGAGAGCCTTGTGGCAGGCAGAGCCACCAGCAGGCTGTCACTGCAGTCCAGGTCTGATGTGATAAAGGCCTGTACCAGCATGGTTGCAGCATCAGAGGAGATAAGGGGGCCTCTTTGAGAGACATTATGAAAGTAAAATCCACAGAAATGCCCTCAGAACAAATTGGCTCTAGGGAGTAAGAGAGAGTGAGGAGTGGAGGATGGCGACTCTGCTTCAAGCCTGGGTGCCTGGGAAGATGGTGGTTCCCTCCATAGTAATAGGGAAGTTAGGAAGAGAGGAGGTTTCGAAGGAAAGGTGGTGAGGTCAGTTTGGGGCATGTTGGATTTAACATGTCTCTGGGATGTCTACTCTGAAGTATCCAAAGGAAGCTGGAGATGTGAGACTGGAGGTCGATATGGGGGAAGGGAAAGGGATTAAGCATTTATATAGCACCCACTTACTATGTGCCAAACACTGGGTGTGCTTAGCACTTTTTACAAATATCTCATTTGATCCTCACAACAACCTTGCTGTTGTTATCCCCATTTTATAGTTGATGAAACAGATTAAGTAACTTCCCCAAGGTCACACAACTACTGACTGTCTGATGCTGGATTTGAACTCTAGTCTTCCTGATTCTAGGCCCAGCACTCTCTCCATTGAGCCACCTTGCTGCCTTTTGAGAAGAGAGATTGAAGAGAAGTGTGAGAGTAGGGATGATAGCAGGGTCAACGTGCTGGAGAAGATGAGACAGAATGGAATCACTTGTACATGTGGTAGAGCGGTTTGTCTTGTCAAGGAGAAGGGCTGCCTTGTCATGGGAGGTAAGGGTAAAGGAGGAGATAATAGCCAAGGCATCTGGGTGACGCGAGATGAGGAGGAGGAGAAGAGAAGTACCCCTGAGCTCTTGAAAGCTATACCATTGAAAGGCAAATTCTGGGAGAGCTGGCCTCTGTGGAAATAGTTTTGAGTAAAGTTCTGACAACAAAGTATATGTCCATTCATTCAATGGGCATTTAAAAAAACACTTAATGATCCTTAAAAAAACCCCAAAACTTGATTCTCAAGTATATCCTTCCCTCTCCCTTACTTGTAACAAAAAGTAATAAAGGAGGGAGGAAAAGGAATTTAGCAAAACTAACAAAAAACCCCCAACCAACCTAATGTTTTGGTATATCTTCTATATCCATCATCTCTTACCTCTGCAAGGAAGGGAGGAAGGTACATTTTTTCATCTTTTTTTTTTCAAACTTGTTTCTCTTATTATTAGTGGTTTGGCACAATCTTTCATATGCTTGTTAATAATTTGCAAATGTTCTTTTGAAAATTATTCATAATATTTGACTACTTACCCATTGATGAATAGCTCTTGGTTTTATATATTTGAATTAGTTGGCTGCATTTCTTGAATATTTGGCCATTATAAAAGATATTAATGCTAAGGTTTTTTTCCCTCCAATCATAGAAGTTCATTTCTTATTCTAGCTACATGAGTTTTGTTTGTGCAAAAGTATTTTGGTTTCATATAACTGAAATTTCTGTATCCTTTTGTGATCTTTTCTATTTCATGTATAGTTTAGAACTGCTCCTGGACTATAACTGTGAAATCTTATTCTCTTGTAATTTTTTTATGTTGTGACTTTTAATATTCAGGTCGATTATCCATTTGGAATCTATTGTGGTATATAATGTAAGTTGGTGGTCTAAGCCAATTTCATCCCGAGGTTCTCATTTTCCCTGCGCTTTTTCCCAAATTGGGATCAATAAGTATTCGTTTAAGTACTGACCAAATGTCAGGCACTGTGCTGGGCACTTAGGATACAAAGACAAAAATGAAGCAGCCCCTGTCTTCAGTGAGTTTATGATGAGGGGGCTGGGAGGGGGACAGTACAACTCTATTGTGGGAAGAAGAAACACAAAAAAAATCCTTAAAGTAATTTTGGGGAAATAGGGAGCTACTTTATATCTGGTTACATATCTTATATATATACATTTTGTGTCCTGTGTGTATCTTTTACATATCTATATCTCTGTCTTGTTGGCACATATTTATGTGTTGTCTTCTCTGCCAGAATGGAAGCTCCTCGGGGGCAGGGACTATATTTGTCTTTGTTTCCCCAGTGTTTGGGGCATGGTAGGCCCTTCATAAATGCTTGTTGACTTATTTTTGACTAGTAATTTGTTGCTTCCCCATGTTGACTTATGTTATTTTAGTCACTGTGTATACTGTTTTCTTGGCCCTGCTTTTTTCGCTCTGTATGATTTTATATGTCTTCCATGTTTCTCTTAATTCTTTATTTTTATCATTTTTCCCATCACAGTAATATTCCCTTGATACTCATACACCTCAATTTGTTTGGCCAGTCCCTAATTGTTGGACGTATGTTTTGTTTCCAGGTTTGGGTTTTTTTGGTTGTTATCACAAATAATGCTGCTGTGAATGTTTTTTGTGGGTCTTTTCTTGCTGTCAGTCACTTCCCTGGGGTATAGTTCTAGTAGTTGAATCTCTGGGTCAAAGGACATGAATAAATGAGTAACTTTGCTTGCATAATTCCAAATTGTTTTCCAGAAAAGTTGAGCCAATTCATTCATAGCTCCACCAGCTGGGAATACATTGCTTCTCTTCCCACAGCCCTTCCAACGATGAGTTTTCCCATTCTTTTCCCATCTTTGCTTGCTTGATGGGTTCGAGGTGATCATAGAATCATAGATTTTGAGCTGGAAAGGAGTTTGGAGATCCAAATCCCTTCTTCCCCCTTCATTTTATGGATAAAAAGACTGAATCGTAGAGATGCTCAGAAACTTGCCGACTGTCATACAGATAGTGTCAGAGGCAGGATTTAGAACATAGGTCCTCTGATTCTAAATTTAATTCTCTTTCTAGTAAACCAAGTTGTTTAATTTATATTTCTTTGATTATTATTATTGATTTCTATTTTTTCTCAGATGATTATGGATACTTGGTATTTTCTTTTTAAAAGCTTTTTTTCATATCCTCTAACCACGTATCTATTGGGAAATGGACCTTAATTTTATATGTTTGGGTCACTTCCTTATAAATTTTGAATGTCAGGCTGTTTTTCAGAGATATTTAATGAAAGAGAAACAAAGATAGTACATTGCAGAGGTATAAAATTCCTGGTGCAGATGCAAGCATCCAGCAAAACACCCCCCAAAATGTAGCCTGAACCAGAATAAAATATAACTGGGAAATAGTTAACACAATAAATACAAATACAATGTTAATTTGTGATTTTTTAAAGTCAGTATGAGGCAGCAGGGATCGATTTCTGTTTGAGTTTGATGCCGCTGGTATGGTGGATAGAGAGCAAGCCTCAAACTTAGGAAGCCCTGGATTCAAGTCTAGTCTCTGACATGTAATAATAACCGATATTAGCATCTTGAGGTTTGCAAAAGGCTTTACAACATCTTAATCTCACTTGCCCACATACTGGCTGTGTGGCCCTGGGTGAATCTAAACTGTTAGGGCACCAACGCCCTAAAGTTAGAAATTGTATCTGCAGATGTATGTGGGTGAGCAGGTTTTCTCACTAGCTGTTTTCTACATCAGTAAAACTGCAGGGCTGGTCTAAACAAATAATAATGCAAAGATTTCCCCCCATTCTATCTTCATCTGCTTCTACTTAGGGTATATTTATACCTATATTGCCTCTTTCTCTTTTCTTCCCCACTTTTAAATTCCATGAGGGTAGGAATTGTGTCTTAATTATTTTTGTGTCTCCTTTGGTACCTAATGTAGGGTTTTGCATAGGGTAGGCAGTTACTCTAGAGCTGTTGAATGAATGAGTCAATCGATCCCTGTTTGTTCCACCTACAGTACATTAGCCTCTCTACCTGATGTAGAGAAGACCGGGTCTCTCCGACAACCTCCTGACATGCATGTCTTATTTGCCCAAAGTGCCTGATTTCTCCTTTGATGAGAACAGCAGCTTACTGATTACACTTTAATTGAAGGAAGGGAACCAGAGAGCCTCAGCATACTTTTATATGAGCAAATTGGCTGCCAGCACTAGGATGTTTGGCAGTTCTCTGGGTTTATTGTGGGAAATAAATGAGGGCCATGTTTCATCACTGCCAGTAGAGAAGGTTGCCATGGGTACTGCAGCATGGAAGACTAATTAAAAAAAAAGTTAAAAAAAAAAGAGCAGAAGCAACTGTGTTCAACAAGGAAAATTTGGTCTCAAAATATACATTTGGTTTTTTAGCATAGACTAGGGAATCCCACCTACTTAGAGATCAGGTATAACCTTTTAAAATAAATTTTATTTTTCTTTTCAGTTCTAAATTCTCTCCCACCCACATTCATTGAGAAGGTAAAGGAGACAATCAGGTATGACCTTTTTTCTGTTCTTTAAATGGTACCCTGCTCATGCCAACTGGCCTCTATCCTCTTCCAGAGGACACCACTTGGTATTCTACAAAAACAGTATGGGAATTATTCCAGAAATGTGACATCCGTGTCTTTTTCTCCTCCTCCCAGTAACCTCCACCTCCTATTTGTGGAGGAACCCAGATTTTTAATAGCTGGGAACCAAGGCCCCTGGAAAGAGAAGTACAATGGAAGTGGAAAGAAGTACAGTTCTCTAAGAGATTTGGTTCTGGTGGATGTAAAGGAGAGAGGAATCAGAAGTTCTTGATACGTAGCAAAGACTGCCTGTGATGTCCGATTTTGGCAAGGTGTCTACCATTGTCTTGCTCCATTTGGTGGTCGGTCCATCATTTAGTAAGCGTTTGTTAAATCCTTACTATGTGTCAGTACTGTGCAAAGTTCTGGGCATAGAAATAAAGTAAAAAACAGTCCCTGCTCTCAAGGAGCTCACGCTCCAAATGGGGAGACAAATATGCAAACGACCATGTCCAAGCAAGCTATAGACAGGATGGATTGGAGGTGTGCAATAGAGGGAAGAGTCTGGCTTTCCAGGGGAATCCAGAAAGGCTTTGTCCTCATGTCAGCATCTTGTAGTAATTGTGGGATATCAGTAGTGTGATTCAGGGGCATGTAGCCAGCCGTGGGACATACGTTCTCCTTAAGGGGTAAAGGTCTCGTCCCTGTACTGGGAGCTGGGAGTGGCAGAGCTGTTTTTGTTTTGGTTTATGTTTTTTCAGACTAGGCAGAGAATAGCAATGATTTGTCATCTCTGGAAGTTCTGTCTCATGGCCAGGCTTAGTCTTGGCTGCTTGTAGACATCATCCTGTCTTGACCCAAGATTGATGAAAGTAGTGTAATACAGTAGAGAGTTGGATTTGGAATCAGAGGTCCTGGGTTCAAATCTTCCTTCTATACTTAACAGCTGTGTGATTTTGGGGTAAGTCACTTTAACTTCTCTGGACTGCAGTGTCCTTCTCTGGAAGATGAGGGAGTTGGAAAAATGATCTTACGGTCTCTTCCAGCTTGAAATTCTATGATAGGGCAATTTTGGAGTCTGTTTAGGACCAGGCTCTGCCAGAAATGCCATTCTCTAAGGCTTGGAAGGGCTTGTCCTATCCGTCTTACATTCTCTCATTGGGTATTTTGCCCAGTGACTAATGTCCAGTGTCAAATGTCCTGTCCTTACCCATTTTGAGTTTCAGTGATCTGCTTGGTACTTAGGATGTGCTGAATTATACAGAAGCTTTTTCTCAGCCCTTTTTCTGAAATGTGTTTTCTGTGTCCACTCATCAAATATGAAGAACTGTTGAAGACTTGGAGGCCAACCAGCTCCTGCCAGGGCATCAGAAGACACGACCAAAAAACCCCCAGCCCTACTCATCTAATACTTTAATTGCTACTATGGACAGCCAGGGAGAATTTTGAGTTCTGCTTCTTTGAATTGAAAAGAACTTCCAGGGCTAAATGTTTAGCCCAAGTCTTGTCCCTGCTTGTCTGGGTGACCCTCAACAGCATTTTTCTTCTCTGCCTGCTTCAGCCCGTGTGTTAACTATGTCTGCTGCATGTTCTAACACTAAGTAGCCCATAATATTCCTCCCTAGTTAAGAATTATAGTCATTCTGAGAAGGCTTGAAGGAGATAAGAATTATATGGTAAGATGGTTCTACTTTAAGACTTATTTCTCAGCAAAGGGTCGGAAGCAAAACAATTTCTTGGTAGATCAAAGGTAGTATCTTTCTGTCAGTGAATTTCACACTCCATAGGTAGCATTACTTATTTCAGGATAACCAGACTAGTTGTTAGCACTCTGAGATGGTAGGCTAAGGTGACATAAATTCGGCAGCCATGACAGTGACTGTAGCTGGTATCAGAACTAGGAGCCATGGAAAGAACAAAAATGGAATCAGCCAGGCAGGCCTTCCCCTGTAGATCATCAGGCAAGGCCTAAAGCAGAGAATCCTAACTCAGGAGCCTCGAACTTGGTTTTTTTGTTTTTGTTTTTGTTTTTTTTTTTCAAATTTTGATAATTATATTTCAGCATAATTGATTTCCATTATCTCCCTATGTGTTTGGGTTTTTGTTTTTTTTTTTGTGATTCACAATGTTTATTTAAAAAAAATTTTTTTAATATGTGTTTTTAAAACTTTGGGTTACAAATTTTCTCCCTTCCTCCCTCCCTACTCACCCTCATTGAAAAGGCAGGCATCTCGATGCAGGTTATAGATGTGTAGTCATGCAAAACACTTCCATAATAAGTCATGTTGTGAAAAACTAAGTATATTTCCCTTCATCCTATCCTACCCCCCATTTATTCTGTTCTCTCTTTTGACCCTGTCCCTCCTCAGAAGTGTTTGCTTCTGATTATGCCCTCCCCCAATCTGCCCTCCCCTCTATCAACCCCCTACTCTCTTGGCCCCTTCCCCCCTTATTTTACTGTAAGGTAAGATAGATTTCCATACTCCATTGTGTATGTTATTCGTTCCTTAAGCCAGATCCTATGAGAATAAGATTCACTCATTCCCTGTCATCTTCCCCCATTTCCCTTCCACTGTAAAAGCCTTTTCTTGTCTGTTTCATGTTAGATAATTTACCCCATTCTACCTCTCCCTTTCTCCTTCTCCCAGTATAATCCTCTCTTACCTCTTAATTTTATTTTCCAGATACCACCCTTTCATCTTCAACTCACCCTGTGCCATCCATCTATCTATCTATCTATCTATCTATCTATCTATCTATCTATCTATATATACATACATATAATTTTTTTCCCTCCCACTACCCTAATACTGACAAAGGACTCATGAGTTACAAATATCATCTTTTCATGCAGGAATGTAAACAGTTCAACCTTAATAAGTCTCTTATGATTTCTCTTTCCCTTTTACCTCTTCCATGTTTCACTTGAGTCTTGTATTTGAAAGTCAAATTTTCTATTCAACTCTGGTCTTTTCCTCAAGAATGCTTGAAAGTCCCCTATTTCACTGAATGACCATTTTTTACCCTGAAGGATTATACTCAGTTTTGCTGGGTAGGTGATTCTTGGTTGTAATCCTATCTCCTTTGCCCTCTGGAATATCATACTCCATGCCCTGAAGTCCCTTAGTGTAGAAGCTGCCAAATCTTGTGTTATCCTGATTGCATTTCCACAATACTTGAATTGTTTCCTTCCAGCTGCCTTCAGTATTTTCTCCTTGACCTGGGAATTCTGGAATTTGGCTACAATATTCCTAGGAGTTTTCCTTTGGGGGTCTCTTTCAGGAGGTGATTGGTGGATTCTTTCAATTTCTATTTTTCCCTCTGGTTCTAAAATATCAGGGCAGTTTTCCTTAATAATTTCTTGAAAGATGATGCCTAGGCTGTTTTTTTGATCATGACTTTCAGATAGTCCAATAATTTTTAAATTCTCTCTCCTGGATCTATTTTCCAGGTCAGTTGCTTTTCCAGTGAGATAGTTCACATTCTCTTTTATTTTTTCATTCTTTTGGATTAGTTTTACAGTGCCTTGATTTCTCGTAAAGTCACTAGCTTCCAATTGCTCCATTCTAATTTTTAAGGAAGTATGTTCTTCAGTAAACTTTTGGACTTCCTTTTCCATTTGCTTTTTAGGGCATTCTTCTCATTGGCTTTTTGGACCTCTTTTGCCATTTGGGTTAGGCTATTTTTTAAGGTGTTATTTTCTTCAGTATTTTTTTGAGTCTCCTTTAGCATCACTCTCAGTTTTTCCTCTACTTCTCAAAATCCTTTTTGAGCTCAATTCATATTTTTCTTGGAGGCTTTGGATGTAGGAGCTTTGGCTTTGTTATCTTCTTCTGGTTGTATGTTTTGATCTTCTCTGTCACCAAAGTAAGATAATATAGTCTGACTCTTTTTGTGCTGCTTGCTCATGATCCCAGCCATTTATTTGAGTTATAAAGTCTTTGTTTAAGGTAGGGGTCTGTTTCCATTGTGGAGAATGTACTGTCCCAAACTTCAGGGGTTTTGTGCAGCTGTTTTCGAAGATACTTCTAGGGACCTGTAAATTTTCAGTTCTTCCAAGGTGCTATGATCAAGGGCGAGGTGTTTACTCCTTTCCTGGCCTGTGCTCTGGTCTGTGAGTGACCACATGCACTCTTTTCTGTCTTGGATCTGTAAGGAGGATTCTCTCTCCACAGCCACCACAAGCTCTACCACGCCAGTGCTCCTCCTTGCCCCAGGACCGCCACCCAGAACTGTGACCCAGATCCAAGCACGGGCAAAGCAAGAGAATCCTGTACCAGCAGAGAGACCCGTGCAATCCCCCTCTGATCAGCCACTCGATTCCCCCTTAGTCTGTGGGCTGGAAACTCAGGAGGCGGCAGCCGCCCCAGGGCCGTACTTGGGGACTGGGGCTGGGACCCCACGGCGCTTCTCAGGCACCACCGCAGAAACATTTTTCCCACTGACCTTCTAAGTTGTCTTTGGCATTTGTGGGATGAGAGTTCTGGAAACCACCACAGCTGCCCGCAATTCACTCCTCTGAGGCCTGCTCCAGGTTCGCTGTGGCCTGCGCGTCCACACCAAACTGCGCTCCTCTCCCAGCCCAGCGTGATATACCTTTCTGACCAACCATCTAGGTTGTCTTGGACTGGAAATTGGTTTCACTCTTTCTTTTTATGGGTTCTGCTGCCTTAGAATTTGTTCAGAGCCATTTTTTATAGGTATTTGGAGGGGTTTGGGGGAGAGCTCAAGCAAGGCACTGCTTTTACTCTGCCATCTTGGCTCCGCCCCCCCCATGTGTTTTGTTTTATTCATTTACAAACATTATTATTAAAAGGAATCTATAAGCTTCACCAGAGGAGTCTCAGACAGATAGACATACACACACACACACACACACACACACACATACACACACAGAGTTAGAGGAAGCCATCGTCTAAAGGTAGGACCAGTCAGGAATTTGGTTCAGGAGGTCTTGTAAGGCATGTTTTCCCCTATTGTATGATGAGATCTTCTCTCTTTTTTTTTTTTTTTATTTGCTCAGTTTTGTGTTAACTTTCCTCAGCAGTGAGTTCTGTGTCTCCTTGTGATGAGAACACCCAGTTGTCCAGGACTTGGTTAGCTTCTCATACCTATAGGTTTCAGATGGCAAGGGATAAGGTTGGGGAGCTTGAAGGGAGCAGATAGATGGAATCCATGGTGAACTGGCCCTTTTTCTTCTGTCAGAATCTGTGTACGATAAAAGCAAGACAACACTTCACTTTCTGACGTCGTCGGGATTAGGTCCATTCTCACCTCACCATCATTCCCAGCAGCATTACAGTCATGGTGTTTCATCATTCTACATTTAGTCCACTTCTTACCCACTTGTAACCATGCAAAAGATTCTGATTTCTAGTGTTAGCTGTGCTTTGTAGGGTCTGATCTGCTTTTGTAAGGAGGCAGTAAGATCATTAATGGCAGCTGGATAGAGCAAATGGGCTGAAATCAGGAAGACCTGAGTTCAAAGCTAGCCTCAGACACTTACTTGCTCTGTGACCCTGAGCAAGTTACGTAATCTCTATCTGCCTCAGTACCTCGTCTGTAAAATGGGAATAATAATAGTACGTACCTCCCAGGATTATTGGGAGGATCAAACAAGGTAACAATTATAAGGTCCTTCACATAGTGCCTGGCACATAATAAGCACTATATAAATATTTGCTATTATTGTTATTATTATTGTTTGTTTTCAGCTTCTAGTTGGCTCTGTTGACTTTTCATTGGTAGAGTTCACTGCTTCTGCCAGGTTTTTGTCATGAATCTTCAATACGTTTTGTTCTGAGTCAGTTAATATTCCTTTTTTTTTTTAACCTTTACCCAGAAACATCCTAGGAGATCATAATCCTGGTTCTCTTGTATTCAGTAGTAAAGTACTGTTCTCTCTTGAGTTTGAAATTGTAGGGATATGTCATATTAGTCTTAATTATAGGCCATACACCTCCCCTCAAATGGAGTCTCTTTGAAAGGAAAAAAACTACATATGATTATACACTAAAAAATAATCATGCCAAATTACATTTATAAAATAAATGGTTTACTGTCAGAGTTTTAACAATTTTCTCTAAATTCAAATCCAAATGTTATATTCATTTAATTATCGTTATTCCCTTTGTCTTCATTACTTTCATTATCATTATTATTTGTAGGCAACATCCAGGTTTTGTGCTCAGCAGATAGAAGGACAAGTGCAGCCGCTGTGGATCAATGTGGTATCTGAATTGTTTTGAAATTACTGGTTGGTTTTGTGCCTTGCTTAAGACAAAAAGGTTTATTGTGGTCAGAAGCAAAGCCAGCAGTTGGATGGTAAGTGGGCAGCTTCCTAGTGTGTAATGCTCAGCAGGTCACAATAAGGAACACTTATTAATATTAATTTGTATAAATGCCCATATTTATAATGGCAGAAAATTCTACTTTCTTTGGCATTATTTTGAGGTCAGTCAAGTCCAGTGGGTTACTTTGAAGTCTTGAAGCCTTTTGAGGATACTGGCAAAAAGGGGGTACAATTTGCAACCCTCATCTAGGCTGCGCTTCTAAGTCTTAGCTCTTGCTTAAAAAAAAAAAAGAAAAGTGAATCCAGTGTGCATCGGGGGAGAAAACCCCATTCTCTCATTTTGTTGGGAGATTGAGAGAGTTCAGAAGGAGCAGTTGCTGTATGTTAATGGCCTCCCCCAACTAGTCAGTTAGAGGCCAGAAAGTAAATAGGTTCTTTATGAAGTTATGTCCCCCTTCTGTCTTCGGTCAGTTTTCTGGGCGGTAGGTTTTGAGCCCTACACCAGTCATTTAGCTCAGAGAGTAAATGGTATTTTAGGGGCACTGAGATATGCGGTCATGGTGAGGTGGGATGAGATGGGAAGAAGTGGAGGAGACTCACACCCTGCCTCATACAGGTCTTCCTTAACTGCATAGATCAGTACCCTATGTCTCCTCCAGATTTGACTTGTCCACAGCACACAGCCATCAGATAGATAATACGCTCAGAATGCTCAGTAAACTTTGGCTTCTGCATCAGAGGCACAGGGGGAAGAAATCCTGTTTTCAGAGAGCAGAGGATATTGATGGAAGAATTATGTTTTCAGGCTTCTGCACAGGGTCCTCTAGTGAAAAAGCCCAGAGAACTTCCTTAGGACTTTTTTGTGAACTGAACATGAGAGACGTGTTTGTCCAGAGTTAGGGTGGGAAATATCTTAAATGGAAAAGGGACCATATTGGTAGAGAAGATTGTTTTATTTTCATTTTTCTAAAACATTTTCAAAGTGGTGGGGTGTTTTTGTTTTTTTTTTCCTATGTTCTTTTTTAAAAATAGAAGACTGGGATGGGAAAAGTGACTGAAAATAAAATCTTTTTGTGACAGTCTTTGTGATACACATTGGAACACTGAAAAGCAAGCATCGTGCTGCAACATAGGGCGTGTTTGTATTTGGAATCAGAGGACCCTGATTCAAATCCTGCCTTTGCTACTTAATGTCTGTGTAACTTTGGGCAAGTGTTCGTCTTCTCTGGCTTTTAGATTTCTCAACTGTAAAGTGATACGGTTTGGCTAGATGACCTCTGAGATCGCTTTAAGTTCCAAACCTGTCATTTCCATGGTTTGGAAGTAAAATTATTATGTGATAATGTTGTCAAAGGCCCCAGAAAGTATACTTGGGGTTAGGGTGTAAATGACCCAGAGGAGGGGAATTGTCAAAGTTATGAGTGGCTGCCAGTGTTAAGAGGGCAGCTAGGTGGTGCAGTGGATAAAGTGCTGGGCCTGAAGTCAGGAAGACTCATCTTCTTGAGTTCAAAGCTGGCCTCAGACACTTATTGGCTCTGTGACCTTGGGCAAGTCACTTAACCCTGTTTGCCTCAGTTTCCTCATCTGTAAAATGAACTGGAGAAGGAAATGGCAAACCATTCTAGTATCTTATCCAAGAAAACCCCAAATGGGGTCATGAAGAGTCTGACACAACTGAACAACAACAAAAACCAGTGTAAGGGACAGCATATGACTCTTAATAACTGAAGAAGTAAAATTCTTCCTTTTCTTCCCATATCTCTCTAAATGGTGAAGGAGTGGAGAAGAAGAGTACTGGTGCAGGAATGGGACATCTGTTTCTTCAGATGGAAAGCCTCAAACACATCTCTCTAAGACTGTTTTACTAGTGACCCTTGCTAAAAATCCTACAATCTAGGTTCAGCTTAGGGCAAGTCTAATTAAGCTGAGCTTCATTTTTTTTACCTGTAAAATGGTGATCATACTTACCCTGCTTTCCTTACTGGGTTACTGTTAAGAATGAATGAGATTATTATGTGGTCAAACACTTGGTAAATTATAAAATACTTTATGTAATAAGGTATTATCATTTGTATTCTAGTTGTGAAGGCTGGGTTGACTGTGTAATGGGAACAAAGAGCTTTCCAGGTTCTGGTCCTTTCCATTATCCTCCTAAAGTAAATGGAAACTTCAAAGCAGAGGCCTCAGGAAAGACCAGTTGGCCTATTTTTTCTCAAGAGTGGGCATTTCTTAGGAGCAGATGAAATTAAAAGTGATTCTTGCCAGGAAGATATTGCTGTCCTCATGCTGGGTCTCAGATTTAATTATTCCACTCCATCCACATTAGCACAGACTGTTCAAGCATTCTTGGAGCCAATGTGGATCAGTAGCTAAGCAACAGGTGAGAAGCTTAGGGCCTTCATTCTAATTTTGACTATTCTTGTTGAAGTTTGGGCAAATTGTGCCTCTTTCTCCTAATTTCTAAAATGAGGTTAACAATACTTACTTCTTAGGGTGTGGTTGTGAAGAATTCTGAATAAAAGTAATCCTGAATTTTATGCAGATACCAAATGCTCTTGGAATTATGATTATTAGAACCAATACTAGCTAATAATGTGCAGATAATCTTGAGATTGAAACAACTAGATGTCACATTGGACAGAATGCTGGGCCTGGAGTCAGGAGGACCTTAGTTCAGATTTGGCCTCAGACACATTTATTAGCTGTGTGACATTGGGCAAGTCACTTGACCACTGTCCGCCTAAGTTTCCTCAGCTGTAAAATGGGCATGATAATAACACCTACCTCCTAGAGTTGCTGTGAAGATCAAATGAGGTAATATTTATAAAGCACTTAACACAGTGCCTGGCACATAGTAAATTCCATATAAATGGTAGCTATTATTATTAAACAGACTTTGAATTATCAAAGGATGTAAAGCATGAATGAATGATTCAAGTCCTGCCCCTGATACATAGTGACTCACCCTGAACAGTCACCCTCTGAACAGCCCAGGCACATTTCTAAAACTGAAAATTGAAGAGATAGTGCCAATCTGAACTGATAGACAAAGTTCCTTAATAGAAGCTCACTGTTCTGACAAACTCATTGGTCCAGCACACCCCTTTTCTTACCCTCTCCATCCCCCATAAAAAAGAATCAATGAATAAGAGAAAAAGTTTCTATGTATCAGACACTGGTAGGAGTACAGATACAAAAGTGAGACACTCCCTGGCCTCAAGGAGCTTATATTCTAATAGAGACAACACAGATGGGAGCAGTGGCCAAGGAAGGGAGTTTGGGCATCACAACAGTTGTTGAAATGAGCCATAGGGCACTAGATTGATTGAGCTCATCCTTTCCAGAAGCAGAGAAGTGTTGCCTGGATTACCATGCTCAGAGCCAAAACTGAAAGGAAGAGGGAATAGATGTGGCAGTAGAGTATGTGGCAAGACGGTGCCAGTGGGTAGTTAGATGGAATATGAAGCATAGTCTGGTCTGGGGCCAGGAAGATACTTATGGTGGGCTAGGTGAGTTTACACTCACTTAGCAGTCAAAGCAATTCCCTTCCATTGCAGGAGCTCAAAAGCTGAGTGGATTAATTCCCCCTCCTAATTTATATAGCACTTTCCCCCATCCTTTAAAAAACTGTACTAATATTTTCTTTGTAAGAAAATCTTAGGACTTCCTCTATCGGTGCTGATCTGCAATTATTTTGCAATTTATAGTCTGAGAATATTGCCCAGGACACAGAAAAGTTAAGTGACTTACCCTTTGTCACTTAGCCAGGATACTAGAAAGATGAGATTGAAGCCATGAGTTCTTTATCTGTTAGCCTGGCTCCTTTTCTGGGGGCACCATTCTTCTGAAGAATTCAAAGCACTTCCACATTTGTCTCTATGACAACTGTCAGGAAGATTTGGGGTCAGGAAGATTTGCCCCAACAAAATACAGAGGTATTAAGTGCCTTGCCTGAGGTTACCCAGTAGATAATAGAAGCAGGCCTAAAATTCTTATCTACTGGGTTCTTTTTTCCCTTAGGCCTACGAGTTCTTTCTCTAACCTCAGATCTGGATCCTACTTGGTCACCATCTAAGGCTACTGCCTAGTATTGGGACTTGGTTGTGATAAAAAGCTGTCCTCGTGTGTGCTTTGGAGTGCCAGTTAAAACCTTATTTAGGACATAAGTTTATTCCTTTTTGGGTGGGTTGTACCAAGAGATGACCTATATTGCTTTAGCTTATGTTCTTTATTTTGCATTTTTCTTCCTAGTGGCTGCTCAAATTAATGAAACAGCAACCACCAAACCAGGTACATGCCAAGCTGTCTTTGTGCATGTTGCGAAAAATATTTTCTCTTCTTGACTATTTGGAGAGAGCACCCCAAATATATTCTATTTTGCTAAGTGAATTGATGCCACATTTATTTATTGCACATTGAAATATCAGTCTCTGGCTAATCAGACAATAGGCTCAGTATTCTTTCCCTCCCTCATACCAATAGGCACGGAGTAGACTGAATAGTTTTACAATCTTTTGAAAATTATTTTTGTAATGGTATGAAAAGATTTCCCAGGATGAAGTATTCACAGCTGGGAAAACAGTTGTTACTTTGAAGATGGTTTTCCCAGGCACAAATCTCACGTCTCCCACTGTTTGGAATATAAACAGTGTATAGTGTAAACTTATTACTTTTTGTTAATACTTAATGGAGTTTCATAATCCTTTTTTCCGTACTAAGTGAACTGTCACTTCTCAGGTATATTCTCTTACTGGTGTGTTTCTTAGGGAGAAATATATTTAGTTATGCCTGTGTGTGTGCTTTGTGTCAATATATGTGATGATAATAGCACAAGCTGACGTCTGTATAGCTGGGATTTTAAGATTTGCAAAGGACTTTAAATAGATTATCCAATATGAGTCTCTAAATCCCATATTGCAGGTAAGGAAATTGAGGCTTAGCTTCCTTACCCATGCATTCACAGCAAGTAAGTTCCACAATCCGAATTTGAACTCAGGTCTCTTTTGGTACATCCTGTATGTGCCTAGATAGATATACAGGCATCCACAGGTTGGGGATCAAACAGTACTGACCTCTTGTTCTGTGCTGAGCACTATTCTAGATAATATGAATGATACAGAAGAAAAATTTATATATACATACACATGTATGTTTGTATATATGTATATGTATGTGTGTGCATTCACACACATACATATATACATATTCCCTGACATTCTTGGTGTGTTTACAGTTGAGTTTGGGAGACAACAGTATGAAACAATTAGAAAACAATATGACAGTATATAATGTGGCCAAAATGGGCAGTACAGACAGGAAGTACAGTAGCAGTTCAGAGAAGGATATTCCAAGTAATTAATCTACATATAATATAGAAACCTATTAACCACAAGTTTCAAAAAAAAATTTTTTTTCCTTTCAGAGACATTACTAGAGCTGCTAATAAGGAGCAAAATAGAATTATTTAAATTTTGCATTCTTACCCTTACAAGCAGAGTCAAAGTAGATTAAGAATGTGTGAACAACAAAGTAAGTAATTAAATAGAAGAGGTGCTAAATGGAGATGGAAGTATAAGACAGTTCCCTCAGAGAGCTTATAGTCTTGTAGGAGAGCTAAAAACATATATTAAAGAAGGAAATGACAAACCACTCCAATATCTTTGCCAAGAAAACCCCAAATGAGGTCACTAAGAGTTGGACTCGATTGAACAACAAGAGTATGCATACACAAAGGAGTGTGATGCAGAATGTGATTCAAGGCATTTTGTTAATAGTGACACATGAGTGGTGCAAACAAAATGCTTAGGGATTTAAAAGATGATTGTAGAAGGCTTCCTGGAGGAAGTGGCATTTGAGCTAGGATTTGAAGGCTAGGCCAAGAAGCTGAGAGGGAAGGGTATTCTAGTTGTAAGGAACTGCATTAGCAAATGCAAGATGAAAAAACCACAAGATATGTTTAGGAAACTAAGTAAATAGTTAAGTTTAGTTGGAGTGTTGGGTTCATGTATGGAAACAGTAGAAGAGAAGGTTGAAAAGATTAGCTGGGACCCGATTGTAAAGGGATTTGAATGCCATGGTAAGAAATCTGGATTCTATTCAGTAGGCATTGGGGAGCCATTATAGGTTTTGTCAAGGAAGCAGGGGGCAAAGAAAAGAGAAGCATCCAAAGACTCGGGTTTTGAGCCTGGTGTGACTTGAAAAATGGTGATACCAGTAATAGAAATAGGCCAGGCAAGAGGAGCGGATGCTTTGGTTTTAGTGAGTTATAAGCTTAAAACAAGTCAGCATTTGGACCCCGTAGCCTCAAAGGCTCATGTTACCTTAGGTGTAGCAGTATAGAACAGAGGAAGTAATAGCCCTCTTCTGCTGTGTGCCCTGGTTGAACTATGGAGGCCAGGGATCCAGGAGGCAGAAATGAGCAGTATTGGTCAGATATTGTTTTCAGTTCTGGGAGCCATATTTTTAGGAAGGGTTTTGACAAGCTGAGGGATGACCCGGGTGTTGAAAGGATAAGATAGGGGATAGAGATGCTCTGGGAGAGGGGAAAAGGTTGGTAAACAATAGCTGTCTTTAAGTATTTGAATAGTTGACCCGCTGGAGAGAATAGGCTTGCCTTGTTTGTCCCTCGAGGGCTGAAGCAAAGTTAACAATGTGTGGTTGAAGGGAAGCAGATGTAGGCTCATTAACAATTACCGCAATCCTGAGGTGGAACAGGCTGCTTTCCTAGGTAGTGTTTTTTTTTTTTCCTTCTCTGAGGTCTTCAGATAGAAAATAACCACATTTTAGGAGTGTTGTAGGGGAATTCTTAGTCTCTGTGGTTAGACTACATGACTCTTTGGCATTTTTTTCCTGAGATTACAGAGACTTCTGAGATACTGTCACACTGTTAACAGAGCAAATGATGAAGCAGACAGGACTGTAGGATTCCATAGGTAAAAGCAAAATATGCAAAAGATGAGTCACTCAGGGATAATCAGGATTTGTCTGGTGTGCCAAATAAAGATACAAAAAAACAGGTATAAATGCAGCCACCTAAAAGTGCCATGCCATTCATTGTCAGTTTACAGTATTTTTTAAGCACTTACTATGTACCAGGCACTGTACTTAGCATTGAGCCCAACAACAACTACATACAAGATCTATGCAGTCTAAGTGGAAGGTAACGGCAGGAGGAGAGCACTGGTTGGGGAAGGGGAACTAGGAAAGATCTCTTCAGTTAAAGTGGAATATAAGCTGAGTCTTAAAGGAGGCCAGGGAAGCCTGAAAGAAGGTGGAAGAGGGAGAAATAGCATTCCACACATGGGAAACAGCCAGCAAAAAGACACAGAGTGCCGAGATGAGTGTAGTGCGTGGAGACCAGTATAACTGAATCAGAACCCGTGGCAGGGAGTAAGGTGTAAGAAGCCTGGAAAGGTAGGAAGGGGCCAGGTGATGAAGGGCTTTAAAAGCCGAGCTAGATTGTGTATTTGATTCTGGAGACAACAGGGAACCGCTAGAGCTTATTGAATCAGTTCGTGTGTGAGTGAGAGAGAGACAGAAACTGAGACATACATGGTCAGACTGGTGTTTTGGGAAAATAACTTTGGCAGTTGAATAGAGGATAGATTGGAATGGGAAGAGAGGAATCAGAGATGCCGGGTGGAAGGCTGTTGCAGTATCTAGGTGAGAGGAAGTGAGGGCCTGTTGATAGTGGTAAGAGATGTTGTAAAGGTTAAAATGCCAAGTCTTGGCCCTTGACTGGATATGTGTGGTGAGTGTGAGTAAGGAGCTGAGGATGACACCAGCATTCCAAGCTTAGGTAACTTGAAGGATGGTTTTGCCTGTGGGAAGAGGGAAGAATCTGGCAGGGAAAGATACTGAGTTCTGTTTGGAACATGTTGAGTTTGACTTGCCTATTGAATATCCAGTTTGAGATGTCCAAAAGAGGCATTTCGTGATGTGAGAGGGACTGAATCCCAGGGAAGATGTTAGGTTTGAATATAGAGATCTGGAAATCATCTAAATAGGTAATAATTATAACCTATGGGAGCTGATAAGATTGACAAACATGATAGTATAGAAGGAGAAGAGAAGACCCAGGACAGAGCCTTAGGGGACATCCATGATTAATGTGTGAACTAGATATAGATTCATCCAGGGAGACTGAGAGAGATCTGGAAGAGGTGTTAAACAAAAATTGATAGACAGTGATCAGCATTTCTTATCATGATGAAGGAAGAGATAGTGGATAAAGGTCTCTGAGTGATATAAGATGAAGCATACACTCACCTCATTCTTTTTTTAAAATTAATTAATTAATTTTTAGTTTTTAGCATTCACTTTTATAAGATTTTGAGTTCCAAATTTTCCCCCCTCCTTCTCCCCTCCCCTCCCAAGATGGCATGTAATCTGATATAGGCTACACATGTACAATCATATTAAACATATTTTCACATTAGTCATGTTGTGAAAGAAGAATCAGAACAAAAGGGAAAAACCACAAGAAAGAAAAAAAAAAGAGAGAGAAAAGAGTATGCTTTGATCTGCATTCAGATTCCATAGTTCTTTCTTTGGATGTGAATAGCATTTTCCATCATGACTCTTTTGGAATTGTCTTAGATCATTGTACTGCTGAGAAGAGCTAAGTTGATCATAGTTGATCATTACACAGTGTTGCTGTTACTGTGTACAATGTTCTTTTTTTAAATTTAAATTTAAATTTTTTTATTTTTAGGCAATTGGGGTTAAGTGACTTGCCCAGGGTCACACAGCTCATAAGTGTCAGATGTTGGTCTGAGGCTGAGATTTGAACTCAGGTCCTCCTGACTTCAGGGCTGGTGCTATATCCACTGTGCCACCTAGCTGCCCCTACAGTGTTCTTCAGGTTCTGCTCACTTCACTTAGTATCAGTTCATGTAAGTCTTTCTAGGTTTTTCTGTAGTCTGCGTGCTCATCATTTCTTATAGCACAATTGTATTCCATATCATTTTCCATTATACTACAACTTGTTCAGTCATTTCCCAATTGATGGGCATCCCCTCAATTTCTAATTCTCGGCCACCACAAAAAGAGCTGCTATAAATATTTTTGTACATATGCATCCTTTTCCCTTTTTTATGATCTGTTTGGCATACAGACCTGGTAGTGGTATTAAGGGATCAAAGGGTATGCACAGTTTTATAGCCCTTCAGGTATAGTTCCAAATTGCTCTCCAGAATGGTTAGATCAGTTCACAATTCCGCCAACAATGCATTAGAATTCCAATTTTCACACATCTTTCCCAACATTTATCATTTTCCTTTTCTGTTATATTAGTCAATCTGATAGGTGTGAGGTGGTATCTCAGAGTTGTTTTAATTTGCATTTCTCTAATCAATAGTGATTTAGAACATTTTTTCACATAGACTATAGATAGCTTAAATTTCTTCATCTGAAAACTGCCTGTTCATATCCTTTGACCATTTATCAATTGGGGAGTGACTTCTATTCTTATAAATTTTACTCAGTTCTCTATGTATTTTAGAAATGAGCCCTTTATCAGAGATACTGGCTGTAAAAATTGTTTCCCAGCTTTCTGCTTCCCTTCCAATTTTGGTTGCATTGACTTTGTTTGTGCAAAAGCTTTTTAATTTAATGTAACCAAAACTATCCAGTTTGCATTTCATAAAGTTCTCTCTTGTTTGGTCATAAATTCTTCTGTTCTACATAGATCTGACAGGTAAACTATTCCTTGTTCTCCTAATTTGCTTTATGGTATCACCCTTTATCTAAATCATGTACCCATTTTCACCCCATTCTTTATTATGCCTCTAACCTCTGCCCTGATCCCTCTCTGCCATAACATATCACTTGGCCTGAAGAACATGTTCTCTCCTTTTAGGACTCAGTCTCTGTTCTATATCTGAAATACTCTTCCTCATCCTCTCTTTTAGGCTGAATTTCTCAAATCGTTTCTGAGCCCAACCTTAGGAGCGTTTTCATCATGAATCCTTTTCTGTGGCAAGAGTCATATTAATCTTTTTTCTGTCTCCACTTCCTACCCTTTCATAACCAGAAGCCATGTTTAGCTAACTGCTTAATAAGCTAATTTTCCTGGAGAAGAATAAGATGTCATTGGAGTTCATTTGTATTTTTATGTTTGTATAGGTAAGGATTTTTTTTTTGGTTTCCTTTTGTCTTGTTTTTGGATTCGACCTATGATGTATGGTTTTATTGGTATAGAGAATTCCCAGTGCGGAAACTCTCCCTACCAATGCAGGTAAGTATTGCAACTTATATTCTTACAGAGCTGTCAAAGAGAAGGAAAGGAAAAGGGACTTACCCAGTCAGTCACACAGCCATTATGTCTCAGAAGTGAGACTTGAACTCAGGTCTTCCTGATTCCAAGGCCAGCTCCCTAACCCACTGTAGCAGATGGACTCACAAGTTTGTAATTAAGCTTTTGGAATCAAACTTAAGTAAAAAGAAAACTCGTGAGTAATAAATAGTCTTTCCCTGCTCAGGAGATATATAAATCCTTCTGTTATGAATTTTGCTAAAAAAAAGTTCAGAACATCTAATAATTTGAAATAAACAATATGTTCAGATTGAATGTTGACTGTATTCCAGTGCGCAGGCCAGGGGCACAGTGATTTTCAGTAATAGTTGTTTCCACTGCTTTGATGTTTTCATCTAAATCAAACTAGTTTTTTTGTTTGTTTCTTTTGTTAGCCATGGCCAAAGGGCAAGGTTTCTGTACTGACTAGTCATTGACCATATGTTCCTTTGTGCCCACATACCATGTCACACGGTCATTGTTTTTTCCAGTTCAAGTCAACAGGCAGTTGTTAAATGTGGATAATTTGCAGACCATTGTGCTTTGCCTTTGGAGAAAGAGAAAGATTCGGTAAGAGTTTCTGCCTTCATAGGGTTTATAGTCTAGTGAGAAGGACATAAGATACACAAATAACTTTAATATAAAGTAATACATGAAAAATGCATAAGAGAGGTCTACTGGGTGAGGAGCTAGGGTGGAGTATATTTAGGAGAAGGAGGGAGAGAGACAGCCAGACATACACACACAGAGAGATAGACAAACAGAGACAGAGACACAGAGAGACAGAGAGAGGGGGTGTATGTGTGTTTTACTTGCACTAGCAAATTTACTTTTAGTGAAATTAACACAGTGCCATTACAGTAAACCAGAGACAGGGGCTTGACCATATTTTTGTTATTCTGAACTTGGTACTCTTTATAATAGGTTCAGATAAGGATGGATGGATATATTTATATCACATTTATGCCTCTCAAATCATTTGTGTCAGAATATTCCTAAATGTGTTAAATACCTGATTGAAAACTGTTAAATACCTTAAAACTGCCAGGCTGGTCTTATCTCTCTCTGTTAAGAATCAGTCAAGCAACAAGCATTTTTAAAAAGTGCCTGCCAATAACCAAACACTGGAGATACAAAGACAAAAAGTCAAGCAGTTTCTACTCTGAAAGTACTTACATCCTATAAATTACCACCTCCCTGAAGGCAGGGACTGCTTATTTATTTTGGCTGTTTCTGCATCTTATAGAACACTCCATTATTACAAATGTTTATTTGCAGGCACCTAATCAAGGATTCTTTTAATCTTTTTTTTTTTTATTGTGAGCTTAATAATCAACAAGCATTGTAATATAGAGAATAAAAAATAACATTGTAAAGGAAAGTGGGCCTGTTCTATGCAACTTCTAAAAAGTATTTAATGACATAGTAACAACAATCCTGTTTCTATCCTTTTTTGAACTTTGTTTTCTTTTTTCATGTTATTTTAATGTATTATGATGCGCTTTCCTTCCTTTTTGCTCTTCTGTCACTAATCTTTAACTCACCCTACTTTTTAAAAGATTATATATAGTTAAATAAAGCAAATTGGGTACATTGGCCATATTTGAAAAATGTATATTTTATTCTGTACCTCTCTAGTCTTTTGCCTTTTTGAAATCATGATCACTAAATTGATCTGAATTCTCAAGTCTTCAAAGGTTGTTTTCCTTTACATTATTCCAGTCTTTGTGTAGATTGTTCTCCTAATTCTGCTTATTTCACTCTTCGTTAGTTCATACAAGTCTTCCCCAGTTTCTTTGAATCCTTCCCATTTGTCATTTCTTACAATTCAGTGATCTTTTACTTTCATATATGACAGTTTTTTCAGTCTTTCCCCAATTGATGGGCACCTTCTTTGTTTCTAGTTATTTACCACAACAAAAAGCAATGCGAAAACATTTTTTTTTTTAATTTGTGAGACTCCTTTCCCTCTGTCTTTGGGATATACCTAGTGATGGTCTCCCTGGGTTAAGTATAAATGGATTTTGAACAAATGAATGAATGAATGGCATCAAATGGACACTCAATAAAATTTACCTGAATTGAAATAGAAGATGCAGCTAGGTTGAAAAACAAGTATTATTAAAGAGTACTAAGCTTATGAGAAGTCTATTAATGGTTTTTGAGGATGTGATTGCCTTATTGTTGCAGGGTTTGTTGATCTGGTTGTCTTCTGCAAGTCTAAAACAGGTACTAGAATTTGTGCCAAGTTATAGAGGTTAGAGTTACTTCCATGCAAATAAATTGAGGGTTTTTTTGCCTTTGACTATCATTTCTTCTCAGTTCCTCCTCTTTTTTCCCCAAACCATCATTTGAACCAAAATAGGATGAAAATTGGAAATTTTCCATAATTTAATAGCCCCCATGGTAATTAGTTGTTTAGTATATAAATAAATTAAATGAAAATGAAAGAAGTTGTTTTGCATTTGAAACTAGATGCATAATGGTTGTTACTGGGGCAAAAGGAGTGAGTATTTTGCTCTAGCTATTAGAAAGCAAATATAATAGAAGAAATATTTGGGTTAGGATAAGTAGAACAAATAAAAATTATGTAATGGATTCCACTTGTGTCTCAGAGGATACTACAGGATATACATGTAAGTTGGGATGAATCAATTACACAGTTGAAAGAGACCTTAGAGATTATTTAATTATTAGGAGCCAAGACTATTCCAAATACAAAGACAAAACAATTAGCCCATGCCCTCAAAGACTTTACATTAGGACGCATGTGCATAGATAAGTAAAGACAAAATATATACAAAGTAAATAAGTGATAACATTGACAGGGACAGGTGGACCTGTGCTTTAGGGGTAGTGATTGGCAGCCATGTAAAGGTTGGGGTAAAGATCGAAAGGTTGGATATAGGCAGAACCATTTGTATGCTATTCCAGGTGAAAGATGATGAGAGCCTCGATTAAGGTGATTGCTATGTGAATAGAAAGAAAGAAAGAGTATTTGAAAGATGTTAAATATGACGGGGTAAGGTTGCAAACCTGGGTGATTGGAAAAATTATGGTGCCTTCATGAAAAATCAGGAAATAAGGATGGATAGATTAGGATGTGTTCAGTTTGACATGCCTTTTGGGTCATCCAGGCAAGGATATTCAACAAGTAATTGGAGATGATGGATTGGAGTTCAGGAGACAGATGGGAGTTATCTGCATAGAGATGATAGTTGAAACCATAGGAACTGAGATCATTGGGAAAGGAGAGAAAAGGAGAGGAAGCACTCTTCTAGGACAGAACCCTGGACGTGCCCCAAAGTGAGTAAGATAT
The DNA here is from genome assembly GCF_900497805.2 of Vombatus ursinus. Classification (NCBI taxonomy): domain Eukaryota; kingdom Metazoa; phylum Chordata; class Mammalia; order Diprotodontia; family Vombatidae; genus Vombatus; species Vombatus ursinus. Next base: position 53,652,497 of record NW_020954585.1, read on the forward strand.
GGATGATAATCCTGCAAAAGAAATTTAGACAGGTAGGAGGAAAATGAGTAGAGAATGTTGTCACCAAAACCCAGGAGAGAGTTTTCAGTAAGAGGAGGTGGTCCGCATTGCAAAAAGGTCAAGAAGAATGAGGATTTGAGAAAAGGCCATTGGATTTAGCAATCAAAATCATTACAGACCTTGGAAGGAGCAGTTTTAGTAAAGTGGTGGGATCAGAGGCCAGCTTGCTTCAAATTGAAAAAATGAATGAGAGAAAATGGAGACAAGTATAGATAGCCTTCTCTGGGAGTTTGGCTGTGAAATAGAGGAGATCTATAGGAGGATAATTTGAGGGGATGAAATATTCAAGTAAAAGAGGTTTCCCCCGCCTTGCAGAGGACACTGCCATCCTAGACTCTATTTTCCCTCAAAACCATCCTCCCCAATCTAATCAGTTGCCAAGTGATGAGGAGGAGGAGGAGGAGGAGGATGGTGATGATGGTGATGATGATTTTTTTGGGGAGCAGGCACAGTCTTTTGCCTCTTTTTGTGTCCGCAGTGCTTAGCGCAGTGCCTGACACATTGAGCACTTGGTAAATGTTTATTGATTCATTAATTTTACCTTCAGAACATCTCTACTTCTGTCTACTCACACAGCTGCCAGCCTTGTTCTGCCCCTCATCACTTCTTTTCTGGATTATTGCAGTAACCTTCCAGTTGGACTCCTTTCCTGTCTCTAAACCGTCCTCAAAATAAGTTTAACCTTGTTCCATCCCTTCGGTGGCTTCTTTTTTTTTTTTGCCTCTTGGATAAACTGCAACTGCCTCTTTGGCATTTAAAACCCATCAAAATCTGGCTGCAGCCCATTTTTGCAGACTGTATTTCTCCTCATGTGCTGGTTTACTTCTTGTTCCCTGTCCGTGCCAGTGCATCTTCTGCCTCTATGACTTTGCATAGGCTGACACCCACCCCCCGCCCCCACCGCATGCCTGGAGGATTCAGCCCCCTCACCTCCAACTCGGAGAATCCCGGCTCAGGTGCCACCTCCAGCAGGAAGCTTTTTCTGATCTTCTCGTTTGTTAGTGCTTTTTCCCTTCACTCCCAATTTACTTTGGATGTTTTGTTTTTATTTCTCTGTCTTACTGTTGTGTCTAGGGGCATGCTGGTAAATGTTTAACAACTAGTTATCCAGGAAAAGAAAAAGTAAGCCCAACACACCTTTAATCAGCATTATTAACATTTTCTCCATCACTTTCTTAAGTCTGTAAAATCAACAAAACAATAAGTTGCCCTGATTTATAGCATTTGCTCTCTTGAGCCAATTGGTACTAATTCCAGTACAACCTTCTAGTAGAACATAAGTTCCTTGAGGGCAAGGATTGTTTGGGTTTTATCTTTTCATCCCCAGTAGCTAACACAGTGTCCTGCAGGGAGTAGATGCCTACTTTAATAAATAAGTGCTTTTATTGAATTGAATTGGTCCCTTCTGGGTATTGTAGATTTACTGAGGAGTTGATCTCATTAAATGACTCAATATAATAAATAAGCAAACTTTTGTAGAGTAAATAAATAACATCTTGCATATATGTATTAAAATTTTCAAATGCATATAGATGCTGTTTTGATCAATTAAATTTATATTTATTTGAAAGTTTCTGAATTCATAGTATGTTTTGTCATATGTTTTTTCAAGCTACATAACACTACTGTTATTTGGGGATCTGAAATTTTTTGATGTTAAAAAAAAAAGGCTCCTCATATTAAAATTGGGAACCATGGATCTAGTCCAACTGCCTCATTTGTATAGAAAATGAAGTCCAGAACAGCCCAAGGTTTCACAGTTCTGCTAATGACTGAACTGGAAGTGGAACTTGAATATCTTCTCCCTCTGTCCAGTAACCTGTTTTGACTCTCAAGCTACGAAAGAAGCTTTAAATTACCATCCTTCTGTTCTGAAAAAACTAATGTCACTTCTAGTATATAAGGAGTTCTTAATCTGGGGTCCATGAACTTATAGCCCCTCTTCCTCCTCCTCCAAATATTTTGATAACTGTTTTGGTATAGTTAGTTTCTATTGGAATCCTATGGGTTTTATTTTATGCTTTTTAAAACATTCTTCTGAAATCTATCCTGCCCTCCAGGAAAATAGAAGGGGAAGGGGATAAGAGAGCGGGGGAGAGATAGAAGGGAAGGCAGACTAGGGGAAGGGATATTCAGAATGCATGCCATCTTGAGGTGGGGAGAGGGGCGAGATAGGGTGAAAATTTGGAACTCAAAATCTTGTGGAAGTAAATGCTGAAGACTAAAAATAAATAAATTTATTAATAAAAAGAAAAAAAAGACATTCTTCTGAGAAGGGGTCCATAGGCTTCACCAGACTCCCAAGAGGTCTGGAATACAAAAAAATGTTTGAAGAATCCCTGCAGTAGGTGATAGTTTAGTCTGTATGGCTGATTACTTTGTGGCCTCAATTTTTTCAAAATATGACATTTGGGAGAGAACTAAGGGAAACAAAACATGAAGTGAAGGGACTTCGTGGGCCCATGGTGGGATGGTTGGCAGTTTACTTTTTGCAGTTTACTGGCTCTGCAATTTAGGAATGAACCCCAAGGCTAAATAAAAGACTTCAGAAGCTGCCCAAGGGATTTAAAAAGATAGTAGCATCCAGAATACTGCGTTGGTGTTCAGTAGGGAAAGCTGAGGAAGAACAGATCAAAAGACCATGACCCACATCAACACAAAAGACCAGTTGGCTTGTCCTAAATATGAATTATGAAATGTTTATTTACATGACGAACATTTTTAGAGGATGATCTAGGTAACTTACTGGACTTTGTTATGACCAGAAAGAAGCATATTCATTTCAATTCAGGCTAAGGAGAAATTTTTCTTCCTGGTCTCTATGCCCTTTTTGTTCCTTTTCTGTCCTCCCTACCCGTCCAGCACACACACACACACACACACACACACACACACACACACACACTCACATTCTTCTACTTATGCTTGCCCATTTGTGTTTCTTTTTACTCTGCCCATCTTCTAAAGCAGTAAAGACTTGCTGTACTTTTTTCTCTATTGAAATTACTCAGTTGGTGTTCTTATTCATATCTAGACTTTTAGCTTTCATTTAGGTTACACACACACACACACACACACACACACACACACCCCGAGTTTTCCAAAAGGATATAGTGGTTGTTGTTGTTGTTTGGGGGGGGTGTTGTTAATTGGCATGTTGTTAGGGAAATCACTTTTTGGTTAATTGAAAGCATGAAATGTATTTGCTTGGTAACTCTTCTGCTTTTTAATGATAATTTCAAGTTTAGATTCAGAGATTATGAATGAAACACAATAATTTTACATATGGCCATAAATAAACATAATGCATATCAAATTTTTTGACTTGCTGGGGTTTGTCCCCTACAGCCAGCATAGTCAAGCTGTCCAAACCTCCTGAAGCTGACATTACTGGAAGTTTTCGTTCCTTCAGTTGAGAGAGTATGCTTTTCTCTCCCATAGGTTTAAGCCCTTTAAAATGTAGAATCATTTGAGGACAAGGATATATTCTTTTTGCCTCCTTATCACCATCTTCACAAAACCTCGGATAATGAACTGCTATGTCTGTTTATGTGTGCATTTATTGAGAAGGATTTAGGGGAGGATAGGAAGTTGAAGAATGAAACTTTAAAGCACTTTAAATTGAAGCACTTTAAGTGTTTTTGAACACTTTAAACAACAATAGTGGTCAGCAACCACTATTTTTATTCACTTTTAGGTTATCTACATTTTCAAATTAGGGGGAAAATTATCATATTGTTTTTTCTACGGCCTTACTATTCTGTGTAGTTTTTGCTTTTCATCCCTTAGGAATTTATTGTGATTCTCTAGAGAGTGTGGGGTCTGTCAAAGATTGCATGAAAAATCAGGTCCAGGCTTTAGCAAAGTAATTAATGTGTAGAAGCCAGGAGTAGGTTAAAATCATCAACTTTCCCATGAGACATATGAAATTTCCCTGTATGTTCACAATGGAACTCGTCATGTTCGGACCTTAGTTACTTCTACCTAATGTTACTTTGCAGCATTAAGTTGTCCTTTACTCCTTATTTCATTCTGAACCTTAAAAAAGTGGCTCCCTCATGAGTTAGATTGCCCATGTAGTGTCAAGAAGTGTGGCCATATCCTTAACACAAAGCAGCCAGGATTAGCTCAGTTTCTTTTAGTGGAGGCTTAGGAAAAGCCTGGACCATTTATTTCTGATACTCTGCCAGGTCTGGAGCAGAGCTGTCTGTGGCTATGACCCAAGTATCAGGGGAGGCAGCATATGATACATAATTACCATGACAATGTTATACAGTGATGATGGGAAATTGAATCGTTGGCAATGTGTGAATGGAAAAGAGATGGAGCCTCCTTTTAGAGCCCCAAGACATTATGTAATGTATTGTTAAGATTCTGCAAAGGGTAACCAAGGATTGATGATTTTGGGGATAGGATTCAGACCATGTTCTTTTTGAATCACTAAAAGTTAAAAGTAATGTAACATAAAATGCTTACTAAGAAACCAGTGACAAAAATAGCCATCAGCTAAGAATAATTCTGAAATCAACAATTTGAGAACCTTGGGAAAGCCTTCAAATAAGTCTCTTAAAACAAAAGGGTGGTCCAGTGTAATGCTAACTGAAAGGTTTGCCTGCCTGAAACCTTTATCACATATTAATCAAGTTCCCATTGTGTTTCTGGCACTATGGTAGGCTCTGATAAACAAAAATTAAAAAAATAAAAATAATCCTCCCCCTTCTCCCCCTCCCTCACACAATCCTACCCTCAAGGAGTTTTTAGTTTTATCTGAGGATGTATAAGTAAGGATTGACTGTGATTGTTGCTTGGCTTCATCTAACTGATCTAGAAGTTTATGAGTTGCAAACCTGTAAGGACCTTACAGATGTGGAAGTTATTTCTACTTCTGGGAAGAATTTGCACTACTACTATTTATTGAGTTTTATTAATTTAATTTTGTTTTATTAGATGCGTAGAATTGGAAGTAATAGAAATAGTGCAGGATTGTAGAGGAAGTGAATCTGTGATCATTTAGTCAAAGTCCCCTCATTTCATAGATGAGGAAGCCAAAAGAGAGATATGAAATAACTAACCCAGGATCATGTAGCTAAGCTATGGCAAGAACTAGGGCCTCCTGACCTGCAGTCTTGTGCTCTGGTACATTACATTGCATCCAAAATAGTAATAGCCATCTGAGAAACTATCCTGTTTTACAAGACTTCTGGAAATAGAGATGTTATAGTCTCTATTATTATCCCTTCCTATATGTAATAACCCTCATTGTCAGAAAATTCATCCTTAAATCTCACCTAATTATATTTCAGACTGCAGTTTAAACCCAATTTGTCATTTTTAAAAATAGCTTTTCTTTATTTATCTCTTTCCCAATGTATCTACTACATTTAGACTTTTAAAAAATTTAATTACATTTTTCTTTCAATTAATCATTTATTTTCTCTCCCTCCCCCCATACCCCCCAAAAAGAAAAATAAAACCCTTGTAACAAGTATGCATAATCAAGCAACATTAATTCTCGTTTTGGCCATGTTGAAAAATGTTATGTCTCATTCTTCATATTTAAATCCTTCACTTCTTGTATGTGGGGAGTGGGGTGGGGAAGAGGGGGAAGGTAACCCTTCTCACCTGTCCTCTGGAATCATGACTGGCTATTGCGTTGATCAGACTTCTGCAGTTTTCCAAAGCTGATTAGTTTTATAATGTTGTTGGTAAATTTTTATCTTGGTTCTGCCCATTTCACACAGATCTTCCCAAGTTTCTCGAAGACCAATAATTTCATCATTTCTTACAACTCATTAGTATTCCATTACCTTCATCTTCCTTAATTTGTTTAGCCTATCCCTTCTGTGGGCACTCCAAGCCCAACTTTTCTTGTTTAGTGTCTTGAAGAGCCTTTCTAGGTGGGTGCTAGGCATGCCCACCAGCACTTATTTTGTGAAGTGTCTTATTTGTACTTGATCCATTATTACTAATAATGTTAATTGGAAGGCCTGGATATAGGTCCCATCTGACATGCTGGCCAGGTGACCCTGGGCTTAACCTCTTAGTGCTGGAGAAAGGGGCAACTAGGTGGAGCAGTGAATAGAGTGCTGGGCCTAGGGTCAGGAGTACCTGAGTTCAAATCCAGCCACAGATACTTCCTAGTTATGTGACCGTGGGCAAATAACTTTATCCTGTTTGTCTCAGTTTCCTCATCTGTATAATGAGCTGGAGAAGAAATGGCAAACCACTGCAGTATCTTTGCCAAGAAATCCGCAAATGGGCTCATGAAGAGTTGGGTACAACCACTCAACAACAAGCCCATAGGAACTCTTAAGTTGTGGAAAAGGTACTAACCTACATTTAGTATAGTGATATATTATCCAGGAGTTATTTATACCAGTGAAATCATAGGTCCAGGCCCTACCCCTGTTAATTTGGATACTTTTATTTAAAGTAGTATTGTTTATAATTTTGAATTTGCATAGATTCTTGAACTTTTATAATTTTATTCATGTACTATTCTCACAATATTCCTATGAAGTAGGTGGAGCCTGACCTTTATAATAAGAGTTAACATTTATATTGTGCTTATTCAGTGCCAGCATTGTGCTAAACGATTTACAATTATTTTCTTATTTGATCCTGAGGAGAGTTAATATTATGCCATATTATTTAATAATTAATGTTGCTCTGTAATCCGTCCCTTTCCTCATTTTGTTAGACTCCATTTCAGTCCATTTCACAAGGAAGGCATGGTTGAGTAATGTGATCACTCCTACCTCCGGGGCACACTCCCTTGCTAACCAGTTTAAGTAGGACCTTTGCCTCTATTTACAGATAAACAGAGGACTGAGCTAGGCCTCCCCAAGGGACAACTCTCCTAACCTTCTGTCTCTTTGCCAAAAGTTAGGGGTGATTCAGTCCCTGAGGGGGAGGCCAAAGGGGCTGGGAGAACCTGATTGGGGTGGTTTTGTTTCTCTAGCCAAGATTGCTAGAGGCACCTGCTCCTTTAAAACAATTAATATTCCTTAATTGCCAGAGAAGGGCATGATCATCTACTCCTGAAGGCCAACTCACCTTTCCTAGCTGTAGCCAACTGTGACATTCCCCAGCCACCCAGAACTCCTCATTTCCTGCCTCTCAATAAAGAGGGGCTTTTGCGTCATTTTGGTGTCCTTGGCCTTTGAGCAACCCACTGTACTAACAGTTTACTTGTCACTGTTTAAACTGTTATTTTGTCCAGAAATCTTGCCTCATTTTACCTCAGTGTCATTTTTACTCACCACAGTCCTCATGATAACTCTGAGAGATAGGTGCTATTATTATCCCCATTTTACAGATGAGGAAACTGAGGCAAACAGTGGCTAAGGGACATGCCCAGGATCAAGTACCTGAGGTTGGATTTGAACTTGGATCTCGAAGACTCCAGGCCCAGCTCTGTCTCTAATTTCATAGACTAGTTGCCTCTAAGAGAGAAGTGCTTCTTATTAAAAGATAAGGGCTTTTCTTTTTTATTAATTTCTTTTGTGTTGCTACATTTAGGCTATGCTCATTTACCTTAAAATTATTGTATATTCTTTAGACAACCTCCAAATCTTCAGAAAACCATGACGTTTTTAGAACAGGGAGGAAAGGAATGGGAATATTTTTAAAAATGATTAATTCTACTATGTATTTTTTTCCTAAATGGTTTTTATGATCAAGAAAATTATTCTAGTTGATTAGCTTTGGGTACTATTATTTAAAAAAAAAATAATAACTGGAAAAGTTCCAGCCTCTTCCTACATATGATTTCTTATGATAAGTTTCAGATTGATTCCTCCCAAGTATAAGTGACTTGGAAAAGTTGGCAGATTTTCATTCACTTTTGTTTTCTTTTCCTTTGGCCACAAAGCCAAATGGTCCTGTATTCAATTCCCCACCCACTGGACAATGGCAGTAATCAGATTTAGTGAGCACAGCTGACTTTTTATTTTATTTTATTTTTTTAAACAGAGTTATGTGAGAGATAAGTTTTCCTATAGATGGTATGCCCTCTGTATCTGACTCTCAGCGATTCAGCTCCACCACATTTTGGGCACCTGCTACGTAAAAGGTGCTGTGCTTGGTACTGAGGCACATCCAAAGAGGAGTACAGCATAGTGTCAGCTCTCAAGGAATTTATATTGTAGTGGGGAGGTCAGACTGATCAACATAGAATGGGATCAGTAGATAGAAGAGGCCACATGGTGTGGTTGAAAAGGCACTGGATTTGAGGGTTCCCAGCATCCCTAGCCGCATCAAGAGGGAAGACCTCTAAGTCTGCTTTTCCCAAACCATTTTCTTCGGAGTCCTAGTGTTCTTCTGTGCAATGTCAGTGAGGCTTTGGTGAGAAAATTTGGATGATAAAGCGATCTGCTTTTCTAAAGTATTAATCGCAAAATTATGTATGCATCAAGTGTTATTACTGATTATATAAACTTCAGGAATTTGAAAATGGGCTTTTTTGACTTAACTTTTCCCCAAAATTTCCCTGACATCTCTCCTTTACCCAGTCAACTACTTATTAGTTAAGACTCCTACCTCTGCTATCCTAGCTATAACACCTTGGGTAAGTTATGTGCTGTTTCTCTGGGCCTGTTTGCTTCTCTTTAAAATGAGGGGGATTGGACTAGATCATCCTTCAAATCTCTTCTAGCTGTAATCCTGTGAATTATGTAAGCCATCGTTGGCCTCTTCACTTTTAATCTGTTATTTAGCCTACCCAGACTCGCTCCATCTCCATTATAGATACATGCTTTTGTGTGACACCTGAGACCAGAGATTGCTTTAATAATTTTTGGCAGCAATGCTATAAAATAAAGCCTTTTAAATTACTTTTTTGTTTCCAGGTAACCTAACTTTTCCCCATGCACTAATGCACTTTTAGACAACATGCATAGCTCAAAGTACATAAGTGTGGGTATATGAAATACTCATGTGTTTGTGCTGCTCTAAAATGGACAAAGCATGGGGGCAAGGGGGAGGGGGGGTGAAAAGATTAGGTTACCTCAGTGTAACTAAACAGTGACTTATTAAGCAAAAAGAAAATTAGGAAGCCAACCCTGGCTGTCTGTAAACTGATCGTAACCAAATTAAGTGAATGACAGTATTCAGCTTATTAAAATTCTGCTTTTGGAAAGAGTATTTCAAAAGGTAGACTGTTATCCTCCAGCCCCTCTCCCCCTCATTCTTTTATCCTCTCCCCCCCCCCCCATTCTTGGGCATTTTAGAGTGGTGGTATATTAAAAGCCCCAGAGGTTGAAGTTCACTGTGCTTACTCATCAACAGACGTAGTATGAGCAGTAGCTGGGAATTCTTTATGGTTTCTCAGAGCTGAGCTGGGAAAGGGAGGAGGAAGGGAGGAGGGAAAGGAGGACACAAAAGTGTCATGCAGATGATATGTATCCAAGAATTTTAATGATCACACTAATAAACAAAGGAGGGGGGTGAAGATCTCTAAGTTTGCTTTTCCCAAACCATTTTCTTCAGAGTCTTAGTGTTCTTCTGTGCAAAGTCAGTGAGGCTTTGGTGAGAAAATTTGGATGATAAAGCGATCTGCTTTTCTAAAGTATTAATCGCAAAATTATGTATGCATCAAGTGTTATTACTGATTATATCAACTTTAGGGATTTGAAAATGGGCTTTTTTGACTTAACTTTTCCCCAAAATTTCCCTGACATGTCTCCTTTACCCAGTCAACAGGCATTTATTAAGTACTTACTATGTGCCAAGCATCGTACTAGGTGCTAGAGATATAAAGACAAAAGAGAATAATCGTCCTTTACCTTGCGAAGCTTAAAGTCTAGCTGGGAGAAACAATATGTACATGTATAGGCTTATACAAAATTGATACCAGGGAGGTGATCTGAAACTAGGAAGGTACATTAGAGATGACCTTATTCAGTTGCCTCCTTTTACAGATGAGGAAATCGAAAGCAAGAGAGATCTAAGTGATTTGTGCAGCCCTGGCAGCTAGGATGGAAGGGAGCCAGGGTAAGGGTGAGGGTGGGATTGCGTTTGTAAAGGTTTAATGCAGAAGATGGCACATGAGCATTCTGAGAGGGGGAGGTAGGAAATAACCACGGGGGAAAGCCAGTGCAAAGGTAGGATCTATGAGAAATCAAGGAATCAACAAGCATTTATTAAGTGCCTGTGCCAGGCACATGCAGATCCAGGGGTCATTAACGTAGAGATAGCTAAAGCCATAGGAGATGATGTCACTGAGAGTATGTAGAGTGAATTAGAAGAGGGTCCTGGACAGAGTCTTGGGGTACACCTACAGTTAGAAGGGGTATGTTGTAGGTGATGATCCACAAAGGAGGCTGAGAAAGAGTGGTCAGACAGGGTGGATGAAGGAGAACCCAGCGAGGACCGACTATCTAGGAACTGGTTACCAGTTTCAGATGATACAGAGGGGTCAGCAAGAAAGAGGGTTGATAAAGGGCCATCGGATTTGGCAGTGAGAATATTCTGCACCCATAAATCATCTCCAATTTCCCTGCTTCCCTCCCTGTCCCCACAGCATTTTTGGGTCCCATTCGTGTATTTCTCTTTCTAAAATAAAATCTTAATGATTTGTTTTTACTTTATATTACTTGCATTTTCCAATACATCTTCTCACCCTCCCCCCAGTCCTGGGAACTATCCCCAATAATAAAGAAGAAAAAAATTCAGCAAGATTAACCCAACATATCAAAGAAGCCTGTCATTATATATAATTATGTACAGAGTTCCACACTTCCGCAACAAAGAGGGAGGAAGTATCTTCTCACATCTCTTCTTTGGGGCCTATATTTTGATCTGCATAAACTTAGAAAGTACTTTGGGGTGAATGAGGATGTCCTAAGTCTTTCACAACTAATTTGCACACGCTGTCAGAGGTAAGGGTGCCAGTCACTGCCAACTGGTGAGTCACAATTTTGTTTGTTTGTTTGTTTGTTTGTTGGAGGGTTGAACCACTTATGTTCCAGGAACTGAACCCAAACTAGTGTGCCTTATTTCTGTCAAGTCACTAGGAATCTCTAGAAGCTGACTAGGATAATCTTTATGTGTACCAATACTTCTTAGGCAAATTATAGCCTGCTCCTATACTTTCATTCACCTGAGAAGTAATTTTTTCAAATAGGTATGCGAATAAATATCGATTTATTCAAATATTATCATATTTCCTCCCACTTTGGGACATTTGTGGAAAGTTTCTTTAATGGTTACTATCATTTTTTGCTTAATATCGAACATTCAATGTCACTGAGTCCTCCACTGGGGTGATACAGAGGTAACCCTGGTTTCTCAAAGACGGGGGTGGTGGAGAACAAGTTCTGTTAGGTCCTGCCAAGCAAGAGGAGCTTCTACTTGTGAGCCCAGTGATGGGCTAGAGCTGTCAGCCCGGCTTCAGCCCAGCCAAGAGGGGATGAAAATGAAATTTGGGGCTGCGGCAGCTCAATGAAATCTATTTATAAGTGTAGAGGTATTATAATCTTTATTGGTGAAAGGAATAACACCACTGATTAATGTATAGGTCTTTTAAAGTATTGAACATCAAGTATTCCTGAGCATTCCCACTTGTCAGCTGCCATAGGCAATACATAGATCCCCATCCTTTAAGAGTTTAAATTCAGAAAGCAGCATAGCATGTATATTTATATATCATAATATTGAAACCTCCTATAATTATCCTTTCATGTAGTTTTATCTTTTTTCTTATGATTTGTGTTCTTCTTATTAAAAATGATTGGTAGACTTGAAATGGATGCCTCCAAGTAATCATGCACAGTTTAACTTACATCTTCAAATATTGCATAGCTATAGAAGATTCCCTTTTTAGATCGCTTCACCACTCGCCTTGATTTCAACAGTGATTGAAAGCACTTCCTGAAAATGAAAGACTTGGGCCATCTTTAATTCCAGCAGTTACTCTCAAGAATTCATTTTTAAGTTTCCTAATTAAAATTTTGTTCTATATTCTGCCTATTAGAGCATGCTTTATTTTTTTTCCTTCAGTAGAAAACTAATTATCCTGTGTACCCTTTTGAAATGCTTTTAAATTAAAAATAAATGGGGAAAAAAACTTTACTTAAAACTAAAATTGAATTTCATAAATCAGTTTCTGGGATAATGAATAAGGATATGGGGATATGGGTTCCAGTTGTGTAGAATTTTATGAAGTGCTGGGGAAATTTAAAAGGACAAGCCAGTGTGGAAGTACAGTTTTATTTATATTAGAATGATTCAAGATTCTTTATCCACTCAAAAAGCATTTATTAAGTACCTACTATGTACCAGACACTATGCCAGATGCTAGGGATACAAAAAAAATGAAACAAGTCCCTGCTCTCACAGATTTCCAATCTCCTGAGAGTAAATGAACATGTACACAGGTAAGTAAATGCAAAAATATACATACATGTATTTATGTACGTATACACACAATTAATACATTTCTGGGGGGGTTAGAACAGAGCACTGAGGTTTGGGAAGGGAGAGGAGGAATCAGGATGTACCTGTTGTTTAAGGATGGGGCTCTTAAACTGAGTCATGAGAGATTCTAAGAGGTGGGGTTGAAGAGAGTGCATTCCAGACCTAGGAGATAGCCGTTCACTGTGGGTTTCAAAGTTTCAGGGTGATAGATGAAAAGTCATGTATGCGGAATAGCAAATAGGCCACTTTGGCCAGAGTATAGAGTACATAAAGGGGAGTAACATTGTGGTAAGCCTGTGAGGTTGGATTGTGATGGACTTTAAATGTCAAACAGAGGAGTTTGTATTTTATCCTGGAGCTTTCTGAGCAGAGGTGTAACACAATCAGACCTATGCTTTAGGAATAGCCATTTGGCATCTGTGTGAAGGATGAATTGGAGTGGGGGTGGGTGGGGGAGGCTTATGGAAGACAGACCAATGAACAGGATATTGCAATAGTCCAAGTGAGAGGAAGTATGAGTGGTGAGAAGGTTTGAGGGATGTTGTGAAGGTAAAGTCAGCAAGATTTAGCAACTGATTGGCTATGGAGAGGGCCATGGTTAGGGAGAAGGGAAGAGTCAAGGAGAACTCTTGAGTTCTGGGTGCCTAGAAGAATGGCGGACGGTGTACTTGACACAAATAGGGAAGTTAGGAAGTGGGATGAGTTTAGGTGGTATGATAATGCGTTTGGTGTGAAATACCAACTGGACATCTTGTTGGAAATGTCTAATAGGCAGTCGGTGATTTGGGAACTAGAGTTGAGGAGACTCTAATAGGTTGAATCAGATATAAATGAGAAGTTTGACCTAAATGAAACTGATGGATTGAACTTTTATTTGTGCTCTGGATGGTCTCCATTTGTATTATTGGCTCAGATATTCTAATAAATATCTAACTGTTCAAACTTAAAAACAACTTTAAAATTCTATAATTGGTAGATTCTACTCATAGAAAATTCGAAGACTCAAGGTAAATTTTTGCTTTTGGGGATACAGGCTATAGAATGTTCATACCTTGTTTATCCTTTTTGGTCAGGAGAAATGCATCTTTGCATTGAAAAAACAAAACAAAACAAAAAACTCCACCACTTTTTGCTAAGACTACGGGATCTTTGAACAGAGTATCTTAATTTTATTCAAATAGAGAATCAGCTCAACCAATAATTATTTTTTGAATGCCGTCTATGTTGTGAGGTGATATCTTAAAGCTTATTTTCACAACTCAATTGGGAATGCGACATTTATTCATAGCCTGAGGGGTGGTCTGATTGGGAAATACCTTCTGATTTTTCTGAATGTTGGAGGCAGCCTGTTGGTCACCCCACTCCATTCTGATTCTCCTCACCTTCCTGTTCATTTTTTCCAGCTGAGCAGGGCTAGTTGATATCTTTTGGTAGTCTAGTCTCCCTCAAAGAATCACAAACCTGGTCATGCTTAAACAGTTTTGCTAATTCTGAACCATAAAAGTTCTACTCCCTTCTCTGATTCTTTGGTTTGAGGGTAAAAAGTGCTGGTGGAAGGATCCACTAATACTCCTTCCTTTGCTTGTGACCACAAGGTTGAAAAGTGTTGTTGATACCAATTGTTCATGTGTTGAAAGTGTATTATGTTCTGGTCCCCGGTATCACCCCTCCCCACCCCACCCTCCCAAACCCTCTCTTAGTTACTGTAGTAAATATGTCAGCAGCCAGTATAAGATAACAATGGTAGGAAGTAAGAATATAAAGGGGAACATAAAAGTCACTTAAAAATACTTCCATAAATTATGGGAGCATAACAGGTACTTAGGAGCTGTCAAATAAATTAGAGGAGCATAGGAACCAATTGCAACGGTCTTTTTAACTGAGGCTGCATCCTGAGACAATGTGCTAAATTAGGGGAAGCCAGCTAGACCTTAATGTAATGGCACTTGAGTCTATAAACACACATGCAAAATGTTATGTAAATGACCTAACCATAAGGTGGTGTTGATAACTTTGAGATGATGTTAGTATGTTAATGAAGTAAACCTAAGGTGACGTGGATAAAAGTTGGTAAGTCTTCTAACTCCAAAACTATAAAAATGGACCCCAAACTCCTGCCCCTTAAACATTCCACCTGCTACAGGTGCATGCAGCCCAAGTGCTCCCATTCAATCAGCTATTACATAAGTGATTCTCTTTGTCCCTTTCCTTCCCCTTCTCTTCCCCATGATGCCTACCTGCCTCTACCACCCCATTCCCTGAGTGCCTTATACTCTCCTCTATGACTGCTTCTGTATTCTTCGTGCTTTATTAAATTGTGATTGAAGTATTACTTTCCACTTGCTGCCATGATGATCTTTCCTGAGTATTCAAAAAACTGGACATGTTTGCCCTGACCCAACAGGAGCCCCATTAATCGGTTCCCTTCACTTAGGTTATAAACCGGATGGGGCTCAGGGTTGAGAGGATTTGATGTTCATAGCTGCCCCTATTGTGGATGAGGATGGCACCGTGAATCTGTTGGTAAAAAGGAAGGGCGGACAAAGGACTTCATGCTCTCACCTCAGGATAGAGTGTTGGGTCATAATAAATCAATGAACAATTCAGTACTCATCAAGGTGGGATAGTGCCTGTTATGGGACCTTTAGAGTTCCTCCTGTTTTCACAACTTCTGCATGTGCCTTCTGTAGCGGTGCATGCCATTACCAAGTGTATGTGGCTTACATGGGTACTCTTAATGGGGCTATCAAAAGATATAGCAGGAAGGCCATTTTTAGGACTTGTTCTTACTGCTTTGGAAAATATTAATGTGATGTTTACTTTGTACTAGGTGACTTTTGAGGGAAGTGTAATAGAAAGGAGAAGCCCTTTCATCTGTTTCCTGGAAAGGTTCTCTAGATGCTTTGACTCAAGTTTCTTGAGAACTTCTTAAACTCATGTTTCAAACACTAAGTCATATTTAAGCCATATCTTGGCATTTAAGAAGAGATGAGAGGCCCCTCTTTTCACATAAATTCCTAGAAAAAGCTGTCTGCACTTATTGCCTGCATTTCCTCTCCTTTTGTCTACTTCTCTGTCTGATTTTTGATCTCCTCACTCAACTGAAACTGCTTCTTCCATTTATTAACTGCTAAATATGATTACTTTTCTCAGTCCTTTTAGCCTTCTTTATTTCTCTGTAGCAGTGGACACCACTGATCACTTTTTGGTTCCTCCCTCCTCTCTCTCTTTTCATGATACTGTATCTTCTGATTCTCCTGTCACCTGTCTGACTGTTGCTAACTTGGTCTGCTTTACTGGATCATCATCTGTGTCTCACCCCAAGGGTCTGTCTTGGATTCTTTGATTTCTTTTTCTATATCTATTTCTATATATCCATATCTATAGCTATATAGATCTATATATCTAGATATGCCATTTTCTGTTATGTCTAAAAGCTTTAATTATATATTATTTTATTTACCTCAGGCCCATGGATAAAAAATATCCCATACAAGAGGAATTAGTAGGGGAAAAAAACTTGCTAAATTATGAAGGTTCTATGGGCCATGAGCTCACCAATGATCTCTTGGCCAAAACTATGTTTGTTTGGTCTCCTTTCTAATTGAACTGAGAGTGTTTTGGAGAAGTGTCCAAGCATAATGTGGCACAGGACTTGAAATCAGAAACATTGGGTTTGATTCTTGCCTCAGCAAAACTATAACCAGGGTAGGACAGCCTGGGCTTTATCCAGGGTGCCGAAAGTGGAAAGGTTCTGTCTGATATCACTTGACTCTTTTTGTAGAATGGAAATGACTGCGCTTAACACCTAGTTAGAACGAATTATTAGTTAAACTAGCAAACTCCCAAATGGCATGTCATAGCTGTGACTCATTTGAAATGCCTCTGAGTCCTCCCCTTAAAGTGAAATCCTGGTCTGTGGCTTTGTAGTGTTCTAGTGTTTCTGTTTCCCCACTTCACATTTCAGCCTTCCTCTGCTGAATTGCCTTGGTGCAAAAATTGGTATTTATCTCTCTATACCACAAACTCTACCACACTGGCTGTGTGATTATGGGCTAGCTGTTTCACTCTCTCAGTTTTCTTTTCTGTGAAGTGCGATTAACACTTGCGCTCTTTACTTTGCAGGGTTTTTGTGAGGCCATACCTTTGAAAACCTTAAAATGATATATACATGTTAGCTGTTTTTCATGTGAGTGAAGAAACTGGGTGATACTCAAAAGCATTAGACTTTCAACACTTTAATGAGAGCCATCTATATTATCATCATTATTATTCCTATTAACATTATTATTGCATTATTAAACCAAAATGCCACAGTATTACATTCTGTGATGGCTACGATAAACTCCACAGCTCTCACAATTTCATCCCACATTCTTCTAAATGCCAAGGTTATTGTAAACATATACATTGAAGAAGTCACGACTCAGATCAGACTAGCATTAGATAGCAGTTATGTTATCCAAGGAGAAGCTTCATCGTTAATGCAAATCTAACTTACACAGGTGACTGTGACTTACCTATGAATAAGGTAATTGACAAACCGGGATCATGTATTTTAGAATTGATGGCCATTCTAAGAGAGATTATAATACTTAAATGTGTCTATGAGTGACGTGTCTCATTTTAGCACTAGTCAAGTGTCAAAGTGTGTAGCAATAGATTATAAATCATGGGACTTGATTTCCCACCGTGATATCAAATTTAGAATATTTCAAATAGATTTTAGCCAGAAGTCTTCGTGTTCATTACATAAAGTGGCAGATTTATTCTCAGTAGCTAAGTTTCCATTTAAAGTGCTACATCTCCGCAGAAACTTCTTAATAAATCTGAGTTTTCTCACTTGCTGTTTTGGCAGTTTTCTCTCAGGGGGAGGAGCAAAAGTCCATATGAAGAGTAGCAGAACATTATGGTTTTGTCATCTGTTGACTCTTCTTTGCCATAGGAAAACATACTGTGATAATAATCTCTATCTTTAACTATCATTAGGTCTGTCTATGAACTGTATGTGATTAGAGAGAGTTGTTTAGGGTATGTTATTTAGTAACCCCAATTATAATCAAGTAAACTTGACCAAAATTTACACATTAAAGCCAGTTTTTAGTAGCATCTAGACCAGTGGTTCCTAACATTTTTTTGCCCTGGGAACTCATTTCAACAAAAACAATTTGCTCTGAACCCCTGGGGTAATTTAATATACTACTCATGATATTCTACAATTATTTAATGCTTAAGGCACCATTGAAGAATTTTGAACTCCTTGGAACATTACTGAGGACTCCCAAAGGTTCACAAGCCACTAAATGGGAACTGCTGATCTAGACAACATCAGAAACCTATGAGAGGAAAAGAAATAGTTGTGTTTTTTCCCCTTCCCTAGCTATATGTACATTTTTGTGGTACACAGTTTTGTTCTACATTGATGAAAAGACTCTCCCAGTTGTCTATTTACACAGCACTGCTAAATTTTGCATCTGTCTGCTCACTGCTCTCAGGGATGACTGACTTGAGGGCAGCATGACAGAAACGATTTAGGGCTGACAGGTTGCTTTTCTGTTCAATGTACAGCCTCAGTTTTTCTCTAAAAGTTTCCCCAAGAAAGCTATAGATAAGTGGGTTTAAGCAGCTGTTTGAGAATGCTGCTAGGTTAACTATGTGGCCAGTTAAAGGGTAGGCATGGCGAAAAGACTGTTTGCATGAAGAAATTGCTGGCTCCTTTCTTTGCAAGAGATGTACACTAATGAAGACATTTTCGGGTAGCCAGCAGATAAAGAAAACCAGGACCACAGCAAAAATCATTCGGAGGGCCTTTTGCCGCCGCAGTCGCAGGCTCTGGTGCTTGTGAGCCTTGATGAGAACTCGGACGATGAGTGAGTAACAGAGACCAATGATGGCAAAGGGGATAATGAACCCCAAGGTAATCTCAAGCCACTGGATTTCTTTCACATCAGCAAAACAGAAGCAGACCTCCTCTGTGTGCTGCAAATGAACAGCTGTGAAAGGAACCAGGGTAGCAGAGATAGATGCCATCCAGATGAGGCCACAGCTCAGCCGGGCATGGTGCTTTGTGCGAAAAAGGCTGGATCGCATGACCTTCACTAGGGCAATATATCGGTCAAAACTCATCCATGTCAGGAAGAAAATGCTGCTATACATGTTAATTTGCAGGAACAGAGACATGAAGGTACAGAGGATTGTGATGTCATAATACTTCTCATCTAGGTTAAATACTTCTATCAAGGAGTCGGCCACCAGGATGAGATCCGCCGCTGCAAGGTTGATGAAATACAGATCAGGGATTGTCATCTTTTCACGAAAGCTGATGTTCACTACTAATATTAGTATGTTTCCCACAAAGCCAATAGGGAAGAGGAAGATAGTGTAGAGACATGAGAGGAAAAGACCAATGACATATTGTTGGTGTTCGTATTGGTCGTTGACTTGTTTGAAAGGGTCAGTTTCATTGAGTAGGTGTGATCTGTTCAGTTCAAAGGATGTACTATTGTAATCTATTGGTGACAGGGTACCTGCATAATAAACTTCCATGATAAAAGCTCTTGCTTGACAGATTACAATAAGTATTTCCACTCTGGTTGTAAATGCCCAGTACTGCTAAATTTTTATGATTTTTCAAAACGTTCACAAAAGTCTGTTTTGAACTTTAGGTATGTCTGATTCATCTTCAGAAAAAAAAAATCAGTCTCTGGGCTGAGGATAGTCAGTATTGGGTAAAGTCAGAGGAAGCTTGTCATAAATAATCTTTCTAGGTTTTTTAATTTATTGGTTGCAAAAAGGTCATTGGTTACCAAAGAGAGGGAAAATGGGTGCGATTGTAGGCAATTCTTTAAATTGGAAAGCCTTTAAAGCTGGAATCACATAGGTGGTTTTTATTGTTGTTTTTAATCTTAAAGGTTATAAAGTCCTTAATTTGTCTTAAGTTGTCTGTTTTCTTCTTGTGTAATTTTAGATCAGCCATTCACACCTGCCCTTTGATGTTTCTTGACTATCTGGAAACCTAGGAGAAGTAAATAGAAAAGCATTACCTTCTCATTCCTAGCTACAGCTTGGCTCAAACACCAGTGTACTTCTCATAAGGAACAGTTTGCTGTTGGCCAGTTCTCTCTAGAGCAATGTATGACACAGAGAGTTAAATAAAGACCAGAGCTTTTTGTCGTGTTATATTGGAGAGATGGTTCATGTCGAAAGTGTGCTGACGGATTATGAGAGAAATGTGGTCTTTTTTTTCCCCTGCGGAGTTGAAATGCTGCTTAATCTGAGCTGGAAAATAGTCAGTTAAAGTGATTCATCTTTCTTTTATGCAACATATTCCTTTGTTTTTATAGCCAAAATAGCATTCTTGTTAAAACAGCATGGCTATTTGAGTAGGAAAACCTTAGGAAAACTACTACCACAGACAGAGGAAATTAACTTGGTTTAATCAGCTGATGGAGAATGAAGGAGGATGGGAAGGGAAAATAACCAACTTTTATGAAGGATAAGATAGCATAACTAGGGAATTTAACATGAAACAAAATTAAACCTTTTATACTTTATTTTCTGTTTCAACAAAATCTGTAGAAGATATTTTGCTTTTTGACAGTGATGAGGCTGAGTGCTGAAACTGAAACAATGGAGTTTTAGCTCACACAGTGAAGCAAAGTTGACCTTAGGGAACTCAAAAAAAAAAATCAAACAAGTTAAATTCCTGATAATTTTAAAATTAAATGCCATTAACAAGTCAGGTTACTAAAAGTAATTGTGCCTTGTAATGCCATTTTTAACCAGTAAGTATGCTTTCTATAAATAGTTTTTTAATAGCACTCATCTGTCACATAATATAGTTAGATGTATCTTCTGTACTTGTTTTCCTCATTTAGTTGCATTTTAAAGATTATGTTGTTTCCGAGATTTCTTAAGAATGAAATAATTTTTTTAGTTTAAAAGTTTGCCCTTACTTATGGTTGGGAACTAGTTTAGCTATTTATCAGTAAACAATGATTATCAGCATTTTTGTTTTAGCATACTGTCATTTGATTTCATAGTTATCTTCAAAGTTGTATGGGAAATATATTTATTTTTCAGTTTAAAGTAAATTAAGTTTAAATTTTGTTTTGAGAGTTTTTTTGGACATCCCTTATAGACTTCTCAATTGAGATATTCCAAAAGTAGGGTTGAGATTCCTTTTCCTACAACTTGAGAATAACTATGGTATTTTGTGACTTTAGCTGTGTATTGGTGAGCTTGGATTGTTATTTGAAAACGTTCAACAGCCTTTGTTTGGCTTAGCTTAATAAAGATCTATTTACTTAGTATGTCACATAAATTTGTCTTTATTAGGTGTTGTTTTTCTGTCTTCATTCATTCTTGGGTAGATAATCCTTGTTTGAACTACATGACTATGACTGTTCTGCACTTGCATTCTGACTGCAATATTTAAAAATCTCTGTATTTAGTTTCATTTTAAAAACTGTTTTTAAAGTTTCTTTTTCTTTTTAAACATTTGAAAGATTTTAGATTTTATTCTGGAAGAAAATTCTACAGAGATATTCTTTTACAAATACTTTCAGGATTTCACTTGTTCAAATACCCATATTTGCTAAATATACATTGTGGAAAAAAAAGACTTCTTTATTATTTCCACATATTTAGAGCCTTTGGATTCACAAATTAGTGTTAGTTTTATGGTAGTCAAGTGAAAATAAACATAAATCAAATATTAAGTTTATTACTATCTCAGTATTCCCATAAAAAATTGACAGCATATTTATAAATATATAAACCTTCATAGCTATTTTAAAATTTGATATGAAATTATGTTTCAAATCTCCACTGGTTGCGCAGTTCAGGAAAAATTAGACCAGATCTTTATCAGCTCTATTACCCTGGTAATTTCTGACACTGATTTATATTTGCTTGATCTATTTCTTTCAAAGGAATATTAATCGACCTATTATTTTTGATAGTCGGCAAGCTTTTTTATTGAAAGAGTGAGTAAAGTACTATAATACAGGTTAGAGTCTTTGTAATCCTATTTCCTGGCAATGTGATATATTGTTCCTTGAATGAAATATGCCAGATTGCTTTGTAATTTTATTTATGGCATGCTTTATAAAAATTACCTTAGTGCAAACCTTTATTTACTGTCAGCAAGTCAAGAACATTTCTCTCTACAGAGCAAAGTTTTGCTTTTATCATTCAAATAGCTGTACATGCCTGGAATTTTAGGTAGCCTCTCTCCCATAGAAAAAGTTAACCTTACCAAGAGGAACTACCAGTTCCGAAGTAATCAAGGGGCGGGGAAGAGGGTGGTCTAACAAGCAATTAAAAAATCATATCAGAGAAAGATATACTCATTTTAGACACAAACACAAGTCTTTTGGAAAAGCATCCAAGAAAACATTTGCTGTTACAGAGGACCCCCAGAATTGAGCTTTACCTGAGCAGGTCCGGTAGTCCATCCGCTTGTGTTTGTTCAAGGCAGACTCCCTTTGTCTTCATGGTCTGTGATTTTGTGTACCTTTTCAAGGATTTGTTTGTTCACCTAGGCCAGGACAGGAACAAGATGCAGGCTTAACTTTTCTGGAAAGTGGTTGGGATGATAAAACTGGCTGGGTTGGATGCTACCTGTTGAATAATTCAGTAGCAGCACATAGGTAGGAGGAAGATCACCACACCACTGTTGAAACCTGGTTAAAAACATTACCCTGAGTAAGTGACTGTCATTGCTTTTGACAGCAGATGCAGATCTTGCTGCCTGTCCTTGGCAACAAAACAGGGCTTTATAGATTTCCCAGGGTCCTTCTAATTTGTGTTCAGCTGAAGTGGTGCTGAACAGGCTTCCTTTTAAGGCTAAAATTAACCATTTTTCTGCTGGCTTTTTTTTTTTTAAACATACTGCATCCATAGAAATTTACTTTTCGTTCTTATCCCTGGCAACAAGCTAAGTCTCCTTAGGCATTTTAAAAGTGAATTTCCAGTTAATTCCCTTTTCCTGAATACTTAACCATCTCCCTACTTATACAATGTTGAACTCCTGCAGCCTCCACTCCACTTCAGGCCATTAGTACTCCTTGCCTGGACTACTGTTAATTGGTCTCCTTTCCACCAGTTTCTTCACTCCCTCATCCATCCCCAACACATTTGCCATACTGGTATTCCTAAAGCACAGGTCTGATCGTGGCATTCTCATCCTCAGGAAGCTTCTATGGCTCCCAGTTGCCTCTGAACTTTCCCTTCTATCCTTTTAGGCTGACATTACCTTACTTCCTTTCACATACTCTATTCTAGCCAAACTGGTCGGCTTGCTGTTTGGAATATAGGACTTTACATTTCCTACCTGCAAGTCTTTAGATACAAGCTGCTATTCCCCCAACATAACCCCAAGCCCCACTCCTAGTGTTTGGAACGCTATCCTTCATCTCCAGCCTCTTTTTGAGCATTGCTTAAGTACAACCCACATTCAAGACCCTTTCTACCCCCCACCTTAGCATTGCTTAAGTACAACCCACATTCAAGACCCTTTCTACCCCCTACCTTAGTTATTCTACCCCACTTTTCCTAACAGTACTTTGTATCTCCTCTGTGTGTGTTTCATGGATATAAAATAGCATGTATAGTGTTGTTCCCCTCTGTAGAATATATACTTCTTGGAGGCAGGAACAGTTTTGTCATTGTCTTCATGTCCCCACTGTGTAGCACAGTGTCCAGTAATTATTAGGCTCTTAATTAAGTAAATATTGAATTGAATGCCACTTGTCCTTTATAGTATTATTTTATATTTGTCATTATTTGTTTAAATTTAAATATTCATGTTTGGCATAGCCATTGTGCCTCATTTTAAATGCACATTTCAAATAATCTTATGTGTTTATGTAATAATTTGTACATATACATATTATATATAATTTAATCTCATACTATAGCAAAAAAGATTAAACTTTGGGAACTAACATGTAAATTGATCAAAGTAGTTCTACTTACCCAAGGTAGCAAATACCTTTGGATTCCTTCACATCCCTCATTTTATTTTCAGTTGAATCTTTGGTCTGTTATATAGTGATATTTACTTAGAGCAACCAATCTGGTATGTAATTATAACCCCACCCCTCCACATCCAGGTCAGTTAGAGGCATTTTTAATGGCATTTTACAGTCAGAGAATCAGCTTTGCTTCAGAAATGGCCAGTATATCTAAACAGTCTTATCTTATGTGTCTCATCTCTAAAAGGAATTGAGCTGACATTTCCCAGTACCCCACCTACTGGTTGATGGAATCCTGTGGAAAGAAGCTGTTAGTTCAAACCTTGTCAGATGGGCAGGGAAAACCCCATAGGATTACAGAATATTACATCAAGAAATTATCTGGTTGGAATTCCCTGGCATGAAATCTTAAGGGTTCATTTAGTTGATGGTGTCTAAGCCAAGTCAAATAGCCTATAGGCAAGTGCTTAATTTTAATATGTAGCTATAATGTATACTATTTCTGTCCTCCATCTCCTTTCCATTTCTCTTCATCAGCTCTTTGGTTTGAGTTGGATTTTGGTTATATCTTTAAAGCCCATGCAGTTATGAGATTGTGAAGCTATTAATTGTATATATTTAATAATGTAGTTTGTCACAGCATTGACGAAGAGTGCAAGAGAAAAACTGCTTTCCAAGTGAATAAAGCATTGGTAAAATATAAATATATTTATATATACAAGGTTTATATGTGTTCGATATGTTCTATGTGTGTATGTATATATATGTATGTGTTGTTCAGTTGTTTCGGTTGTATATGACTCTTCCTGACCCCATTTGGGGTTTTTTTGGCAAAGATACTAGAGTGGCTTGCCATTTCCTTCTCCAGCTCATTTTACAGATGAGGAAATTGAGGCAAATAGGGTGAAGTGATTTGCCTGGGGTCACACAGTTACTTAGAGTCTGCAGCCAGATTTGAACTCGGGTCCTTCTGACTCCAAGCCATAATGCTCTCCACTACGCTACCCTATACTATTGCTTATCCAGTATTTTGTAAAAGAGCATTTTTTGTTCAAGTCCAGGTTAGAGGACAGAATCTTCAAGGTCCCATCTGACTCCAAGATTCCATGTTTCTGGTTCTCCATATACTTCCACTTTTATGTTTCCTTGGACATTTGTTCCATGTAGTCACCTGTTGAGCAGCCTCCTGGTGTAGTAACTAGCAAGCTGATCTCAGAGTTAAGAAGAGGAGTGCTGATCTGCACCAGGAGATGGGAGGTTCTCTACCAGGGAATTCCTATAGCATGGACATTACAGGCCCAGTCATTATCCCTGTGTAATTTGCTCTGCTGGCTAGTTTTGTGATTTAAATATAAGATTGAACAACTTTGTAAGTTCAAGTATTGAGAATTTTAAGGCATTCTATATTATTTGAGACTTCTTAAACATATCAGCATAGATAAACACATGTATATGGTATAATGGAGAGTTAGGATGGCAGAGTAGAGCCTTGGGTTTACAGTTAGAGGATTTAGGTTCAGATTCTGACTATCCTCCCCTGACTTTGTGACCCTAGGCAAATCATTGAATTTCTCTGTGCCTCAGTTTCCTTGCTTTTCATCCCAGTATAATGTCAGTTCTTAACTTTTTTTGTGTCCTGGACCCCTTTGGCAGTCTGGAGAATCCTGTGAATCCCTTCTCAGAGTAATGTTTTTAAGTACATAAAATAAAATACTTAGGATTCCAAGAAAAGCCAATTAAATTAAAATACAGTTATCAGAATATTAAGAATAAGTTTACAGACTTCAGATTAAGAACCCCTGCTCTATAGTAAAATGGCTTAGTGATTTTGTCAGCTCCCGTGGATTCAACGACCAGGTCTGCGCTGATGATTGTCAAATCTAATTTATCCAGCCGTAATCTCTCTTTTGAACTAGTCACCAAATGCCTATTGGGTATGTCCTGTAGACATCTCAGATACAACATGTTCAAAATAGCTCATTATCTTTCATCCCAAGCACTCCCCTATTCTCAGATCCCCATTAAAGTTGAGGGCACCTCTAAGATCTTCCCAGTCATACAAAATTTTATTGTGATTTAAATATAAGATGGAACAACTTTGTAAGTTCAGGTATTGAGAGTTTCGCCTCTAAGATCCTCACAGCATACAAGATTGTAACCTCATTGTCACCCTTAACTTTTCAGCTGTATGTACTGCATATAGGCTATCTATTCTCATCTTGTCATTCTACCTTCACGGTGTCTTTTTTTTGTGTTCCGTTTTCTCTACTGACACAACATCATCATACTGGTTTAGGCCTTTACCATTTCATACCTGAGCTATTGCAATAGCCCACTAGTTGGTTTCCCTGTCTGAAGCTTCTCCCTCCTCCAGGCCATCCTCTTCTCAGCTGCAAAGGTCATCTTTGTACTGCACAGGTCTGACAATGCCATCCCCTACTCAATAAACTCCATAGGTTCTCTTTTACCTCCAGAATCAAATATAAAATCCTCTCTTTGTCTTTCAAAGCCCATAACTACCTGGCCTCTTCCTACTTTTTCAGTCTTCTTACACTTTTCTTCTTCTGGGTACTCAATGACAATAGCCTTCTTGCTGATCCTCACAATGAACCTTCATCTCCCTTTGTTATATCTACTCTTTTCTTTTTCAGTGACTCTCTTCCATGCTTAGAATTTGCCCTGGTCCTCTTCCTCCTGGCTTCTTTCAAGATTTAGCTCAAATCCTGCATTCTACAATAAGCCTTTTCTGGTTACACTTATTGACAGTACCTTCTCTCTGATATTACCCCCCATTTACACTGTGTATCTTTTTTATTTGTGGTTGTTTGCATATTATCTCCCCCATCTCTCCTCCTAGAGGACAGAGACCATGTTTTTTACTTTCATTGTATCCCTGAAACTTATTGCAATGCCTGGCCCATATTCTTGTGGATGATGAAGAAAAATTAGGTGATCTCTAAAGTACCTCCTAGCACTTAAGTTTTATGATCTTATATATTTATATGTGTGTATATTATCTCTGCCCCACACACATAAGATATGGCTACATATTATATCACATAGAATATATATACATATGCATCTTGTCACAAAATCTTATCACTTATTAATATTAATAAAACATTAGATCCAATTAATTATTAATTTTTTTGGTTTTTATAAAAACCCAATGAATAATAAGAAGCACGTTTTATTTTGGCCTTTTTTTGGACAGCTTTGAATGTCAAATCATTCCAGTGTTAAAAATGCCTGAAACACCATTTTGAAAGAAGTCATGAGAAAGTACAAATTCATCTTGATATTTAAAAAAAAAACCTTGCCAACTCTTTAAACAGCCAAGATATGTCACTTAAAAATAGACATTGCACATGTGTGTTGAAG
Source organism: Vombatus ursinus (assembly GCF_900497805.2). NCBI lineage: Eukaryota > Metazoa > Chordata > Mammalia > Diprotodontia > Vombatidae > Vombatus > Vombatus ursinus. The sequence goes on from NW_020954585.1 coordinate 53,679,334, forward strand.
GAACTGCTTTACACAAAATTTATCTATTCTTTTGATTGTGATTTAGGAACATTTTAAAGTTTCTAGTATAGCTTCTGACCCTATTACCTTGCATATTTTTCTGTTTCCATAGTGGTGGATAATGGTCTAATCGTCTTACAGGTGCACCCTGATATATGCAATAAGGTGTTTCTGGCATCATCAGAATCACAAAGCTGGAAGAAACCTAAAAAATTATCTGGTCCAGTTCTCTTTTTGTAGGTAAGGAGGCTGAAGCCCAGGAAAATTACATGTCTTACCCAAGGTCTCCATTTTTCCTTATTCTAAGTTCAGTGCTTTCCCCGCTACAACATGCTGAAAATAAAATCTGTGTCAATTGAATCATTTTAAGTGCATGGGGTGGTCACTCATTAAAAGAACCCTTTGAGATACGTTCTTGTTAAAAAAAAAAGGGAACTCTTTTGTAATGTGCATAATCGCCTCATTATTATTAGTTTTGTGGGGCTCTCTGGAAGAGATTCACAATTACTGAAAAGAATTTTAGTCTAACCATTCACACAGGAAAAATCAAGTGGGTGAAGAATGCCCACTGGTCAGAGGAAAGAAGGAAAGAAAAGAAGAAAGGAAGGAAAGAAGGAAGAGAAAGAAAGAAAAAAGAAAGACATCTGTGTATGTGTGTGTCTGTGTGTCTGTGTCTGTGTGTGTAGGAGACACAGTGCAGATGAACAGTGAATTGGACTGAGATGAACAGGACAAGGAAAGTGGGCTAGGTTGCCTTCAGGAAATTTCAAAGCATCTTTAATGACCCCAATCTTTTACTGAAAACAAAGAGCCATCTGTTTAACAGTAGTATTCTCTCTAGTGTTACAGCAAGACATGGAATATAAGTCTCTGCAGAACTGAATTCAAACTTCACACATAGGGCAGAGGAGAGATTCATGTTGGGTGGGAGCAGGCTCCAATATCTAACAGCTGAGGTCCTTGTTAGAACAGGAGTACGAGACATTTTCACTGTAATTATGAAAGGAAGAGAAGATGGGCTGGTCATGTGGTAAGAGCAGGGGATGACATGTAGACTGCCAGAATGCACCAGTGATACAATTTTGATGTTGGGAGAAAAAAGCTAAGATCTTAGCATGTTGGGTAGATGTCCTATGGTGAACTTGTGGGAGGACAAGAGTTGCCTGGGCTGGATTGGGATCTGCATCATTGAAAGGAACAACTAAACCAGTGACATCACCCATCTGTATGAGTACTGTAGTATCACCTTTATGTTTAAAAGTTTGACTACAGAGTTTTAAAGGTTACCGTAACATAAAGTACACCAGGAGCTAGCAACAAATCTTGCATGCCTTCAGAAAACTGAAGAAGGAATGCAGAACCCCACATCATTCTCCTTCTTCTCCTTCTCCTCTTTACTACCTTATAGACCTTGGCAAGTCACTTAACTTCTGTTTGCCTCAGTTTCCTCAACTGTAAAATGGGCATAATAATACTACCTACCTTGTAGGATTGTTGTGTGGATCAATAGATCCACAATTAGATACAAAAGATAATATTTGTTTAAAGCACTTAGCTTAGTTCCTGGCACACAGTGGGTACTATATAAATACTTACTCCCTACTCTCCTCTTCTTCCTCGTGTCTATCCTCCTGATCCATTTCATCTTCCTCTTAATCATCACAGGCATATAAAGCTCTTTCTTCTTAAAAAGCCTGGTGAAATAGATAGTGCAGATATTCTTAATCCTAATTTTTATATGAAGAAACTGAGTCTCAGAGTCAAAAGTCTTGCCTATCCATAGTCATATAGCTGGTAAGTTTTATAGCCAGGCTTTGAACCCAGATCTCCTGATTCCCAAGTCCATTAAGTTTTCTGCTACACCCCACTCTTTGCAATATGTTCTGCTGCTTGTCCAGATAACAGTCAATTCTATATAATTCTATGGAATATACAGTTTATATATGTAATTTAATATAGTCAACTTGAAGGAGATTTAGAAATAACAAAAATTTTATTATTTATCATTGTATTAATCATTTGTACTTGGCTTTAGCACATTGACAGAGAGAAACACTTGAATGTCCAAGTGCCTACATTTTCTTTTTTCATTCCTGACCCAGCAGTCTTATTGTCTGAGGCCAGGGGCTTAGTTGGACAGTGCAGGGAGAGAAAGCATGAAACTTTGGATGGCAGCTCCAATGATGAATCAGGAAGGCAATGATTTAGAAATGTTTGGCATACTTCTACCGTTTTGAAATTTAACAAATGCCTTTTGACCCAACAATAGCACTTCTAGGGCTATATCCCAAAGAGATCATACAAATGGGACAAGGACCCACGTGTACAAAATTATTTATAGCAGCTCTTTTTGTGGTGGCAAAGAATTGGAAATTGAGAGAATGCCTATCAACTGGGGAATGGCTGAACAACTTGTGGTATATGAATGGAATGGAATAGTATTGTGCTATAAGAAATAATGAACAGGCAGACTTCAGAAGACCTGGAAAGACTTGCATGGACTGATGCTGAATGAAGTGAGCGGAACCCGGAGAAAGTTGTACACAGTAACAGCCACATTTTGCGATGACTAATATTGATAGACTTAGCCCTTCTCAGCAATGCAGGGATCTAAGACATTTCCAAAGGTTTCATGATGGAAAATGCTATCCACATCCAGAGAAAGAACTATGGAGTTTGAATGCAGATCAAAGCATACTATTTGCTATTATTTTCTTCTGTTTTATTTTGTTTTCTCCTTCTTGTGGTTCCTCCTTTTGGTTCTAATTCTTCCTTACAACATGACTAACATGAAAATATGTTTAATAGGAATGTATGTGTATAACCTATATCAGATTGCGCACCCTCTTGGGGAAGGAGGTGGGAAGGGAGAGGGAGAAAAATTTAAAACTCAAAAGCTTATGGAAGTGATTGTTGATAAATCAAAATAAATTAATAAAAAAAAATTTAACAAATGGCAAGGAGAATTAAGTGGAGAAAATGTCTCCAGTTCTGTTAGAGACTATGTCCTGTGTCTTCTCCAGCTTTCTTTTTCCAATGACTTTCATACTACTGACTCAAAAGTATTTGTTGGTAATCATCTTTAAAGTTAAATAGCATAGTGTAGTGGATTGAGAGCCAGTCTCAGTGTTAGGAAGACCTGGATTCAGGTTCCAGCTCTGACACATACTGGCTTTATGACCCCAGGCAAGACACTTAACCTCTCAGTAACACAGGCAACAAACTCTATTAAGACTGTCAAGTTGCAGAGCAGGTGATATCCTGCATTGGTGGAAAGCATTCCCTGTTCCAATATAATCACAGGTCCAGTAAAGAAAAAAAAAAGTAATTAAGAAGTGACTACAGCCTCATGTGAATGCAAATCACAGTTTATTGAAAGTGAATAGGAAAGAATGCTAATGTCACTCATTTTACTATCTGTGTACCTCATAGAATTATGAAACATAGGACTTTGGAACTGAATGGCATATCCTTGTGGAAAGGCAAAATGATGAAAACATGTTAACGGGCCAACAAATTTTCTGAGCTATCTTGAATCTTCAGCTGCTAAATATTAGGAACATCTTTGTCCCATAGACATTTGAAACTCAACATGTCCAAAACCGAACTCGTTTCCCCCCTCCCAAAATCCTCCCCCGTTCCTGACTGTTACTATTGAAGGTACCACCATCCTCCCAGTCACCCGCGCTTGCTGGATCATCATCCTTGGCTCCTTACTATTTCTCACTTCCCCTTACCTAACCCATTGCTAGGGCTGTTGATTTTATCTTAATATTGTCGCTTGCACATACCCCCTTCTCTCACCTGGCACTGCAAGCCCTTATCACCACACTCCAGACCATCCTCCATTCAGTTTTTTTTTTCCCTAGGCGATTGGGGTTAAGTGACTTGCCCAGGGTCACATAGCTAGTAAGTCAAAGTGATCTTAAGTTGCAGGTCTAAGCATGTCATCTCACTATTCATTTAAACTCCAGTGGCTCCCTGTTACCTCCAGAATCAAATCTAAAATCCTCAGTTTGTCATTCAAAGCCATTTATAACCTGCCTCCTCTCCACCCTCAAGTCATCTTGTACCTTTCACACCCACTTCCCAGCCCCCCAACCCAGTACTTTGCAGTTCAGTTACATTGCTCTCCTTTGTATTTCTGCTGTCTGATCCCCCTGCAATTCCACCCCCCCACCACCACCCCATGCCAGGAATGCTCTTCTCCTCATCTCTACTTTCTGGCTTCCTTAGCTTTCTTCAAGTCCCAATTAAAATCCTATCATTTATAGGAAGCCTTTCTGAATCCCTCCTTTCCCCTATTGATTTTTCAGTTTATTCTGTATATAGCTTGTTTGTACATGTTGTTTATATCCTGTCTCCTCAGTTAGACTGTGAGCTCCTTGAGAGCTTTTAAAACTTTCTTTGTATCTCCAGCCCTTAGCACACAGTGCCTAGCACATAGTGCCTATGCAGTAAATGTTTTTTGACAGTCTGATTGCATAGCCTGTTTCAGATAGTGATAAAATCATTATAAGCAAGAGTTGAATTGAGATTGGGTAGAATGAATGAGAAGGGTCCTGAGCTATTAGTAGAGGGCCAACTCCTGCAGAGATGAAATCTTCACAGAAAGGAATTGCTTATTTGCAAAAAACTTTCTTCCTAATGAGAGGCAGCTTGGTGCAGTAGAAAGAACTGGGTTAAAATCCCATTTTTATTCCCTGCTACCAGTGTAATTAACCTTGAGCAAACCACTCTGGAACTCAATCTCCTTAGCTAAGGTGGGTGTAGGTGGGTGTTGGTCTAGATATCTCCAAAGGTCCTTTTTTGCTTTAAATCTATGCCTCTTTGCCACCCTGATGTCATCTTACACCTTTCACACATCTATGATCAATCCTCTAAATCTATGGTCCTCTGATCCTTGGAAGGTGTACTTTATGAGGAAAATGCTTTTTTAAAAAAACAAACATTTTTATTTATATCTTTTGTTTTTACATCTAAATTTCCCTTTGTATCTCTTCTTTTCCCCCCTTCCAGAGGGTCATCCTTTATAACAAAAAATTTCTTTAGAAGAAGAGCCCAGGGGCAGCTAGGTGGCACAGTGGATAGAGCGCTGGGCCTGAAGTCAGGAGGACCTGAGTTCAAATACTTGACACTTACTAGATGTATGACCCTGGGTAAGTCACTTAACCCCAATTGCCTTAAAAAAAAAAAAAGAAGAAGAGGAGAAAAAATATCAACAACAATGATCAATACATTCAAAAAATCTGACCATATATACAATGTTCCTTAGCCAAAGACACCCCCCCCAATCTCTGCAGAGGAGGGTATGTGTATGTGTAGAGGTGTCTTCTTATATCTCTTCTTGGGGGCCAAATTTGTTCTTTGTAATTTTGCAATGTTCATTTTTGATTGTTTTGTGGTTCCACTGAAACTGTTGTATGTTGTTTTCTTGACTTTTCTTACTTCTCTTTGCATCAGTTTAGGCAAGTCTTTCCATACTTCTCTATTCATCATGTTCATCATTTTTTACAGTACAATAATATTCCATTATATTAATTTTGTTTATCCATTTGCTTATTTTGTTTATCCAACACCACAATTTGTTCCTCCATTCCCCAGTTGATTGGCATATTTGTTTCCAAAAAATAATTTATTTATGAAAAATACTCTCTTGCCTCTCAGGATCAGTCCTTGTCCCATCTTCAGTTCATCTCATTATTGCTAAATATTGAAGCAGTATGTCCCATATGAATACAGTAGGACAAGGATACGTGTCATTAAATAAATATTTATTTTGGACCAGAATGATTTAAGCCTATCTTGCTTTCTTCAGAACCACCCAGGATATCAATCTCTGCCAAGTACAGTGGGAATCTCTAATTATGACCATTTGTTCTGCCAAGCCTGGGAACAAGTGGGCTAAGTTGAAGGGCGTTCTGGCAGCAACACCGCTGAATTTCCTTCCGCTTGTGCTCAACACTTAAAACTAAACCCCATTTTAACTGGTCTTAGGCTTTTATCAGAGCAGTAGCAGGCTCTCTGTTTTGTGGTAAGAAACAATTAGCCCCTAATTGCCATCTTTGAAGATTTCTTCTTCGTATATACAGAAATCAAGAAGCATTTACATGGTAAATAAAATGCTTTAAACACCATTGCTTCACTCAGGCTAGTCTAATAAGGATGGTAGATCTAAAATTTTATCTTTTAGGCTCTTTCTATCATGAAAAGAACTTTCTAAAAGAAATTTATTTTTATTGATAACTTTTGCTTTTGTATCATCTTTTTTTTTTTTTTAAATATATCCCCTTCCCTGTCCACTGGGCTATTCCTTATGACAGATTTAAAAGGAGGCAGAAAAAAAGCAGTTCAACAAAACCAACCAACATATTCAGCATGACTCGCAGCATGTCTAGTATTTTAAACCCATGGTTCCCCACTTTTTCCAAGAGGGGAGAATTGTGCGTTTTCTCAGCTCTCCTCCCAACCTAAGCTTGGTTTTTATGATTACATAGCATTCAGTTCACGAAAAAGGAGTTTTAAAAGGGTGACAGTGTTATACCTTCTTATTCAACATTATGTCCTTGCCTCCTCTTGTTAATATTAAAAGCAAATCCACATTTACTTGCTCAGATGAGTATTTTATAGCTGCCATAAAAGACCAATCTTACTTGTATTGGTTGTACTGACTTGTTAGACACGCTGACTCCCCTTGATGGTTGCTGGGATTTCTCCTGACATCAGCTGTTTCTTCCAAACAGGAGACCTCATAATGCTAACTGAAACTTGCCTCCTTTGGGTCTTGTCCTTCAGAGTTACAGAATCCAGTTTTGGTGCCCTAAATCTTAGTCCAAGGGGACAGACATGATGTATAATGAGTATAGCAGCATGTAATTGCAAATGGAAATCATGAGACCTGAGTTCTAGTTTTATATGCCACCCTCTGTGTAATCTTAAATTACTTAATTTCTCTGGGCTTCAGTTTCTTTGGGCGGACTGATCTTCCAAAGTTTAAATCTGGCCTCACTTCCTAGCTGTGTGACTCCGGGCAAGTCATTTGACCCTGTTTGCCCCAGTTTCCTCATCTGTAAAATGAATTGGAGAAGGAAATGGCAAACCACTCCAATATCTTTGTCAAGAAAACCCCAAAGGGGGTTGGTCATGAAGAGTCAGACACAACTGAAATGACTTAACAACAACAGTTTCCTCATCTATGAAATGAGTGGTCAAGATTAAACAATCCTGATTATCCCATTGCCATGGAACATGATAAGTTCAACATATATCTTACTTGAAACTACCGAAGTACACACTTGCTTTCCCACTTAATCTCATTTTTATTTGAATAACAGTAACTTGAAGAAAATGTCTGTTGGCTTCTCAGTGTGGACACCAGTGGATATCTGCCTAATATTTCATTGGGCTTCTTAGTTCACACTTTTCCTCCCCTATTTGGCTTCCGTCCTTGTGGCCACTTGAAGGGATCAGCTGTAACACAGAGAATACCCTGGCTAGGTATAGCCAGTTCTTTCTTTAAGCTTTAATTACGCAATTTAGGTCTTTACTTCAGGTTGGTTATAGTTCCCTGTAGCAACATACTGACTTACTTTTCTTTCCTTGAGAGAACACCAGTGAAAATAGGGTTTAGTTGTAAGTGCCGAGCACAAATGGAAGGAAATTCAATAGTGCTGCTGCCAGAATGCCTGTCAGCATCTATTAACTCTATAGCAGGTCCTATAAGTCTTTCCATGGTTCTCTGAATTCTTCATATCCATAGTTTCTTATGGCATAGTAATATTCCTTTATATTCTTGTTCCACAATTTTGTTCCTTAGTTGGTGGTCATCTACTTTATGTTCAGTTCTTTGCTTCCATAATTGTTTTGGTTTGACCCTTTTAGGGTTTATATACTTCTGCCACAAAGGGGGTGTGTGTGTGTGTGTGTATGACTTTTTAGCACAATTACAAAATGCTTTCCAGAGTAGATGAACCACCAGGAAGTTTGATCAACAGTATATCGGTGCATGGCTATTTAAGTTAAAGTTTTCAGTGAGTAGCACCTAATTCATGATAGGCATGCTTTGAAGATAGAAGATGCTTAGAAAATTGGGACCTCCTACCATTCCCTGCCTTTAGAGTCCTTGGAATTATCAGTCACATAGTTACTGAGGAGGTGCCCCCTTTGAAGACATCCGAGAATGAGTAGAGGCTTACTGGAGAGGAGTTTTACACCATCCTTTTGTTATTGACCAATAATCTGAATATAATAATCTAAAGATACATGTTTTGGGATTTTTTAAATAAGGTTAGAAACTGAATTTGTGATTTTATTTTATGGGGAACTCCCAGATGAGAAGCTGCCTCCATCAAGAAATATTGGTACTAAAAATATTCATAGCAGCTCTTTTTGTGGTGGCAAAGAATTGGAAATTGAGAGGATGCCCATCAATTGGGGAATGTCTGAGCAAGTTGTGGTATATGAATGTGGTGGAATACTATTGTGCTATAAGAAATGATGAACAGGCTGACTTCAGAAAAATCTGGAAAGATTTATATGGTCTGATGCTGAGTGAAGTGAGTAGAACCAAGAGAACATTGTACACAATAACGGCGACGTTGTGTGATGACTAATATTGATAAACTTAGCCCTTCCTGGCAATACAAGGATCTGAGATATCTCCAGAGGCCTTGTGATGGAAAATGCTATCCATATCCAAAGAAAGAACTATGGAAGTTGAGTTGCTATTTTTTTTCCTTTCTTCTGTTGAGTTTCATTTCCTCTTTCTGATGGTTCCTCCTATTGGTTTTAATTTTTACTTACGACATCACTAATGTGAAAATATGTTTAATATGAATGTAAATGTATAGCCTATATCAGATTGTGTGCCGTCTTGGGGAGGGGGGTGGAGAGGAAGGGGGAGAAAAATTTTAAACTCAAAGGCATATGGAAGTGATTATTGATAAATCAAAATAAATTAATAAAAAAAAAAGAAATATTGGTACTTAGAGAGTTGCTTAGAACAGAGATGTCAAATTCACAGGTGGCAAAACTCCCTCGTGGGGCCAGAACCAGATTAAAATGTAATTGAGAAGGGCTGCTAGGTGACGCAGTAGCTAGAACACTGACTTTAAAGTCGGGAGGACCCAAGTTCAAATCTGGCCTCAGATACTTGACACTTACTAGTTGTGTGACCCTGGGCAAGTCACTTAACCCCTATTGCCTCACCAAAAAGCCCCCCCAAAAAATGTAATTGAGAAATGTTTAATAAAATAAATAAAAATACAGTACCACATAGATAATGTTAATGTGTGGTTTTCTAAGTCAATATGTGGGCTGGAGGGATCCTTATTTGAATTTGATAACCCTGGTTTACAACACTGAGATTTTTTTTTCATTTTTTTTATTAATCTATTTTTAGTTTTCAACAATCACTTACATATGCTTTTGAGTTTTAAATTTTTCTCCCCCTCCCCAAGATGGTGCACAATCTGATATAGGCTCTACATATACATTCCTATTAAACATATTTTCACATTAGTCATGTTGTAAGGAACAATTAGAACCAATAGGAAAAAAACACAAGAAAGAGGAAACAAAACAAAACAGAAGAAAAAAGCAAATAGCAAATAGTATGCTTTGATCTGCATTCAAACTCCTTAGTTCTTTGTGGGTGTGGATAGCATTTTCCATCATGAGACTTTTGGAGATGTCTTAGATCCTTGCATTGCTGAGAAGGACTAAGTCTGTCAAAGTTAGTCATTGCACAACGTGGCTGTTACTGTGTACAATGTTCTCCTGGTTCTGCTCACTTCACTCAGCATCAGTCCATGCAAGTCTTTCCAGGTTTTTCTGAAGTCTGCCTGCTCATCATTTCTTATAGCACAATAATATTCCATTCCATTCATATACCACAAGTTGTTTAGCCATTTCCCAATTGATGGGCATCCCCTCAATTTCTAATTCTTGGCCACCACAGAAAGAACTACTATAAATATTTTTGTACATGTGGGTCCTTTTCCCATTTTTATTATCTCTTTGGGATACAGCCCTAGAAGTGCTACTGGGGAGTCAAAGGGTATGCACATTTTTATAGCCCTTTGGGCATAGTTCCAAATTGCTCTCCAAAATGGTTGGATCACTTCACAACTCCACCAACAATGCATTAGTGTTCCAATTTTCCCACATCTTCTCCAACATTTATCATTTTCCTGTTTTGTCCAATGTTGGCCAATCTGATAGGTATGTTAGAACACTGAGATGTTAAGTGACTTGAGATACATAGCCTCTATGTGTAGAAGCCAGGACTTCAAACCAGATTGTGCTGGCTCTGAGACCAACTCTTCAAACACACTACATTCTGCTCCCTCTAATATTTTTTAAAAGTAGTCAGTAATTCACAGCTTTCTCTTATTTGTTAAATTTCAGAAAGCTCTAAGGATAAGCAGAATATAGAGATCGTTGGTTTCCATAATTCATCTGTGTAGTGATGGGAGGTGCCTTTGTACTGTACACATTCACCTGAGGTTCTAGGTCATTTCTGCTTCTCCTTCCTTCTTACTATACATCTGGTTCGGGACCTTAGAGTAAGCCCTCCTACTTTCTTCTCCTAGTATGTGTTTAAAGTGTCCTCAGGATTTCTGAGATTGTGCTAGGACTCCTTGCCTCCCTGGAGTCCAAACAGTTTTTCTTTGGATGTGTACATCCCTACAATGACTTTTAGCTTGGATCAGGTCTGGTCCTGATGACATAATCTTACATCCCCTTGAATATTTTGCTCTTAAAATGATTCTGTAACCCCATTTTGTAATAATTAGACATTGAAATCAATGTTTCTTTCCTTCTTCCCATCCCCTAAATGGAGGAATTCTGAAAGCTTCTGTCCTTAGTCCTCTGTTTCTTGATACATCCTTGGAAGATTTTATCCACTTCAATTTGATCCACATGTGCATTATATTCCAGTCCACAGATTCCCTCCTTCACTTGTCCTTGGCTCTAGTCTCATGTTTCAGCCTACCTGCTCTGCCTCTGAGACCTCAGACTCAACACATTTGTAACTGAACTCTTATTTCTTTGCCTAACCAGCTCTTTCTCCTGACTTTTCAGTTGTTGTTAATGGTATCAAGCTCAGAACCTCAGAGATCTTTGACTCTTCCCTTTGCCTTACTTCTCAACTTCCAATCAGTCTATGTGGCCTGTGGTTTCTTGGTAGGAATATACATATATCACTGCCTTTCCATTCCTATCCCCACCCTAATTCCAGTCTGTGTTGCCTCATGCCCAGATTATTTGAATAGCCTTCTAATGGTTATTTTTGCATTCCTCTCCCTCATAACCTCTAATGTCTACCATCTTCTGTTACCTACCACATTACCATAAGCTTAATCTTCCTATAGCATCATTAGATCATCATTTCCCATAAAATCTATAGTATTTCCACACTGCTTAACTTGATTATTTGTATCCAATTTACATTTCCAGCCCTGTCTCTCTCAATGTCAAGAGGTCTTAACCATTTTTTTGTGTCCTAGCCTGCTTTGGCAGTCTGATAAAGCTTAGAACCTCTTCTCAGAATAGTATTTTTAAATGCATAAATTAAAAAAGTAGGATTACAAAGGAAACAAATGACATTGGAATAAGTTATTAAAATACTTAAAATAAAAGTTCACTAACCCCAGATTATGAACTCCTTCAATAAATCAGCATGACCCCTAAATTTTCCACAAACTGAATGGTTCATTGTTTGACAAATGTCTCATTTTTTCCCATCTCAGTGTTTTTATTCATGCCATTTCCTCCTGCCTCATGGCTAATATAGAAATTTGTTTTGCATGTCTACACACATTTGTAATGGTTTTTAAATTTTTCTTGCCTTCTCAGTAGGTGAAGGTAGGGGGAAGAAGAGGAGACGGAATGTGGAATTGAAAATAAAATTGAATAAAAAAGAAAGAAAAAAAATTCTTCCCCTTTTAATGCCTTTTGTTGCCTTCTCTGCATGGTGAAATTCTCACACTTTCATCAAAGTGCAACTTAAATGCCTTCTCTTCCATCACTCTTTATCTGATCTACTGGAATGAAGAGATTTTTCGTTGTTTATTTCATGGCAATTTGCATTGACACATCGTTCTCCCTCATAGAATCGAAATTTCATGAGACCAGGGACCATGTTTGATTCACTTTTGTGTCCTTTACAAAATCTAGCACAGTGTCTACCACCTAGTAGGCACATTATGAATATTTGGGAATAAATGAAGCAGAGAATTTTTTTTAATATATATTTTGTATTCCTGCCTCACAAAACTCTCTTGGCATGTGAGCACACATTCTTTAACTTAAGAGAAATATTTTTGCTGCATATTTCTCACATAAAACCATTGGCATCAAGAATTATTCTTGGATTTACAACTAGTAATAGTAAAGGAATCCAGTAAAGTTCAGGCCATACTCAGTGTAATTAATTTCTTTAGTTTACCTTCCCAAGACCAGGCTAATCTTGGACGATTCATAATAAATATCCCTGGCATTTGTATATCTGCTTTATCCTTTCCAAAGCACTTGTATTTCTGTGCTCTCGTGTGATCTATACAGTAATCCTGTAAAATGGGTAAATAGGTGGGGCATTTGTTATATGAAATAAATTGAAAAGCATCTTCAACAAAATCACAGTCTCAGAGTCGTGGGACCAGAACCTTGGTATTCTCAGTCCTAACTGACTGTTTTTCCACTATGGCGTATTAGAGCAAACAGAACATTGTCCCATCGTTATCACTGAATTAGCACCATAGAAACTATTTTTAAATATGTGAGTGATAACTTTTTAACCTCAGTTTGTTATAGTATTTAAAAAAAAAAAACCCTTATTTTATTCTTAGTAAGACCTGAGCCAGGTTTCTCTGGTTAATTCAGCTACTCTTGAGAATGAATTTCTGCTGCAGCAGTCATATGTGCCTTATCTCTCTGTTGTTCCATATTGTCTTTCAATGAATAGCATATTTTAAAATGAACTGGGAAAGTGAAATATTGCTTAAATATCCAAATATATTCTGGCTTGTATTTATTGAATCCATTGTGAATGTATTCAGGTAGCTTGGCACCAGTTTTAACTTGTGAGGGAGCTTAAGAAGGCTGGCTGCCTTCCATTCTGATTTCTTATTTAAACGGAGGTGCTTTTTGGCATTTAGGAATAGTTGGGGATGATCTAGACTCTAATAGTAACAAAATCCCCGCAGTCTCTTGCCAAGACGTCAAATCCTGCCTACTTGATCTTGCAGTGCAAATTGGGAGTTGCAGCAGATGGGCTGTGCTCCTCTTAAAAGGCTGAGCCGCTAAAGGCTTGCCAGTGTTGCCTCTCTCCACCCTGCCTTGCGCATTTTAGATTCTTCTCTCCAGGGGCATGCTGCTGTGGGTCTCTTCTTCCCTCCGGCACTGTTTGGTTAGATTTTGTAGGCTTTTCTTCAGGGAAAGCTTACATGGCTTATAAAGAAAAAGAATGGCCAGGTTACTTGCCCAGCTCTCACCAAACAGGACTAGCTCTGCAATATTCATGATGAGCTCATCTCTGGGAGAACCATTATCCCTCTGAAGTTTGAGCCTGGACCTGTTGAGTAGCATAATATTGTAAAAGAGACGACAGGCAAACATGATCAGGGTGATGGTCAGCATGACCAGGTAAATGGGCCTGTTGTCTTTCTGTGGATGAGTAGCTCTCCGTACCAGCTTCCCAATGATTAGGGTAAAGAAAACCACTTCTATAATCAATGTTACCCCAAAACCCAAGCTGAATTTGACAATCTCATATTCAGGCCAGGCTGTCAGCGGGTCCACTTGACACAGGGTACTTTTAAGTAACGAGCCAGCTATGCCTAGAAGCATCACCCCTCCCAGGGAGCTGCTGAAAGCACAAGCAAAGACAAGGCTTAAGTTTCCCAGGGGCTTTTTGATCAGTGTCACCACCCTCAGACAGGGCAAGTAATCCTGGAACAGGAACGTATAGAGCATGGCAATCTGAATGTATTGAGCATTGAAGTAACAAATGTTGAAGAAAAAAGAAAGTACCCCGCAGCCCAGGTTGGTGGTTGGTATGTAATCTGGTCTAGTTATGGCAGTGAATGAAAACAGGGTCACCAGAAGGTTTGTCATAGTCAAGTCCAAGAGGTACAGGTCCAGTTTTTCCAGCCTAGTGTGCCTCTTTATAAAGGTGGTCAGGTTGAATGTGCCGGCCACCAGACTTGTTGGGACAAACAGTGCAATGTAGATGTGCATAAATCTTGATATGATGTTCTGTGACCTTATGATATCTTCAATTTCAATGAAGTCTTTACTTGGATATTTTATCCACGTCATGTTGTGTGAGATCATCTTCTCAGGAAGGGCTTTAGGGAAATGAAGTCACAATCTGTAAAAGAAACAGATCCAGAAATGACCTCTGATTGATTGAAGCACCAAGAGTGGATGGTTGGTCATAACGGGACGGTCATCATTTTAAAAGAAGGTGTTGGGGGTTTTTACCTCAGTGCCAGAAGAAGGCTTGTTTTCAATCACTTTCTTTTGTGGACAGCAAGTTTCAGGAAACCTGGGGCATTCTTTGGGGAAAGGTTCTAGAGCAGGGATGGGGAACCTGTGGCCTTGAGGCCATATGTGGCTCTCTAGGTCCTTAAGTACAGCCCTTTGACTAGATCCAAACTTCACAGAATGAATCCCTTAATAAAAAGATTTGTTCTGTAAAACTTGGACTGAGTTAAAAGACTACACCCAAGGACCTAGAAGGCCACATGTGGCCTTGAGGCCACAGGTTTCCCACCCTTGTTCTAGAGGTTCCTAGTAAAAGTAGAATTCCTAATACCCACTTGAAAAAGTATAAAATTGCAAAATGGACAAAATATGTTCTTCTGACCTTCTGGTTTCTCTCCATGTCTTTGTCCTCCAGGTACCTGTGCTCCTACACCTCCCCTAGTCTTTCTTTCCCCATGTGCCTCATGTTCTCAAATAGATATTCATTCACCCAAAGGCCTTCCCTTCCATTAGAATTCCCATTTACTGAGATTAATCTCAGTAATTGAGTATTCGCTCAGCATTGATCCAATTGAAATAATTTATACTAATGTGTGAACAGTCAATATACCACACCTTCATCATATGTCTCAGGAGAGTAGTTAGTTGGTACAAATCCACCTCCAAAGAATGGAATGAGATATTTTTGATCAGGGGATCTTCTTTCTGCTTGCCTTGTCCCATGCGTCCCTTTCTTCGTGTGTGTGTGTGTGTGTGTGTACACTCACCCATAAAAATACCAATTAATCTATCGGGTACAAACATGCTCTTCCATATACACAAACATGACCTTCCATATACACAAACACTTTCATGTTTGCAAGTAGCTCAGCACCTTAGAGGATCAGTAAAAAGTCATCAGGAGAAGAGATGGTACACATTAATGTATGTAATATTCAGATTCAAAACCAAGAACGGCAAGTGGTGGCTTCCCTTCCTGTCCACCCTCTCAGACTATCCCTGGTGAGGACACCATATTTGATATTCTCCAAGATTTGAGTCATAAACCAAAATGAGTTTTTTTCAGTAACTTCCCCATTCCTTTTTCCAACAAGGAATTTTTTTACTTCCTTAAGTCTATAATTTATTCTAAATATAGTTTATATGCTATATTATTAGGCACTTTACCCAAATTCCAAAGACAAAACCATAGAAAAAGCAAAGAATAATTATAAGAGTTGATTCTTAGTCTCTGATCTATTTGAGTTCTGAATTTGAGTATTTTTGTTTCATATTTTGGAACTCTCATGCATTTTAAATTTTTAAAAAATTCTGCTATGGAAATGATAGAAAATTTCACAGTGTGGCCATAGCAGCCATCATATTTTTAAAAATAATTTCCATTGGATTGCAGTCTGATTTATTCCTTTTCAGCCTGGAGTACATTTTTACTGCTAAGTTGTAAATTCCCAAAGTTAGAGGTTTCACCGACAGTGTTGACAGACTGTTAGCTATAATGGTCCCATCATGTATCACTCTAATAATTCTGTTTCCATACCGAATGGCTTCTCTTTTTTTCCTTTTAACTAAACAGTAGGCTGTGTTGCAAGATATAATTGCTATTTATTCAAAGGAAATTGAAGGCCATAAATTCAGAGGTATAACTTTAATAGAATACCTGAAGGCTTGGTGGGTATAACTGAAAAATGGTAGTTAGCATATACTTTCTGTGATAAATAAATATCCCTAAGAAGTAGAGTCATTGTAGATTACAGAATTGATTTGCTATGAAGAATGCATATTTTATTTGAAACATGTATTTGCTATAAAATAATGTGATGGGTTTTTTTGGGGGACAGGGGTCCATACATACTACAGCTTGTCTATTTCAATAAATCTTGTCCCTTTCAAAGTAGTCTTTTTTGAGAGGCTGTACACTTATACCAATAATACCATAATTGTTCAAGAGCTTTTTGGAACTCCTGTTTGGTACTTATGTAGTGAACTGGAAAGAGATTCAGTGGATTTGGGTTCAAATCTCAGCTTTGCCACTTTATCTTTATGTGACTGTGAATAAGCCATGTAATCTCTCTCTACCTCTTCTGCTGAATGAATAAGGGTTTGGATGAGATGATCTTCAAGATCTGTTTCATCCCTAAATCTTTGATATTATGACTGTAGCTGAAAGAAGGCTCAGATCTCACCCAACCTCCTCAGTATAAAGATGTGGAAATTGAGGCCCAAAGAAGTGACTTGTGGAAAATGACAAAAGATAGTCCTTGCTGTAAGAGATTTGGAAGCCAGGTCCTCTGACTCCAAATCCAGTGCTTTCTGCACTGAAGCAGGCTGCCTCACTTGTCTTCAGACCTTTTGTAGTCCCCTTGGCATCTAACACAATCCCTTGCACATGGTAAATCTGTTAAATTGTTTTTTCAAAATCAAACGCAGAGGTTGAAGGAGGATGTGGTAATGAAAAGAGGCCTGGATTTGGAGTCAGAAAACCCAACTACAGATCCTAGCTTTGCTTCTTTCTCCCAGTGCTGATGTTGGGCAAGTGATTTTAATTACCCTGGGCCTTGGATTCCTCCTCTATAAATTGCAGGGTCAAGGTAAAATGATCCATAAGGTCCCTTCTAGCTTTAGATCCTATAAAACCATATATGACATTCAGCATCAATAAGTTTTCACCAATGGACCAGTCTTTAGTGTCACATCCAAAACATTGGTGAAGTTATCCTGCCATAGTTATAGGTAACTTTAAGTTACCTGATAAAAGATTGGTGTCACCTCCCAGAGAAAAAGCCACACCTCTCCTGGAGAGGCTTGTCACAAGCCAGTCTAATGTGAACAGTGAAGTTGCCTGTGGTTTCTTTTTCGAAAACTTAATGTTAACAAAGGTGAGAAATAAGCTAGGATATTAGCTTTTTCAGTGAACTAGAATAGCAAGTTATGAGGGGGGGCGGGGAAGAAAGGTCGAAAGTTGGATATTGACCTAGATTTATAGCTGAAGCAAGATGTAGTAGAGAACTCTGATCTTCCCCTGGAGCCAGGAAGACTTGGGGTCATGTGTTGCCTCTGACTTATACTGGCTATGTGACCCTGGGCAAGTCAGTGAAACTGTCTAAACTCTGTCTAAAAGCAACTATCTAAAACTCTGTACTGATCTGATCTACTTTGGTAAATGCAATTCCTTACCAGAAGAGGAGCTCCTTACAGCAATGACATCCCAGATTTATTCCCTAATCTTGGTTTGTTCCCACCAGACTTCTTCAGTTTATTGGCATTAGTCATGTTCAAATTCAGTTTAATTTTTATGGAGAAATGCACCCCCACTCCCTGTGCCCATTCACTAATCTTATATTAATATAGTAATACATTAACATTTTAAAAATTGAATTAATAATGAATAATTCCCCTTCCCTCTCTTTTCCAGATATCCTCAGACCCTTTGGAAACAGAAGTTTCTCAGGTATGTCTCTAGCTTTTTTTTTTTTTTTTGAAGGGCCATGGTTATAGGGCTTATAGCATTTCAGTATCAGCTTTCTTCCAGTGAGTAAAATAGTGAATAATCACTATGTGTGAACCCAGCATGACTTGAAAATTAAGAGCACAGACTGTCCTAAGAGGAAATTATCAGAATTTTTCTATAAGGCAAATTGGAAAGAGAATCTTTTGAACATTTACCATAGGTAGAAAATAAAATTATTTTAAACAGAATGTATTAAAGGGCATGAGATGTTAAATCTGGATTGATTGGGACTAATTGGACTGCTTCTCATTGGATGCTTGAGAATAAATGTTTTGTTTTGTTTTTAATAACCAGAGGCTGTCAAAATCCCTTGATTTAGGAAACATATTGTCACATTTCAGTTTTATGCTGTGTGGATTATCTGGAGCATAGGTTCCCAAAGTGGGCAATACTGCCCCTTGAGGGGCGCTGAAAGAATTGGGGGGGGGGTGTGGTAGTAGTTTGAAATGACACAAATTTTTAAAAAAAGTTAAAAGGTTAAGAAAGTAGATTTCCAGGGGGATACTGAGTAATTTTTTTTTTTTTTTGAAAAGGGGTTGGTAGGCCAGATATGTTTGGCAACCTCTGATTCTGGAGCTACCTCCAGCCGTTCCCTACTTTTACACAACCAGGGTTAGGGCTTCTGATTTTAGGCAGAGCTCAATGAGAAGGAGCTGTTTGTGTCTGAATGTTTCGTTTAAGCATGTGTCCTTGATTGTGCTCCAAAACAAAACAGAAGTGATCTTCAGTCATCCATTCCATTGTGTGTGCCTTTTTTCTTTTCCATAAAGACAATTTGACTCGAATTCAGCAGTGTGGCAAACCAGCCACAGCACTGCATTACTATAGATACTATAATATTCTAATAGGTGCTGCAGAAAACTGGAAGCAAAGCAGAAGTTATATCAATCAGCATCTAGGTGGTACAATAGATAGAGTCCTGGGCCTGGAGTTAGGAAGACTCATCTTCCTGAGTTCAAATATGGCCTCAGACACTTATTAGCTATGTGACCCTGGGCAAGTCATTTCACTCTGTTTGCTTCGGTTTCCTCATCTGTAAAATGAACTAGAGAAGGAAATGACAAATGACAAACCACTCCAGTCCCACAAAGAAAGTTACAAAAAGTTGGACATGACCGAAGATGACTAAGCAACAACATTTATATAGTGCTTATTATGGGCCAGGCTCTCTGCTAAGTGTCTTATAATTATTATCTCATTTGATTCTTACCAAAACTCAGGGAGGTAGAAGAGGAAACTGAGGCAAACAGGAATTAAATGACTTGCCCACTATCAGAGCTAGTAAGTGCCTGAGGCCAGATTTGAACTCAGATCTTCCTGATTCTAGCTCTAGCACTCTATCCACTGCACCTCCTAGCATTTATTAAGTACTTCCAATATGCTAGGTGCTAGGGGATACAATGACAAAATGAGACAGCCTCTGCCCTCCAGGAGCTTACATTTTGTTGGAGAGACAACAGTAGTCATCATGGTACAGTGGAAAGTACACTGGCTGTGACGTTAGCAGACCTGGACTTCCATCTCTGACATTAATATCTGGGTGACTTTGAGCAAGTCATTTAACTTCCCCAGGTCTCCATTTCCTCATAGGTAAAATGAGGGGGTGGGATAAGGGACTGCTGAGGCCCCTTCCACCTCTAAATCTGTGATCCTGTGATGCTTTGATCCTATGAAAAATAAACAAGATATGAACAAGATAAACAGGATAATTTGCTAGTAGGGTCGAGTTGGGAATCACGAATGGCTGCATGAAAGGTGTGGTTGCACTGAGCCTTGGAGGCAGTAAGGCCTGCTAAGAGGGAGAGGTGAGGAGGAGGACAGACACCGTGAGGGCATGGACACAGGCCAGGGGCGGCATGCGGGAGGGTGACAGCAGTGGGTGACACAGTGCGTGAAGAGGAGTAATGGAGGATAAGCCTGGGAAGGTTAAGGCAGAACTCCTTAGGGAGTGAAATATGAGTGATATTTTCTATGGTGGGATCCAGTAAAGGTGACTGAGGAGGACTGGTCAGACAGGCCGGAGACTATGGGAGGAGAAAGGAATGGTGTTTATAGCTTTCAGTGCTGCTTCCTCCTAGGCTGGCTTAAACTCTTCTGTGACTTTTCTTTCCTTATGCTTATTATCTCAAATGAGATGGTAATTGTAAAGCCCTTAGCATAGTGCTTCCCAAATAGTAAACTCTCTGTAAAGGTTAGCTATTGTTATTATTATTATTCCAGAGAATCTACTGTTATGTAAACTCTCCTCACCTGTCATTTACTATTTATTTTTTAGGGAGTGGGGTGAGGAAAAGATGGGTCAACAGTGACACATAAGCCTTTGAGATTTCCCTGTTTCCATAGGGACTCAAAGGGGTTGATTTAAAGAGGAAGAGTTTAGCTTAATACTGGCCTACATACTTGACACCTGGTGGTAAATTCTGGGCTGCTGAGAGTCAAACTTATCCATTTGAGCTTGGAACATTGTTGCCCTGGAAAAGTCTGGTGCTTAATTGATCAGACAAGCTCATCATTGGAATCCTGTGCTCACTTAATAGCCTTTGACTATTTGAGTTAAATGGTCTCTTAGTGATGTTACTATTTAATTTTGGAGCACTGAAATTATACTGCTTATCTGGATTTTGATTGGTTGCATGGTATGCTATTACTAGAACATCCGTCCTATTGAAAGAGTGCCCTTTCACCCCTCACTCCCCATATAGGAGTGGACAAACCCTAAGGCAGCATGAGTCTGTTTTTATTTTGAGTTATCTGTTTGGTAGATGAAGTGCATAATCTGTGTTTTCCAAGCTGTGGTGCGGTAGAAATATTTAATCATATCTGTCTTTTTCCTTATATTCTCCATAGTTTTCTTTTTTAGAGCATAAGGATATTGATTCCCTTCTGTAAGAACAAAAAACAGCTCCCTAGTTTCCTCAAATTGGAATCCTTTAGCCTAGGCTGAGGGTATTCCAACAATTGGTGCCCTACTTTACCAGTTCTTCCTTATTTTCTACTACATTGCCCTTGCTTTAGTCACCTTCCCGTTGACTGCAAATACCATTTTCATTACTATTTATGTACCTTTATCATACTTTTGCCCTCCACCCAAAAAGACCTTAGTCCTCAGTTTGATAGTACACTTCTTATAATTCATAGTCCTTTACACAAATTCACTGCTTTCGTGAAGACTTTCTTGCCAAATCTAACTACTTCTTTATTACTAAGGATAATTGACTCATAGAATTAATAGAGGTTTTTTAGAGTTGGAAGGGATTTAAAAATAATTTAAACTAGAGCCTTTGTTTTAAAGATGTGGACATTGTGGGCCAGAGATGATAAAGTGACTTTCCCAGGAAGAACACATCTCTTTAGTGGCAGAGCTGGGACTAGAAACAAGGTCTCTTAATAGATTCCTGCCATTTTCTTCTATATTACATTGCCAGTCCTAGGCCCTTACATATGCTTGAGATATACCACACTATGTTGTATCTACTTTAATATACTGTCATAGAATTATACTCTTTTTGTTTCATGTCTGCATCAGCTTCTTAACTAGATTGTAAGTTCCTCAAGGGCAAGAGCTATTTCTTCTACTTCTTTTGTATCCCCCATGGTACTTGGGCAAATAGCAGGTTCAGAGTAAACGCTTATTAAATTGAATGATGATGAGAAAGAATAGAGCCAAGAAAAAATAATAAGCAACCTTTTGGTAGCTTCTTCCAAAAAAAAAAATCACTTTAAGCTCAAAGTTGCCCACATGAGTACACATAAGCTTTGGGAAGATCTCTTTCAAATATATTGATAATGACCTTTCTAACCCTTTAGAAAAATCCTCCTAAACACAGACAGACACCTGAAGATTTGTTTGCTTGATTTTGATTTCCATTTTTCTGTGGATTCCTAAAGATGGTAGTGGTACTATAGAATGTAGAAGGTGACTGATAAGTTATTTTAATGGTTAAAATTTGGGCATTTGGCACAGGCGTGGATATTCTGTAAAGCAAAGGTTCTCAGACTTCTCTTTTTCCCCCCCTCTTGGCACAGAATTCTTTGTCATGAATAATTTAGGTTGGCAACTCTGCAGCAGAATTTGGAGACTCACATATACCCAGTTTCCTTTCATTAAGAGCAACTCTTTTTATTTAGAGTCCTTTGCAGCTACGGAGCCTGATGTGTTCTTGTGTTAGTGCATATGTGTAATAGGTGAATTTTTTAGTATGAATGCTATAGTTACTGTACGATGTAGTCTAAACTAGCAAAATCCATGTGAAACACAATTATTGATAAATTTTCTTTTATTTGCAATGGCATAATGTCCAAAATTTCATAGCACACCTGGCAAAACTCCTGGCACATTAGTTTGCCTCAGCATACTCTTTGGAAATGACTTCTATGAAGGAAGGCAGCATGAGGTTGTAGAAGGAACTTTGGGAAAGGAGTCCTGAGACCTGGGGGCTGGTCCCAGCTCTGCTACTTCTTGAGCTATGTGATTTGGGGGCAAATTACTTCCTCTTTTTTAGACCTCTATTTTCATCTATAAAATTTAGGCATTCAATTAGATTGCTTGTGAAGTCTCTTCTAGATCTAACATTCTCTGATATGAGATATAGGCAGTATGTATGGCTTGAAGTTTTTGCACTTAAGAAATGCCACTGGATTGATTAATCCTATTTTCTTTCTATAGATACAGAAGAGATAAAAAGCTGCTTGTTCTGATGGTGTTTTCCTTGTGGTTTGATTCTTTCCCTGCCTCAGCCCAAAGAGATTTACTTTTTCTTTCTTTTGTCATTATCTCTTTTTCCTGGTAGAAGTGAGCTTTTGTATCTCCTTCAGCCTCTATTAATATTTCCATTACTGTCTATGCAGCTCTTTCCAAACTTTCTGCCAAGTGAACTGTTGAGTAACCGTGTCAGATTCTTTTACATGGAATCTCAGTCTCACTTTGTGGTTCATAGCTTTTGTGGTTGGCTGATTGTCCAGGCACAATCTAGGAACTTGCTAGTTAATTAAAGTTGTTTTTATCTGGAAAACTGCCATACCCAGAGCAGGAATAGAGCTGATTAGTGTTTTGATATGTTGGAATGCAAAACATTGGGATCTAGCCTTGGTACTGATGTTTAAATAGTATTTTGAAGAAGAATGAAAGGAACCAGCTACACACACACCTTAGCCTAATTAGCCTAATTTTGAGGATCTCTCTGTGTGCACATATCTCTCTCTGTTTATCTAGCTAACTATGTATCTTTCTATCTATCTGTCTACCTACCTACCTCCTGCCCATCTGAACTAAATAGCCCTAACTTCAAAGCATCAGATTTAAAACTTTGGTGTATTTATACTGCTTTTGTGGAGTGATGTGTTGCTGTTTTTTTGTTTTGTTTTTTGGTGAGGCAATTGGGGTTAAGTGACTTGCCCAAGGTCACACAGCTAGTACGTGTAAAGTGTTTGGTCTGAGGCCAGATTTGAACTCAGGTCTTCTTGACTTCAGGGCCGTGCTCTATCCACTGCACCACCTAGCTGCCCTTGATGTGTTGTTTTCATGAAAGTAGTATTTTCATGCAATGTTAAAGAGATACCGTCAGCCTATTTAGGCTCTTCCCCATCTCCCCTCTCCTTTCTCTTTGCCTCAAGACAAAATAATTCCAGAAACAGCATTGTTCTTGGAGATAGCTTGCAGTTGTATTCCTTCATAAGTACTGAATAAAGTAATCTTGCCCATGAGAGTAGAAATATAAATAAAGTGCTATTTTTGAGTCTTCTGAGGCTGATATTTCATTGGTTGTATATTAGTTTTATATAACTGTGATCAATAAGGTTTTCTCACTCTGTGTGTGGGTGTGGTTGTGGGTGTGGGTGTGTGCAGACAGACAGAGAGAGAGAGATCTTGCTTAAGGCCTGAGTGCGCCCATAGAAGCCTTTTCTACTCCAGACAGTGGTGATGATTGCCATGCTTGGTGTGAGGAATGGGGAATGAATTCAGGAATATACTCAGGCCTCCTGTGGGGCAGACTTTCTTTGGTCCTGGTGTAGAGGGAGTAGAGCCACCAAGATGGAGTGTGGCTGTCCTGTGCTGCACTGTCAAAGGCGATGTGACGGCATCTCTGCTCCGTCCTAAGTCCTGCCTGATGGGATAGGCCAGATTTCTCTTTTTGGAAGATCCAGACCTCCCCAACCACTTGACCACAATCAGGTGCTGAAGACTTGTATGAGAATGGGAATATTGTTTCTCCTTTTCATCCTTTTCCTCAAATAAGCCCCAAGGACCCTAGAAACTTTCTTGTTGTTCATTTGTTTTCAGTTGTGTCCAACTTATTGTGATCTCCTTTGGGATTTTCTTGGGAAAGATACTGGAGTGATTTGTCATTCCCTTCTCTAGCTCATTTTTACAGATGAGGAAACTGAGGCCAATAGGGTTAAATGACTTGCACAGGGTCACACAGCTACTACGTGTCTAAGGCCAGATTTGAAGGAAGATGAGTCTTCCTGATTCCAGGCCTGGTATTCTATCAACCATGTAGCTGTATAGGGAATTGACATGAGGACAGAGTACAGAAATCTTGACGTAGACTTTATTGTCCCCCTGAAACTAGCCTAAATCTAAATTCAGAAGGACCACTCATGGGTCACAACCTCTTCCTCCCACTTTCAAGTTCCTACACAGTATAAGGCACACAATTATCTTATGTTTTCCCCAGCTCCAGGGTTAGTCAAATCAACAATTATTCATTAACCTACTATGTTCCAGGCATTGTGGTAAGTGTTGGAAAAAATGAAGAATGCTCTCAAGAATGCTCACAGTTTAATGGAAAGACAACATTTTAAAAATTATGTACAAATAAAATATAGACAGGATAAACTGGAGATAATGTTAGAGGGAAGGACTAGCATTTGTTTTTTATTTATGAACATATGGGCTAGAAAGTTTGCCTAAGCTTGTCTACTTGAGTTGACTATATGTTGTTTGTTCTTCATTCTTTTTTTTTTTTTTTTTTTGGTTCTTCATTCTTAAAGAGGACCATGACATCAGAAAAGTGATGCCATGACTTGCAAGTGAAATGGATTTAAGTGAGGGAGGACTGTGCAAAGTTACCAGCCTCACTTTCTCCTCTAGAGCCATCTGGGGCCAGTGGTGAGATATAGATCAGGACAACTGGAGATGGCCCTGGATGCAGTAGGAGACCTTGGCCTTCTTAAGCTATTTATATAAAAACTAATTGTGTTTCCCCCATCCCATTGAGTCCACATCTGAGATTTCTGGTGGAGGTTATGTGGCTGTGCGGTGTCATTGACCAAAAAGTATTGAGAACAGTTTTTAGATTTAAGAAATGCGTACTGTCTCCTTATGTCCCTGTACAGTTGCCATGGGAAGGATCCTTGCTCAGAGATAGCAGCATGGTATAGAAGAATATCTGCTTAGATTTAGAGTCAGAGAACCAGCCTTACCACTTCCTATTTGAGTGGTCTTAGAGAAGTCACTTAACATCTCTTTTGTTTCCTCATTCTCTTGGAAGGAGAAGGTTGTACTAGATGACCTCTGGAAGTTCGTCCCAATTCTACATTAATGCTCCTAGTACATCCGCTTCACTTTTCTTTTTCACTTGTCTTTTTCCTAAGCTGGGACTTGAGTTGACTCTAGTAAGTCAAGAATTCACACAAGGTTCACTGACCACACTTAATGACTTTACAGTGATGGCTTGCTTCTTGTACTCCTGCTTTTATTTAGAGTAGGTATTGCTAACCTGGAAGCTATGAATTTTTTTTAAATAAATATTTTGATAACTGTATTTCAATATAAGGGCAGCTAGATGGTGCACTAGATAGAGTGCTGGGCCTGGAGTCAGGAAGACTAATCTTCCTGAATTCAAATCAGGCCTCAGGCACTTTCTAGCTGTGTGACCCTGAGCGAGTCACTTAACCCTGTTTGCCTCAGTTTCCTCATCTGTAAAATGAGCTGGAAAAGGAAATGACAAAATGCTCTAGTATCTCTGCCAAGAAAAACCCAAAAGTGGTCATGAGGAGTCAGACATGACTGAAAAACAACTAAAACAACATTTCAACATAATTGATTTCCCTTGTAATTTTATGTATTTCATTTTATGCATTTAAAAATATTATTCTGAGAAGAGATCCCTGAGCTTCACCAGACTGCCAGAGGAGTCCAGGACACACAAAAAAAAAGGTTAAAAACACCTGGTTTAGAGAAGCCCTAATATTTAGCTATCTAGGCTCTTCTCTCTCCTTTATGCAATACTAATATCTGCCCATAGTAAATGATGGGTTAGAATTTCTTTAGGATTCTTGGAGATGGAGATTCTGGTAGCTAACTCTAATTCAATACTAGTACAATAAAAGTGGATGGTATATAATTTGCTGACCACCCCAAAATGTTCAAATCGATTCAACAAGCATGTATTTCTGGGTGCTTACTGCGTACAAGGCCCCATGTCTGGCAACCATATAATGGTTTTAAGAGAAAGCATATATATTCATAATGCAGATCTGTGTTTTCATATGTTTAAAACGTTACAGAATCCTACAAAAACTTTTGGCCAGACTATGTGTGGGAAATGCATAGGATCCATACTTTTGAAAAATTTTTACATTTCCCCCAAAGGTTTCATTTGATGATATAGATAAGCTCTGACAGGAGTATTGGTTCTAGGCCTATTCCTTCATGTTTTGTGTGGCAAAAATTAGTGGGTTTTTTTTTATCTGAATTTTGAATCCACATGCCTCATTTCCTTTTTTGAGGAGTGTGGTAACTAGGCTTAGGGGAATGCTATAGACATAGACACTGAGAGATGTCATACAGCTTCTCTTGTCTATACTTCAATATATCTGGATTTTAGCAAGAAATTTGACAAGATCTTTCACAGACCACATGGAAAAGAAGGAAAGATGTGATCTGCATAATAGTACAGTTAGGTAGTTTTTGAACTGGGTACCTGACCATACCAAAAAATTATGTTTAAAGGATTGGTCTACATGAACAGAGGTTTCTGATGCACTTCAGCACATTTCCTAACCATGATTTTTTCCTACTCTTGTCAAAAGTTTTTGTTGTTGCCTTGGATTGAACAAATATAAATGGTGTGCTTATCAAATGGGAAGGACAGGTAATAGAGTGAGTGACAGAATCAAGAATAGGATCTCAGAATGGAATAATGGGCTGAAATTTACAAGGTGAAATTTCCTGAGATTCAGTGTGAAGTCCTACACTGGGATTCACAAAGACTGTACAAGAACACATGTGGGGGGTGTGATCAGGAAGCAGTTGGGATGAAAATGTCTGAGTTGTTTTGGTGGACTGCAAGCATAGTTTGAGATGGCCATATGATGTGGCAACTAAGAAGGCTGATAAGATTTTGATCTACAGATGGTGTCTACACTTGTTTTTTAGAACATTTTGATAACTATTTCAGTATAATTGGTTTCTTTTGTATTTTATTATATGTATTTTAAAACATTGCCCTGAGAAAGAGGTCCATAGGAAAGGAGTCAGCAGATTGCCAAAGAGGTCTGTGCAAAAAAAAGGTTAAGGACTCCTGGTCTAGAGAGAAGGATTTTCATGTTTTGTTGTACTTTTCCCTGTTCAGACTATACATCAAATGTTGGGGGTGGGGATTTTGAGGGGGCTGCCATATTTTTGAAGAGACACTCATAAGTTTAACATGAATGTGGGTTTGGGGGGAAGGGCAGTTACCAGTGTAGTGAGGGACTAGAAAACATTTGAAGACATTGGGGTTGGTTAGCCTTTGAAAGACGTTTGAGGAATGGGATAAGGAAGGGAAATTGTGCTTGACTTCATGTATTTGAAGATTTGTATGGAAGAGGGATTAGACATACTTTGTTTAATTCTGGAGGGTAGAACATGGGGTGAGGTGGGGGTAGGTGAGCAGAGAGAAGTTCCTTGGAGTAATTGGGCTGAGGAAAATTTCTTAACATTGAGCTGTCCAAAAATTATTTGCTCTTAGGAGAGTTTAGTGGAAGAGGTCTGGGTTTATTTAGCCTTCAAGCAAAGGCTGGATGACTACTTCTTTGGATTGAACTAGATGACATATGGATATGACCTATTCTCTGTGTGAGTGTGTGTGTGTGTGTATTGATGTTTTCTACTTTAAAGATAAAATTGCTATACAAAAAATTTTTCCCATTTTCAGAACAAATAAATCAGACCATGAGTATATCCATTACAAAGAAATTCTTCTCTTTGCAATTAGGTGGTACAAGGGATAGACTGCCTGACCTAAAGTCAGGAAGACCTGAGTTCAAATTTAGCCTCAAGTCACTTTCTAGTAAAATCCAATAAATATTTATTAAGCACCTACTATGTGCCTAGTACTGTGCTAAGTGATGGATATACAATTAATAAAAAGAAAGACAGCCCCTGCCCTCAGAGACCCAATAATCTAATGATCCTGGGCAAGTCACTTAACCTCTGTTTGCCCTAGTTTCCTCATCTGCAAAATGGGGAAAATAAGAGCACATAAGTGCCTGGCACTTAGTGCTATATAAATGCTAGCTTTTGTTATTATTCTCTTTAATGAGATTCCATCCAGGATTCCTTTCTTTAACAATACAGTCAAATGGGGGGCATCTAGGTGGCGCAATGGATAGAGCACTGACCCTGAAGTAAGGAGGACCTGAGTTCAAATCCGGCCTTAGACCAAACACTTAACACTGTGTTAACACAGCTGTGTGACCCTGGGCAAGTCCCTTAACCCTAATTGCCTAAAAAAAAAAAAAAATACAGTCAAATGTTTGCTTCTAGACTATTTGCAGCAAAGCTTAGAGGAGGATATGAGACAGTAGAGGATATGAAAGTTCAAGAGTTTGGAGTCTTTGCCAATTGGAGATAAATTGGAAATGGTCAAGTTACATATTTAGAGATGGATTAAGAACTCCTTGATATAGATACTGCGTTCAGAGATTGTATGGGGTTAAGTGACTTGCCTAGGGTCACATAGCTCATAAGTGTCAAGTGTCTGAGGCCAGATTTGAACTCAGGTCCTCCTGACTCCAGGGCCAGTGCTCTATCCACTACCCCCTAGCTTCCACCCATAAGTCTCATTTTGGTCAATGGAATTCTCTTTCCTACCAACAATATTAAGTTAATGGTAGAGGAAGAATTGGAAATAGGGTTCCACTTACCAGCATGATTTATGGAAGCTTTTTGGAGTACACATATTGTGTCTATTCTTGGATATTTCCATCTTTTTTTTTTAAATAATATTTTATTTTTTCTCCAATTACATATTAAAATAATTTTTAACATTTTTTAAAGTTTTGTGTTCCAAATTTTATCTCTCTGTCCTTTCCTCCCTTTCTCACTCCCTGAGACAGTAAGCTATCCAATATAGATTATACATATATAATCATGTAAAACATTTCCATATCATTCATTTTGTACAAGAAGACTCAAATTTTTTTAAAAAAAAGGTGAAAAATAGTATGCTTCAGTCTGTATTCAGAGATTCTGCCAACCGTCATCCCTGTAGTTGCTCTGTCCTCTGATATCCACCTCCAGTGTGTTTACTGTTCAGGGTGGAGGATAGGGCTTACTTGACCACTCAGCTCTAACCTGTTTTTGCTCTGGACACTTTGGTTAAGAAGGTAGACTCTAATTGTAGAGCCTTCTTTCAGCTATCCTCTCTTGTTCCTAATGAACTCAGTTACCTTCAGAAAGAATCAGGCAGAGTTGCAGAGAGGAGAGAAGAAAAATAAAGGCAAATAGAAAACCCCAGGGAGGGCTCTTTAACTTTTAAAATCACTATGGCCAGAGTTGTTGTTTGGCTTTCACAAAGCCGCAGTTTGCCTGGAAATTCTTAAAATATTTCAAAACTCCCTTTCTACGTACCAGGAAACAAAACATGAAGCATCATATCCCTCCTCACCCTTCTCCCCTTCCCCCAAATCAGGAGGGAAGCCAAAGCTTTTACTTAGACTTAGGGATAGCTGTACTTATTTCAGTAAATATTTATTATTATGCATGTTAGACAAAGAACAAAGTAGTCTATAAGGGGGCTACCACATAAATGTAGATAAGTATAGTAAAGAATGAGAGTGAAGAGCAAAAGAGAGACCAGACTACAGACTTTATGAATATTCAATAGCCTGTTCTAATAGCCTGAATGATCAGGGCTAACCAAAAAGGTTTTATTTAGTACCTAAGGTGAGCCTTGAAGGGGGAACATAAGATTCTGGAAGGCAGAGATGAAGGAGGAGAATATTGCAGGGATAGGATATGGTTCGCACATACACAGGGAAGCCAGAGAGTGCCCTGTAGTGGGAAAGACTGGGTTACAGAGACTCTCAAATGCTTGGCTAGGAGAAGTTTATATTTTAGCGTACAGGCATTAGGGAGCCTTTGAAGGTTTGTGTGTGTGTAGGGAACTGTGATTAAATTTAGGCCTTAAGAAAATTATTTCAACAGCTATATAAAGAAGAATTTGAAATACGGAGAGATACTGGGGGCAGGAGACAAATTTGGAAACTGTTGTAATGGTCCATTTGAAAGGTGATGAGGCCCTGAACTAGGCTAGGATGAGAGTGAAGAGTAAACAGCTAAGGTAAGAGATGCCGTAAAGGTAGACTATATATATATGAAATAATATTTTATTTTTTCCCAGTTGAATATAAAACAATTTTTAACATTCATTTTAAAAATTTTGAGTTCCAAATTCTCTCTCTCCTTCCTCTCCCCCCCCCAGATGATAAACAGTTTTATATAGGTTATACATGTGCAGTCATGCAAAACAAATTTCCATATTGGTCATGTTGTGAAAGACGAAACAGCACACAAAAAAAAACCCACAAAAAAAAATGAAGTGAAAAATGGTGTGCTTCGATCTGCATTTAAACTCCATCAGTTCTTTCTCTGGAGGTGAATAGCATTCTTCATGAGTCTGTAAAGATAGAATCTACAGGAAATGACAGCTAATTGTCTATGGAGGGAGATGGAGAAGGAAGAGTCGTTGTTGATTTATGGGATCCTGTAATCATAGATGTAGAGCTGGAAGAGATCTTGGAGGCCATCTGGTCTGACCCATTCATTTTTACAGATTAGGAAGGTTCCTTAATGACTTGGCTGTCAGAGGAAGGATTTTGAACCTGGTCTTCTGACTCCAGAGTCAGCGCTCTTTCTCCTATACTCTGTTGCTAAGTATGATGATATGTGTAGTGG